>NC_091760.1:120501135-120825635 GCF_029378745.1 Bos indicus
ATGAAAGTGAAAAGTGAAAGTGAAGTTGCTCAGCCGTGTCCGACTCTTAGCGACCCCATGGACTACAGCCTACCAGGCTCCTCTGTCCATGGGATTTCCCAGGCAAGAGTACTGGAGTGGGGTGCCATTGCCTTCTCCAGTATTCAATTGTTTAACTTCTAGCTGCCTTAAGGCTTACAGCTACATTTCTGGAAATGTATAAAAGTGTTTGGTGTGTCTTTTTTTTTAGTCTTAATTATGCTTCATTTTATGTTTCTGCTACTGAATTTCCTTTTTTACAAATATTCATTGCCAATTCATATTATTGTGTTCCCTATTAGCAAAGATAAATAGTAAATACAGGAATAAGAATAATGTTGACAATAAGGAAGAAAGTGATAGGAATATAGATTGTTCTAAGCTAAGTCTGCGGATAAGGCAATGGCACCCCACTCCAGTACTCTTGTCTGGAAAATCCCATGGATGGAGGAGCCTGGTATGCTGCAGTCCATGGGGCCGAGAAGAGTTGGACATGACTAAGTGACTTCACTTTCACTTTCATGCATTGGAGAAGGAAACGGCAACCCACTCTAGTGTTCTTTCCTGGAGAATCCCAGGGACAGGAGAGCCTGGTGGGCTGCCGTCTATGGGGTCACACAGAGTTGGACATACTGAAGCGACTTAGCAGCAGCAGTAGCAAGCTAAGTCTGAGTTGTCCACTTTGGACAAACAAGTGAAGACATCTCCTTGATTTGAGGATCCCCAGTATGAAGCTTTGCAGAAGGCAATGGCACCCCACTCCAGTACTCACCTGGAAAATTCCATGGACGGGGGAACCTGATGGGCTGCAGTCCATGGGGTCACTAAGAGTTGGACACGACTGAGCAACTTCACTTTCACTTTTCACTTTCATGCATTGGAGAAGGAAACAGCAACCCACTCTAGTGTTCTTGCCTGGAGAATCCCGGGGACGGGAGAGCCTGGTGGGCTGCCGTCTATGGGGTCTCACAGAGTTGGACACAACTGAAGCGACTTAGCAGCAGCAGCAGTATGAAGCTTTCTTCAGTGAAGAGATTAAAACTAAAGATACTTACTAGGGGTTAGCATAATACAGAATGTACAATCAATAGCATGTGGAATGTCTTAGGGAATTTTCCCCAGAAGCAGATAAGATTCATGAGCAAGTGATTTATTGAAAAAGTGCTTCTAGGAAAAAATAAAATCAACATGACAGAGAGAGAAACAGAGATGGAAGGGGAAGGCACAGAAGAGCTCAATTTTAGGCAAAATACTGAGTTTTCTCCCTTAAGTTTTGAAGCTTAAACAATACTTCAGCATTTGTTTCATGTAAAGACAAGGAAGCCAGATTGTCTTATTTCTGTGTCAGTCAGTCATAGTTATAGGCTTCCACCAAGGGTATATATACAATCAAGTACTTTCAGATCTCTGCAAAGGGCAAAAAGTTTCCGGTAGCCTTCGAGAAGTCCTTTGAAGAAGGATGGAAATGACAACCATTAAGAGTAAAGCACAGAGAAGCCAAAGAATGAATTACAGTACCCATAAGACATGGCACTAGGGAAGTTTACAGTATCTGCCACACGGTGGTTTTGAGATCATCCAAAGTAAGTAGCTTCCTAGGTGGCACAGTGGTAAAGAAGCTGCATGCCAATGCAAGAGACACAGGAAACGTGAGTTCAATCCCTGGGTCAGAAAGATCCCCTGGAGAAGCAAATGGCAACCCACTCCAGTATTCTTGTCTGGAAAATCCCATGAACAGAGGAGCCTTTCAGGCTACAGTCCACAGTGTCACAAAGAGTCAGACACGACTGAGTGACTGAAAAAAGTAAGTTGAATGAACAGGGCAAAATAATGAGACAAAGAATGAAACAAAGAAAGTAGGAGAGATCTGGAAAAGCCAGAAGGAAGAGAAGGGGAGAGAGAGAAATCAAGGCTAACTCTTGGTTAACTCCAGTACGTCAAGGACATAAATGACTTTTGGCAGGAAAGTTATAGGTTATGGCTGGACTGAAAACCAGGTTTGCTATGGATTTCAGAGAAAATGAAAATTAAGAAATTGGTGGCACCAACTGTTTTCTAGTCTCTCAAAAATGCTGCCTGTGGTTGGGATGGAAATATGAGATCATACCTGAGGTGTTGGGGGAGAAGACAGTGGGGTTTAAAAATTGGGAGAGGGTCAAGCATGTTCATAGGCTGAGTAGAATCCACAGTAAAGAATTTTGTAAAGGTTTAACAAAACTTATTGAAACAATAATGCTTTTACACTCTCAACACTTCCTCACTCCTCAGGTTTCAGCCATCTCTAATCTGGTTTTCACCATCTTTACTCTTTTTACTTGCTTCTTTCTTACTGCATCACCACATCTTGCAATAGCTAATGCTGTCTTTTCTCTGTAAAATTGGACCCTGTAATCTGTAAGCTCTCAGCACTTTATTTAAATACAAATCTCACGTGTCATTTCCTATTCTACATGGATTTTGCATTTATCTCTTCTAAACTAAAAGCAGCCTAAAGAGAGAAAAACATGATTTTTATGGTTTTATCCTCAACTGTAATTCAATAGATCACATTGCTCTAAAAAGTCCTTCATATATTTTTGTTGATTTGAATTAAATTAATGCTAACTGTAGGGGGGAAATGATGTGTTTAGTTTCAATATTTCTCTAATAACAAAGACATGGACCCTTAAGAAATTCTCAAATCTTCTTCTAGTTCTAATATTCACATTGATTACTTTGTGGAGGCTGGGGGTTGGGGGAGTGATATCATACATTATACACTAATACAGTCAGGTAGCAGGAGATGTATTGTGTCTTGTGGACTTCTTATAGTTTTTAACATTAGTTTCCCATTGATGCTCCAGCAAATTCCTACCAATGTAGTGGTTTAAATTAACACACATTGATTATCACATACTTCTTAGATCAGAAGCCAAAACAGTCATGCTGGGTTAAAATTAAAAGTGTTGTCAGGGCTGTATTTTTTCCTGGAGGCTCTAGAGAACAATCAATTCTTTGCCTTTTCCAGGTTCTAGAGGCTGCTCACATTCTTTCCATCCTTGTACCATATCTCATCACCCTCCACATCTGTTTCCATCATTTCATGTTCTTGTCTCTGAATTTGGCCCTTTTGACTCTCATAAGAACTCTTGGGGATTATAATAGGCCATCTGGATATTCTAGGTTAATCTCTCCACTTTAAGATTCTTAATTAATCACATCTGTGAAGTTCTCTTCTGCCATATAAGGTAAAATATTCACAGGTTGTGGATATTTTGTGGGGGCCATTATTCAGTCTACCACATTCTCCAAGTTTATTTTTGTTTGTGCATTTTTTTCACAATACAAATTATACATATAAATCATGTAATCATCAATCTTCTGAGACTTGCATCACCAAGGAAGGATTATACCATTTTTTTTCCCAATTAAATCGTTAGTCAAACAACATTAATTATAATATAGATTACCAAAAAAGTGAAAATTAATATAGTGATATGTGAAATTTAAGCATTCTTGATTCCTAGGATTACCTAAAAAGGGTACATGGCTTTTATTTGACCCCACCTATGTTTTATGTATCTACCTATTTTTTTCTCTGTATATTATTATTTCACAGTTTTAAATATGCTTGCCCATGCTCTGCAAGGACCAAGGCTTAAGAAATCTCAGGCTATTAGACTGGAAAGGGAATAATCTTCTCTGTGACCTTTTGTAATTTATAAGTCCAAATGGACTGAACAACACTGAATAATTAATTCATGCTGTGTTTAAGACCCTATGCTTGCATGTTTTACACCCTAATTATTATGAATTCCTTCCTTGTGCAAATCTTTGATTCCCCAAACTAAATCAGGTTAATATAGACTCATATGCTCCAATTATGGTGATATCTTTCTCTTAACCTTGGCAGAAGGAGCATTATAGTAGGTCAAAAAGTATCTTTGAGTTTCATTGAGAAATTAACCCATAAGGGAATTGTGCTCATGGTTGTAGTGTTAATTAGTTTCACCAAGAACATATTTTGTGGCTTATTTAACATTCAGATGCTCTCTGCATTTAAATAAAAATATATACCCTAATATGCTAAAACCACTCGAATCTGATTTTTATATAATGATTTTTCTTCCTTGTGAATCAAGTAATTAGCACATTGCACATTTTGACTAATTAAGAAAAAATAACTGTCACCACACCCCAGTGAGTCATGCTGGTGGTGTTTCCCCAGTTACAAAGGTAGAGAAACTGGAAAGTAAGAAAATTTTTTCACTAAACACCAAAAAGAGAATGAGATAAAATGACTTCCTAGAATTTGAAATTTGAGATAACCAACCCTTGAAAATACTGTGTCCAGGATCTGTGGGCTAAGCTGAAAAGGATAAGGCAGATGGCTTGAATTAAGACAAACTAAAGCAAATAGTTTGATACATGTATGCTCTGCATAGATTCCCATCACACACTCATGTGTAATATAACTACTAAGATAGGACATTGTGATGGGTGTGTCCACTAGAAGACGTAAATATTATGGATATGATCATTGCACCCATTAGTCTGATCTCATGTTAGGAAAAAAAAAAAAATTGAAATGGCTTATTCTCTACCTGCTGGCAATAGTGTGTATTTGCTCTCTTTTATCTCCACAGGGATGGGGTGGGGACTTTAAGATATCAAAATGAAGAAAATGGTGTTTTGATCAAGTATCAAAACCTTTACTGAATGTTTTAAAACTCTTCCAAGAACTTTTGTACAAACTACTTATAACTTAAAATGTCTTCCTAAAAGTTTGAAGCAATTTCTCTTCTTGAATCTAGGCATAAAAACAAGACTTGAGTGAAGAATATACAACTGACCTTCTAGATATTTCTTATGAAATTCAAGTGTGAGGGATCGCAATGACCACTCTTCTTATATGCTTTTTGTTTACCATGTTTGTTTCTCTCTTTTGGGTACATTCCTAGAAATGAGACTTTTGAGTCAAAGAGTGTACAATATATGTTCTGATACACATCAACACAGGTTTCTCAGGTGGCTCAGTGGTAAAAATCCCCCTGCCAATGTAGGAGACATGAGTTTGATCCCTGGGTCAGGAAAATCCCATGGAAAAGAGAAAGACAGCTCACTCCAGTATTATTCCTTAGAAAATCCTATGGACAGAGGCGCCTAGAGGGCTACAGTCCATGGGGTTGCAAAGAGCTGGACATGACTGAGCACACACCCACATATCAACACACTGCCTTCCAGACAGACTGTACAAATTAACATCCCCATCAGTAGTGTATGAGAAGTCAAAGCGTTGGTTACTCAACTATGATCATTAGTGTGTAAGAATGCCTATTTCTCCAAGTATTAACAATCCCTTTACTCTTTGCCTGTATAAGAGAAAAAATATCTCAGTGTTTTAATTTTCATGTATTTGGTTATTAGTAAGTTCTAAGATTTTCTTATGATTTTATATGTATTTCTCTTTAAGTAATTTTAAACATTGATCATTTTTCTATTGCTGTGATCCCTTCTTTATATTTTTAAGTATTCTATATATTATTATGATGCTTATGAACATTTGTCCCCATTGTTTAAAAACAATATTCCTATTTTCTCTTTGTCAGCTATATCTGAATATTATGTTTTGAATTCTATATGGACAAAAGATAGCTCTTTATGCTTTATGATTTGAGGGACATGATTAGAAATAGAATTTACCAAGAGTGTAAGAACACTCAAGCATGCTTTCTTTTTCTACTTATCTATTAATTCTTTTACTGGTGAGATTTAATACAGCCACCTGTACATTCCTTTTGAGGTTAGTAAAAAGTGTTTGTTGATATTATCTCTTAATCCATAGAGGAACTTCTTTTCTTCTCAGAGCACCAAGGATTCAGCAAAGGTGCTTTAGAATAAGAATAAAGGGAAAGAAAAAACAAAGAGCTGGACTCTGTTCTCTCAGACACCCTTTCAGTAGCAAGAGCTCTGTTTGTACTTTGGGCATTTTTAAAAATATAATTCTATATGAAGAGTTGCTTTACTAAAAATTTTTACAGTTAAAAACTATTCTTCAAAGAATGATTGACAATAAAACCTTTACATTGAAACATAAATCTTTCCTGATACATGGGCTCTTTGCAAAGGTCTTTTTTGGGAGCATTTTTAAATAGATTTTATTTTGGAGAGCAGTTTTAATTCATAACAAAATTGAGCAGAAAGAAGAGAAAATTTCCATATACCCCTGCTACTACACATGCATAGCCTCCCCCATTATCAACATCTTCCACTCGAGCGATGCATTTGTTACGACTAATGAACCTGCACTGACACATTATCATCACCCAAAGTACATACTTTACATTATGGTTCACTCTTGGTATTGCACGTCATATGTGCTCCCTCAGTCATGGCTGACTCTTTGTGATACTATGGACTGGGGTACAGACTCCTCTGTCCGTGGTATTTTTCCAGGGAAGAATACTGGAGCGGGTTGTCATTTGCTCCTCCAGGGATCTTCAAACCCATGTTATCTGAGTCTCCTGCATCGCAAGCAGACTCTTTACCACTGTGCCAGTCATGTCCGACTCTTTGCCACCCTGTGGACTGTAGCCCATCAGGCTCCTCTGTCCATGGGATTCTCCAAGCAAGAATACTGGAGTGGGTTGCCATTTCCTTCTCCAGGGGATCTTCCCGACCCAGGGATCGAACCCGAGTCTCCCGCATTGCAGGCAGATGCTTTACCCTCTGAGCCACCAAGGAAGCCCTGTATATTCTATGACTATTTGACAACTGTATATTAACATGTATCTTCCTTTGTAGTATCATACAGAATAGTTTTCCTGCCGTAAAAACTTTCTGTGTTTTGCCTATTTATTTCTCACTATAAAGAAGGCTGAGTGCCAAAGAATTGATGCTTTCAAACTGGGGTGCTGGAGAAGATGCTTAAGAGTCTGTTGGACAGCAAGATCAAACCAGTCAATCCTAAAGGAAATCAACCCTGAATATTTATTGGAAGGATTGATGCTGAAGCTGGAGCTTCAATACTTTGGCCACCTGATGCGAAGAGCCGACTTGTTGAAATAGACCCTATGGTGGGAAAGATCGAAGGCAAAAGGAGAAGAGAGTAACAGAAATCATTATTAGTATCACTGACTCAACGGACATGAATCTGAGCAAACTCTGGGAGATTTTGAAGGACAGGGAATGCTGGCATGCTGCAGTCCATGGAATCACAAAGAACTGGACATGACTTAGTGACTGAACAATAACAACACAAAAATAAATGAGCTATCAAGCCAGGAATAGACATGAGAGAAACTTAAGTTCATAAAGGCCTTTTTTAGCAAACTTTGATGTTCATGGCTGTTCATACACTGGCATCTGAACTTGCAAAGAGTGTGAGACATATGTAAGCCTGATAGAGACTCAGCAACCAGCATCTTTAGAAACCTTTCTTTTACCTTACCCCAGCTCATGCATACACACACACGCACACACACACACACAAGATCATACTATTTTAAAATGTGGCAGAAGCTACTCAAAAGCATTAGCAGTATTCCTGTAGCTCTTCATAACCTGCTAAGAGCTCTAGAAGGGTAAATATGAAGAAAGATGTCTAGAATTCCTTGGGCTGGCTAATTAGTCTGTCTTCTTCGTTAGTAATTATAATAACACTACCTTAGAAGGTAATTGTAATGATTAAGTGAGATAGTGTAAAGCAGTGATCCCCAACCTTTTTGGCACCAAGGACCAGTTTTGTGTAAGTGGAAGACAGCTTTCCCACTGACAGGGGTTGGAGGGGTGGGAGGGAAGGATGATTTCAGGATGATTCAAGTGCATTACATTTATTTTGCACTTTTTTCCTATTTTATTACATCAGATCCATCTCATATTATCAGGCATTAGATCCCGGAGGTTGGAGACCCCTGGTGTAAAGCACTGGCAGAGGACCTGGTATATAATATGCTCAACAGAACATGATGGTTCATTCTGATTGTGATCTGCTTTTCCAGCAGTGACTACATGGGTTAATCTTACATCCATATGGTCCCCAGGCCTAGTAATCCATGTCCTCTTGAACATTAGAACTCTACACTTTTCTTCCTTATATTCACTAGTCCCTGCCCAAAGTGGCAATTCTCCAGCACAGTTCTCCAGCACTGGTCCTACAATACCAGTATCTCTGGGAAGCTATATTTAACCTCAAACTGAAGCATCTCTCTTCTCCCTCAAATCCTAAATCCTTACACAGTGTCCTTTGGAAATGTGCCACGTTTGACAAATTCCAGAGTTGGCATTTTCCTCTAATCTTTCATCGCCATCCTCTTATCTCACTCTTACCTTGTTCCTGTGTCTTCTTTTGCCCCCTATTCATCTGCATATTGCAAAGTAACCAGAGTGACTTTTCAAAAAGTGACACTGTACCTCTGTGTGGGAAGCTGAGTAAATAACATGCTTTACCTTATAACATGCTGTCATCATTTTGTGGGAAGCCTCACTATTTTATAATGTCATTTTCCCCTTCATGCTTGGTCTCTTATTTTTCTCTCTGCTTCTAATATGTTTGAAACATGTTTTTAATAATCATAAAATGGGAAATCTATACATATATATATATATGCTTTCTTGGTGGCTCATCTGTAAAGGATTTGTGTGTCAATGTAGGAGATGGGTGTCAGGAGCCAGTGTGAGGAGCTCCACCCGTGGCAAAGGTCATGAGGAAGGAGGCTCGACATACACAAAGGCGGGATGGAGCCTCAGGAGTCTCCCTGGAAATTTTCGAGCATCTACCCCTAAAACCAGAGTCTGTCTACTTTATTGTTTTGTGTTTTCACCTACACCTCTGACTTTATGGGGGGCTGTCCTCCACCACCTCTCTCTGAAAAAGAGTTAACTTACAGCTCCAGTTAATAATAATTTCTGGGTGTGACAGGAGTGTTTCAATCTACAAACTCCTCTGAAGGTTCTCTAGCCTGCCTGACAGGCTTGTCCGGCCACATGTGATTGTTCACAGCCTCCCAACCGTGAGAGGCACGAGATGCTTTAAACCTTCTAAAAACAGGTTCTTTAGAGAAGTTAAAAAACTATTAGTATAGTATAGTAGGCTGATTAGAAATTGTATTGGTGAAGGGTTTTTCATTTGTTGAGCCAATGTTTACTGCTAAGTCTCCACATCCCCTGCCCTTATACACATTAATGAATATATAGAAGAAATAAGTATTAACCTTGGATTTTAACCACGTTAGACCTTAGGCTAAGCAAATTCTTTCCTTAATTAAAACCCACTACACCCTCACCCTATAGGAATGTAACTTTATCTGGTACCTTCGGAAGGTGGCATCTGTTTTAAGAATAATCACCCCTGGAAAAATAAGTGTTCTGATTGACTGACCGCTGTCACAAGGAGAGGGTCATAAATTGTCAGCAGGCCCCCCTGGCCAGAAGATGATGTAACACCCCTAAGACCTCTGTATACATTTGTATGAAGCACCTGACTTTAATAAAAGTCAGGACTGCTGACCCCACGTGACTTTTGTATAACATCTCAGTGTATAAAAACAGACCCTGGACAAATAAAAAATAGGATCAGTTCCTCGAAAGACTGGTCTCCCCATGTCATTCTTTCTCTCACCTTCTGGCTGAATTATCTGGAACGTGGAGGCTCGTCAAGCCTACTAATTATGCCTGGGCTTCTAAGATCTGACCGGGGAGGCCTTAGTGTCTCCTCTCCTTCGGGAGAACGGGAGGATGCCTGCGGCCTACGTAGGTGACATAAATTCCTTGCCTTGGAATTTTACTAGCTTTCCACGTAAACCAAGTTAGTCAGCCTCTTTTCTCCACTAAATTTTCCTACTGAGCTATCCTCATTCTATTACTCTTTATATCTCTAATTAATATTTAATTAAAGCTATCGTATCCTGATCGCCGAAGCCATCTCTCCTTCAAATTTCCCTGGATCCACCAGGGCTGGACCCCGGCAGATGGGAGTTCTTTCCCTGGGTCTGGAAGATCCCCTGGAGAAGGAAATGGCAACCCATTCCAGTATTTTTGCCTGGAGAATCCCATGGACAGAAGAGCCTGGTGGGCTACAGTCCATGAGGTCTCAAAGAGTCAGACGTGACTTAGTGACTCAGTTCATTCAGTTGCTCAGTCGTGTCCGACTCTTTGCGACCCCATGAATTACAGCATGCCAGGCCACCCTGTCCATCACCAACTCCCAGAGTTCACTCAAATTCACGTCCATCGAGTCAGTGATGCCACCCAGCCATCTCATCCTCTGTCGTCCCCTTTTCCTCCTGCCCCCAATCCCTCCCAGCATCAGTCTTTTCCAATGAGTCAACTCTTTGCACCAAGTGGCCAAAGTACTGGAGTTTCAGTTTTAGCATCATTCCTTCCAAAGAACACCCAGGACTGATATCCTTTAGAATGGACTGGTTGGATCTCCTTGCAGTCCAAGGGACTCTCAAGAGTCTTCTCCAACACCACAGTTCAAAAGCATTAATTCTTTGGCACTCAGCTTTCTTCACAGTCCAACTCTCACATCCATACATGACCACTGGAAAAACCATAGCCTTGACTAGATGGACTTTTGTTGGCAAAGTAATGTCTCTGCTTTTGAATATGCTATCTAGGTTGGTCATAACTTTGCTTCCAAGGAGTAAGAGTCTTTTAATTTCATGGCTAAATAACAACAAATATATATATACGTGTATTGTGTGCTAAATTGCTTCAGTTGTGTCCAACTCTGCAACTCTATGGACCATAGCCCACCTGGTTCCTCTGTCCATGTGATCCTTTAGGCAAGAATGCTGGAGTGGATTGCCATGCCCTCCTCCAGGGATATATATATATATATATATATATATATATATATATATATTTATCAACCTTACTTTTCATTCAACACTATGTTTTTACTATTGTATGGCATTTCAATACCTATCCCTTCTCTTTTCTTGTGTATTCCTCTAGTGACAGAGTGATAGACAACTGTGGTGCCCCCAACTCTTCAGTACTGTAAGCAACAATGTAGTGAGCATCCTTGAGCTTCTTCCTTCACAGACAATGCCGTCATTCTTCTGGGATGCATGCTTCAAGTGGTGCTGCAGGCCTATAGAACATAATGGTTGGGTTATAATTTCAGTAAATATATTGCTTTTTGGAATTGCTACAATACTCAGTAGCACTCTATACACATCCCTGACTCTCCACATCCTTGCAAACACTTGGTATTTTACTGTTTTCTAATGTTTGCAATAGGGTTTTTACTTTAACTGTGTTTCTCTTTTTACTGAGTTTGAGCATATCTTCACAGACTTTTTACCCATACAGATTCCTTTTTTGTGTGTGTGTGTGTGATTTGCTAATTCATATCTTTTGCCCATTTTTGTATCAGATATTGGTGTTTTCCTTGAAGGAGTTTCCTGTGCATTTCTACATAAGTCTCTTATTGGTTGTAGAAATTATAGCATCTTTTCTAGTGAGTCACACATCTGATAATTTCTCTGAGGAATACTTTGGGCACTTTTTGGAGGGGATAGTGCCACATGGCTTGTGGGATCTTAGTTTCTGAACCAGGGATTGGACCTGTGCCCATGGCAGTGAAAATGCCATGTCCTAACCACTGGACCGCCAGGGAATTCCAGAGGGATACTTGTTTGAGTAGAAATTTTCAGTTTGGTAGAGTCAAAACATCCAATTTTCTTTTGGTTGTAATTTATAAGGCTGCTAAGGAATCTTTTTCATGCCTAAGACACAAAACTTTACTACATTTTTCCCCCCGTTAGATTATTCAGGCACCATTGACACCTGCAAGTCACCTTTGTACATCAGGTGTATAAAATTAGTTTCTTTAACACTGTCTATTAAGCCAGGAATCAGCAATTTTTTGCAAACTGCCAGAAAGTAAATATCTTGATTTCTGAGACAAAATGGTCCTCAACTCTAATGCGGTAGCACCAAAGCAGCCATAAATAATATATAAATAAAAAGGAGTAGCTGAGTTCCAATAAAAACATTTTTTGCAAAATCAGGCAGAAGGGCTAGATTTGTAGTATGGGCTATAATTCGCATGTAGACCCTAAATTAAATAATACTTTCTTTACTCATTTGATTTGTGGTGCCACATATATTTATAAAGCAAGTTCCCAAACCCAACCAACTTTCATTCTCCTACTAGAAGCCATTTGCACATACCTGTTCTGTGCCCTCTTTATCTATTCACCATTTACCTCTGTCTCCTTCATTTGGCTTAAATATTGCTTCCTCGGGAGGCTTTTCTACTGCAACCAAGAAGGTTAGAGGGTCCCCAGAGTAAGAGAACCAGGCCTGGCTTTCTTAACATAAGTGAAGCCATTTTGGACCTAAGCCTTTATGTGATCTAAGCCTGGCCACAATGTTTGTCCTTGAATAGGCCTCTGTAATTAATCATCTTAAGGGAACAAAAGAATGCAGAAACAAAGGACTATTATCAGGCAAGAGAAGTAACAATAGTAAAGATAATATATTAGTTTTAAAGAGTCCTGGTTCTGTTTCAATGATAAAGACCAGCCTGAAGTGCTCAACTACCAGATCAACTGGAACCTAAAGGATATTGAGGTGGCTTAGTGGTAAGGAATCTACCTGCCAATCAGGAGACATGGGTTTGACCCCTAGATTGGGCAGATACCCTGGGGAAGGATGTGTTGATGGCCTAAGCCTCTTTACAAATATGTATGTGCTCTTTTAGCTTAAAACTTCCCCAATTTTGCTATTTTGGATGACATTGACTCAGGAAAGATTCTTGGTATTCTCTTTACTTGATGCAAGCCATAAATCTTTCCTTCTCCAGTTCTTTGGCTGAGCTGTGTCTTTTGTCTCAAGAGACCAAGAGGTGAACCCAGTTTTCAGGTAACACTGTATAACATAGAATCCTTTCTTACATGCTTTATGGAATCATATTTCTCTACTTTGAAAACACTGTATAATCACACATTTGTAGTAATGTGATGTCTTTCTCTCCAACTAGGTTGTTACTTCCCTGAAACTGGGAGCCATGTCGTTTTAATTCGTCATTTTATTTCTAGTGTCTGTTACAGCAACTATTCAATAATGTTCATTAAATAGATTTTTGTTGAAAGAACTAGTGAATCCTGTGTCAAAAAAGATTCTGAGAAAACTGGGTCAATTTTACGACCAATTTAAGTCTCGAATAATTCCTACTGCATATCTAAGGTTATTCTCAGATTTTCAAATGTAGCTGATGATAAAATCTTATTCTCTTCCTTCAACATTTTTGAAGGCATGGTTTCACCATGCCTGCTGCAATTTAATCTCCTTTACAACCTTATTCTAAAGAAGAACTAGGTCGGCTTAAAACTCAAGTATGATTTGAAATTATACCTGTACAGGTTTATGCAGGAAAAAAATGTCACATGGAGTGGGGCATCAGGTAAAACTATTCATGATTGTTCTATTTGATGCTGGAGAATTTTAAGTTTTTGAAAGTCAGCATATTTAAGAAAAATAAATCATTTTACATTTTAAAACACTGAGAAGTGTTCAGTGATAATGGTTGAGTAATTCTCAAACACTTTGCCTTCAAATGCCACAGTTCAGTTCAGTTCAGTCGCTCAGCCATGTCTGATTCTGCGACCCCATGAACTGCAGCACGCCAGGCCTCCTTGTCCGTCACCAACTCCTGGAGTTCACTCAGAGAGTCATTGATGCCATCCATCCATCTCATCCTCTGTTGTCCCCTTCTCCTCCGGCCTCCAGTCCCTCCAAGCATCAGAGTCTTTTCCAATGAGTCAACTCTTCGCATGAGGTGGCCAAAGTATTGGAGTTTCAGCTTTAGCATCAGTCCTTCCAAAGAACACCCAAGGCTGAACTCCTTCAGGATGGACTGGTTGGATCTCCTTGCAGTCTAAGGGACTCTCAAGAGTCTTCTCCAACACCACAGTTCAAAAACATCAATTCTTCGGCGCTCAGCCTTCTTCACAGTCCAACTCTCACATCCATACATGACCAAAGGAAAAACCATAGCCTTGACTAGATGGATCTTTGTTGGCAAAGTAATGTCTCTGCTTTTCAATATGCTATCTAGGATGGTCATAACTTTGCTTTCAAGGAATAAGCGTCTTTTAATTTAATGGCTGTAGTCAACATCTGCAGTGATTTTGGAGCTCCAAAAAGTAAAGTCTGACACTGTTTCCACTGTTTCCCCATCTATTTCCCATAAAGTGATGGGACCAGATGCCATGATCTTCGTTTTCTGAATGTTGAGCTTTAAGCCAACTTTTTCATTCTCCTCTTTCACCTTCATCAAGAGGCTTTTTTAGTTCCTCTTCACTTTCTGCCATAAGGGTGGTGTCATCTGCATATCTGAGGTTATTGATATTTCTCCTGGCAATCTTGATTCCAGCTTGTGCTTCTTCCAGCCCAGCATTTCTCATGATGTACTCTGCATATGTTAAATAAGCAGGGTGACAATATACAGACTTGACGTACTCCTTTTTCTATTTGGAACCAGTCTGTTGTTCCATGTCCAGTTCTAACTGCTGCTTCCTGACCTGCATACAGATTTCTCAAGAGGCAGGTCAGGTGGTCTGGTATTCCCATTTCTTTCATAATTTTCCACAGTTTATTGTGATCCACACAGTCAAAGGCTTTGACATAGTCAACAAAGCAGAAATAGAAGTTTTTCTGGAACTCTCTTGCTTTTTCTATGATCCAGAGGATGTTGGCAATTTGACCTCTGGTTCCTCTGCCTTTTCTAAAACCAGCTTGAACATCTGGAAGCTCATGGTTCACATATTGCTCAAGCCTGGCTTGGAGAATTTTGAGCAGTACTTTACTAGCGCGTGAGATGAGTGCAATTGTGTGGTAGTTTGAGCATTCTTTGGCATTGCCTTTCTTTGGGATTGGAATGAAAACTGACCTTTTCCAGTCCCGTGGCCACAGCTGAATTTTCCAAATGTGCTGGCATATTGAGTACAGCACTTTCACAGCATCATGTTTCAGGATTTGAAATAGCTCAACTGGAATTCCATTACCCCCACTAGGTTGGTTCATAGTGATGCTTCCTAAGGCCCACTTGACTTCACATGCCAGGATGTCTGGCTCTAGGTGAGTGATCACACCATCGTGATTATCTGGGTCGTGAAGATCTTTTTTGTACAGTTCTTCTGTGTATTCCTGCCACCTCTTCTTAATATCTTCTGCTTCTCTTAGGTCCATACCATTTCTGTCCTTTATTGAGCCCATCTTTGCATGAAATGTTCCCTTGGTATCTCTAATTTTCTTGAAGAGATCTCTAGTCTTTCCCATTCTCTTGTTTTCCTCTATTTCTTTGCATTGATCGCTGAAGAAGGCTTTCTTATCTCTTCTTGCTATTCTTTGGAACTCTGCATTCAGATGCTTATATCGTTCCTTTTCTCTTTTGCTTTTCACTTCTCTACTTTTCAGAGGTATTTGTAAGGCCTCCTCAGACAGCCAAATGCCGTTTTGCATTTCTTTTCCATGGAGATGGTCTTGATCCCTGTCTCCTGGACAATGTGATGAACCTCCATCTATAGTTCATCAGGTACTCTGTCTATCAGATCTAGTCCCTTAAATATATTTCTCACTTCCACTGTATAATCATAAGGGATTTGATTTAGGTCGTACCTGAATTATCTAGTGGTTTTCTCTACTTTCTTCAATTTAAGTCTAAATTTGGCAATAAGGAGTTCATGATCTGAGCCACAGTCAGCTCCTGGTCTTGTTTTTGCTGATTGTATAGAGCTTCCCCATCTTTGGCTGCAAAGAATATAATCAATCTGATTTCAGTGTTGACCATCTGGTGATGTCCATGTGTAGAGTCTTCTCTTGTGTTGTTGGAAGAGGGTGTTTGCTATGACCAGTGCGTTCTCTTGGTAAAACTCTATTAGCCTTTGCCCTGCTTCATTCCGTACTCCAAGGCCAAATTTGCCTGTTACTCCAGGTGTTTCTTGACTTCCTACTTTTGCATTCCAGTCCCCTAAAAGGAAAAGGACATCTTTTTTGGGTGTTAGTTCTAGAAGGTCTTGTAGGTCTTCATAGAACCATTCAACTTCAGCTTCTTCAGTGTTACTGATTGGGGCATAGGCTTGGATTACACTGATATTGAATAGTTTGCCTTGGAAACCAACAGAGATCATTCTGTCATTTTTGAGATTGCATCCGAGTACTGCACTTTGGACTCTTTTGTTGACCAAGATGGTTACTCCATTTCTTCTAAGGGATTCTTGCCCACAGTGTAGATATAATCGTCATCTGAGTTAAATTCACCCATTCCAGTCCATTTTGGTTCACTGACTCCTAAAATGTCGATGTTCACTCTTGCCATTTCCTGTTTGACCACTTCCAATTTGCCTTGATTCACGGACCTAACATTCCAGGTTCCTATGCATATTGCTCTTTACAGCATTGGACCTCACTTCTATCACCAGTCACATCCACAACTGGGTATTGTTTTTGCTTTGGGTCCATCCCTTCATTTTTTCTGGAGTTATTTCTCCACTGCTGTCCAGAATATTGGGCATTCCCAACCTGGGGAGTTCCTCTTTCAGTATCCTACTATTTTGCCTTTTCATACTGCTCATGGGGTTCTCAAGGCAAGAATACTAAAGTGGTTTGCCATTCCCTCTCCAGTGGATCACATTCTGAATGAAGCTAGTGGAGGTGATGGAATTCCAGTTGAGCTATTTCAAATCCTGAAACATGATGCTGTGAAAGTGCTGCACTCAATATGCCAGCAAATTTGGAAAACTCAGCAGTGGCCACAGGACTGGAAAAGATCAGTTTTCATTCTAATCCCAAAGAAAGGCAATGTCAAAGAATGCTCAAACTACCGCACAATTGCACTCATCTCACGCACTAGTAAAGTACTGCTCAAAATTCTCCAAGCCAGGCTTCAGCAATACATGAACCGTGAACTTCCAGACGTTCAAGCTGGCAGAGGAACCAGAGATCAAATTGCCAATATTCACTGGATCATGAAAAAAACAAGAGAGTTCCAGTAAAACATCTATTTCTGCTTTGTTGACTATGCCAAAGCCTTTGACTGTGTGGATCACAATAAACTGTGGAAAATTATGAAAGAAATGGGAATACCAGACCACCTGACCTGCCTTTGAAAAACCTATATGCAGGTTAGGAAACAACAGTTAAAACTGGACATGGAACAACAGACTGGTTCCAAATAGAAAAAGGAGTACATCAAGGCTGTATCAGAGAAGGCAATGGCAACCTATTCCAATGCTCTTGCCTGGAAAATCCCATGAACGGAGGGGTTGTTAGGCTGCAGTCCATGGGGTCGCAAAGAATCGGACACTTCATTGCAGATAGATGGTGAAACAGTGGAAACCGGGTCAGACTTTATTTTTGGGGGCTCCAAAATCACTGCAGATAATTACTGCAGCCATGAAATTAAAAGATGCTTACTCCTTGGAAGAAAAGTTATGACCAACCTAGATAGCATATCCAAAAGTAGAGACATTACTTTGCCAACAAAGGTCCGTCTAGTCAAGGCTATGGTTTTTCCAGTGGTCATGTATGGATGTGAGAGTTGGACTATAAAGAAAGCTGAGCGCCGAAGAATCGATGCTTTTGATCTGTGGTGTTGGAGAAGACTCTTGAGAGTCCCTTGGACTGCAAGGAGATCCAACCAGTCCATCCTAAAGGAGATCAGCCCTAGGTGTTCATTGGAGGAATTGATGCTGAAGCTGAAACTCCAATACTTTGGCCACTTGGTGCGAAGAGTTGACTCATGGGAAAAGACCCTGATGCTGGGAGGGATTGGGGCTGAAGAAGAAGGGGATGACAGGATGAGACGGCTGGATGGCATCACCAACTCGATGGACATGAGTTTGAGTAAATTTCGGGAGTTGGTGATGGACAGGGAGGCCTATCGTGCTGTGATTCATGGGGTCTCAAAGAGTTGGACACGATTGAGCAACTGAAGTGAACTGTACTGAGTTAAGGTTTTTAAAGCAGATAAATATAGTGAGAACGTGGAGCACTTAGAAAAAAAAAGAGGTAGATTTTAAGTTTTTATGGAAAACCTAAAATGGCTATGAAGTCAAAATACTTGGAAAATTATAGCAATAGAGACAGTTGAAGATTGGAAAATAGCTAAACATGCTGTAATACACAGTATTTGCTAAATATGAGAAACTTAAGAAACTTATTTGGCAGCTAACCAAAAGGTGGCTCATTGGTAAAGAATCAGTCTGCAATGAGGAGACCTGTGTTTGATCCCTGGATCAGGAAGATCCCCTGAAGTAGGAAATGACAACCCACTCCCCTTTCTTGCCTTGGAAATCCCATGGACAAAGATCCTGGTGAGGCATAGTCCATGCTGTCCCATGGACTCAGTGACTAAAAACCAACAATATAAACATAACCAAAGAGGGTTGCACTCCTTGATGAAGATAAAAAGATAATTACAATATGAATTTTGCCTTCAAGACAGTTTCCATCTAATGCTTAAGCTAATCAAGAGATAAATTACAAACACTTCAGTGATAAACTTTGTTATGAAATGAAAAGTCATTTTAATAGCAATTTATAGAAATAGGATTTTAGGAGAGCAGTACTTTCCACACCAAAATGTCCCTTTGGCATGTGGATTATTTTGAGCTGAAATCAATCAAGGCCCAAAAGACTTAAGAAGAAACTTTGACCTTCTCCCTGGAATTGCCTAACGAATGTAGACAGAAACCTGTGTCAGGAAGGGAGCTATCACCATAGATAGCTAATGTATGAACTAGGTCTGCAGACAGGGGGGAATCTGGAAAAGTCAGTTAAAATCTGTCTCTGCAGGGCCTCAGCAAATATTTATTTACCAAACATTTGCTTTTTCCTCTCCTGTGAATTGCCTGTGAAGTTCTGAACCACTACCCCCACCATCCTCATCATCTTCTGCTGAAGATGGTACTGAAGATGAAGATTTGATCCACTTTGATGAGTTACTCTGTTTTCCTGGATCTCTCCTATGTATGCATGTTATTGGAATTTGTTTGATTTCCTCCTGCTAATCTGTCTCACATCAATTTAATTCTTCAACAAGCCAGAAAAACCTGAAAAGGTAGAGGAAAATAGATTCCTCCGCATAAGATATACAAAGAGAAGGCAAACTGAACTTAACTCACTTAGCTAGTTCCAGTAAAACAATGAAAAGGGAAGATGAAAAGGTAGTACATAACTAATCCATACTCAGTATTACTCTCACTGTTGTTGTTATTCAGTCGCTAAATTGTGTCCAATTCTTTGTAACCCGAAGGACTGCAGCATGCCAGGCTTCCCTGCCCTTCACTATCTCCCAGAGTTTGTTCAAATTCAAGTCCTTTGAGTCAGTGATGCTATCTAACCACTTCATCCTCTGCCACCCTCTTCTCCTTTTACCTTCAATCTTTCCCAGCATTAAGGCCTTTTCCAATGAGTTGGCTCTTCCCATCAGGTGACCAAAGTATTGGAGCTTCACCTTCAGCATCAATCCTTCCAATGAATATTCAGGGTTGATTTCCTTTAGTACCGACTGGTTTGATCTCCTTGCTGTCCAAGGGACTCTCAACAGTCTTCTCTAGCACCACATTCAAAAGAATCAATTCTTTGGCACTCAGTATTTTTTATTACTCTTATAAATGTCAATTATCTTCAATTATTTTCTGAATTTCTTTTATATGGATTCTTGATCCCTTTTTCTATTGAACCATTTACGTCTATATTCTTATCAGATAACTATCCAATCGAGATTTAATGACCATAACACAAGATTCCTATTTAAAAAGTTAGGAAACTTCAGTTATAAGAACTCTTCATTATAATAGAAGTCAGAGGACTTTGCATTTGACAATTATTTTAAACCATTATCAGAGTGTTTCATAAATCTAGTAGCATATTCACTTTTGATTAATATTTCCAAAAGACATCTCTTTCAGTATGTGGTTATTTTGATAGATCAAAGAAAAAAGACAGTCTTGTGTTTCATGTGTACTAAGCCTTGCATGCATGTATGCTGTCGTTTCAGCCGTGTCTGCTTCTTTGTGACCCTATGGACTGTAGCCCGCCAGGTTCCTCTGCCCATGGGAGTCTCCAGGTAAGAACACTGGAATAGATTGCCATGCCTTCCTCCAGGGGACATTCCCGACCCAGGGATTGAATGCATGTCTGAGTTTCCTGCATTACAGTTGGATTCTTTACCCACTGAGCTACCTTGGAAGCCATATTAAGCTTTGGTAGTGAAAAATTCTGTCTCTAAAATGGGAAAGCAGCATTCTCATGGCCACATGGATGCTCATCAGCATTTATCACACATTGAAATGAATGCCATTAATCATGATGGTGTGATCACTCACCTAGAGCCAGACATCCTGGAATGCGAAGTCAAGAGGGCCTTAGGAAGCATCAATATGAACAAAGCTAGTAGAGGTGATGGAATTCCAGTTTAGCTATTTCAAGTCTTAAAAGATGATGCTCTGAAAGTGCTGCACTCAATATGCCAGCAAATTTGGAAAACAACAGTGGCTACAGAACTGGAAAAGGTCAGTTTTCATTCCAATCCCAAAGAAAGGCAATGCCAAAGAATGCTCAAACTACTGCACAATTGCACTCATTTCACACACTAGCAAAGTAGTGCTCAAAATCCTCCAATCCAGGCTTAAATAGTACATGAACCTTGAACTTCCAGATGTTTAAGCTGGATTCAGAAAAGGCAGAGGAACCAGAGGTCAAATTGCCAACATCCGTTGGATCATCAAAAAAGCAAGAGAGTTCCAGAAAAACATTGATTTCTGCTTTATTGACTATGCCAAATCCTTTGACTGTGTGGATCACAGCAAACTGTGGAAAATTCTTTAAGAGATGGGAATACCAGACCACCTGACCAGTCTCCCGAGAAATCTGTATGCAGGCCAAGAAGCAACAGTGACAACTGGACATGGAACAACAGACTGGTTCCAAATAGGAAAAGGAGTTCGTCAAGGCTGCATATTGTCAGCCTGCTAATTTAACTTCTATTCAGAGTACATCATGAGAAATGCTGGGCTGGATGAAACACAAGCTGGAATCAAGATTGCTGGGAGAAGTATCAATAACCTCAGATACGCAGATGACACCACCCTTATGGCAGAAAGTGAAGAAGAACTAAAGAGCCTCTTGATGAAAGTAAAAGAGGAGAGTGAAAAAGTTGGCTTAAAACTCAACATTCAGAAAACTAAGATCATGGCATCTGGTCCCATCATTCCATGGCAAATAGATGGAGAAACAGTGGAAACAGTGACAGACTTTATCTTTTGGGGCTCAAAAATCACCGCAGACGGTGACTGCAGCCATGAAATTAAAAGATGCTTGCTCCTTAGAAGAAAATTTGTGACCAACCTAGACAGCATATTAAAAAGCAGAGACATTACTTTGCCAAAAAAGTCTGTCCAGTCAAGGCTCTGGTTTTTCCAGTAGTCATGCATGGATGTGAGAGTTGGACTATAAAGAAAGCTGAGCACCAAAGAATTGATGCTTTTGATCTGTGGTGTTGGAGAAGACTCTTGACAGTCACTTGGACAGCAAGGAGATCCAAACAGTCCATCCTAAAGGACATCAGTCCTGAATATTCATGGAAGGACTGATGCTGAAGCTGAAAATCCAGTACTATGGCCACCTGATACAAAGAACCGACTGATTTGAAAAGACCCTGATGCTGGGAAAGATTGAGGGCAGGAGGAGAAGGGGATGCCAGAGGATGAGATGGTTGGATGGCATCACTGACTCAATGGACATGAATTTGAGTAAACTCTGGGAGTTGGTGGTGGACAGGGAGGCCGGTGTGCTGCAGTCCATGGGGTTGCAAAGAGTTGGACACGATTCAGTGACTGAACTGAATTGAAACCAAATAGTTTTTGTAGTTAAGAGCCAGCAAATGCAAACTATTCTGTCAATATGGCTGTTGTTGACATCTAACTATAAGTTGGATATTTTGAAATCTGTAGCATTTCAAATGCCACTCAGGGCTAAGAGATTATTATCCAAATAAAACCAAAATGAATGACCAGCATTCATAGTCTTCTCCTTTTCCAAACTTGCATTTCACATCCCTGAGCCCATATCAAAGTATAGCACTTAAAGCCACAATAGAGAAGAATTAATTAAATGACTATATTTCAATCACACAATTTTTTACCCTGACATTATGAACTAAAACAGTATGGATCGGGCAGTTCAAAACTGACAGCCATTCCGTGAAATTGCAATGCAGCCTTGATAATTATCCTCTTCATTATTTTTTAATATATATTAAGCTAAATATGGCATTTCTTTTCAGTTTTAATGGCATGCAGCACAATAGAAAGAAAAGAAGAGGCATGTTTGTCTTATAGTGTTAGAGTTAAAGCAGAGGCAAGGGAAAGGGTATGACATTAATGATGCATGAGCATCAATTCTGTAATCTACATTGATTATACAATCATTCTATACAAACTACACATGCAATTGAAATAAAACAAGATACATCTTCTTCACAAAACTAACAGCTGACAACACCTATCATTAGAAACAAAATATAATGCAATTTAGGGTGGACAAAATATTTTGCTACTTGTCTCAACTATATCAATTGTCATATAGTTGGGAGTTCAAACAAATACAAAATGTAATTAAATAATTATTGTTTGAAAACAGACTTAACAATTACAGAACCACTGGAGTCCTGTATTAGTCCAGCTCCTTAATGTATTAGCTTCATTAGATTTCCAACTCTCTAAGTTGATTTGAGTTAAATTTAACATATTATATGAATTTCTTTTTCTTATTGATAGTGATTACATTTTCAGGATGAACTTCTTGCTGCCCTTTCTTTCCCTTAAACTTAAAGGGCAAACTTTGAAATTGGAAGATGAAATTACCAAGCCATGTCTGCAGGGACTGTCTGAAATCTCAGTGCAATTCCTGCTTGAATTTTATTGACCTGCCTCCTACCTCAAGACAACCATATGGGAGCTAAAAAAGCCACAGAATGGTGTGAGTAACATCATTTCTTCTGAGCTTGAATCAGATTTAATGATTCAGAGGCTCACTGGTTTGAATGCAAATGTTGGGTTATAACTCACTTCCAAATGGCAAGATACAGTTTTTCATCCATATCACAATTTGTGTTTGGTGTTTTTCTAGATGTTTAAGACATAGTGTATAAAAAGGATAAATAGCTTTGGGGGCATGCTAGAATTGGTGAGAAAAGTTCAAAATTTAAGGATGTATTCTGTACTCTTCCTCTGGCAGGAGATTCTGAGCATTTGTGGAAGAGAAAAGTAGGGACAGAACTACCTCCTCATCTGCTTAAAATGTGTACATTTGGGAGCAAAGCCTCTTTCCTATTTAATTTTGTTTAATCATTACAGAGTAAGAGAATGAGACCAGAGGAATAACTTCCAAGATTAACAACAATGCCCTCTTTTGAGGAAGCCATTTCAGCTGAAAAAATACACACAACCTAAGAGTTGAAAGTTACGTTTTTTTTTGGTGGGAATCGTTAGTCTTTCAAACCTGGGGAGACAGCTTCTCAAGCGACCTGGAGAAAGCTGCTCAGAAGAGGCAGGGGAGGAGTCAAGTCATATAGAAGTTTGTAGCAAGGAGCAGGTACTCTGAACAACAACAATTTCCTTGTTGATTAAGGAAAACCAGATATCCCAAGGAATTTAGTGCTTGTCTATGTACAGAAGATGCAAGCATCTGGGCTCACTGAAATCATCCCTTTCTTACGCATCTCAGCTACCTGAGGCCAGCATCCTGCTTCTTGGTTTTTCACAGCTGCTGGATTGCAGGCATTATTTTCCCTTTTGGGAGCCCTCCTGACACCAAGCTTCACATTTGGAGGCCCTAAATAACTGACGGCTGTGACATCCTGATTTACTGATATGACAGGAAATATTGTTTTACAGCTACAAGGTGTTCTTGAAAAAACAGCTCAAACTGGAGGGCTGGTGTCAACAGAGAACCACTAGGCACACTTCACTGGTATGACTTTCTGTCATTGGAGGGGCCACTATTGGACAGGAGAGCCATAAGGTCTCAGTGTCACCACTGAGAAATGTAGATTGGCGAGGTTTTACCCATTCTGGTGTGACTTTTTCCAGACATGGTGAGTAGAGTACATCAGGCAATAAAGTGCAGTGTACATGCTTAGAGCAGAGGCTGAACCAGAAAGAAAACCACAGGACATAAATGGTTGGAAGTACCACATTTTATCAAATCCAGAGCAAGGACTGCGCATGTAGTTTCCCTGCTTGGACCAGCCAAGTTTCCTCCTGCATTCAATTGTAGATCACTATCCTGGTAATGGACACTCAGGCTTACCAACTCTGGCAATTAAGATAGGAGGGATATCTAAAGTTTATTTTTTTATTGAAGACTAACAGGAAGAATCCATTCAAGTGGAGTTTTGTAAAATGTCAAGCATGGGTAGACTGTTCTTTCTCAAGGGGAGACTAAAACAAACAAACATAGGCAAGGAAATGATTATGTAACATAAAATAGGCCATTACTTTAAAAAAGGAATATTTATTAAGAAAATATTATGGGAAACAGGAAGTAGTTTTAGAAAGGTTGACTGCTTTCTTAGTCATAAATGCCTTTGCAGGGGGAAAAAAAGAGATGAAAGGAGATTTTTAATATAGCCAATTGATGTGAAGAGACTACTGTCTGCGGTAAAGTAAGAATTAAAAGTGATTAACAATGGCACCCCACTCCAGTACTCTTGCCTAGAAAATCCCATGGATGGAGGAGGCTGGTAGGCTGCAGTCCACGCTAAAGGTTGGACACGACTGAGAGACTTCATTTTCACTTTTCACTTGCATGCATTGGAGAAGGAAATGGCAACCCACTCCAGTGTTCTTGCCTGGAGAACCCCAGGGACAGGGGAGCCTGGTAGGCTGCCGTCTATGGGGTCGCACAGAGTCAGACACGACTGAAGTGACTTAACAGCTTAGCAGCAGCAACACTATATTATCACAATATGAGATCTGTATTCAAAGCATAAAAAAGCAGAGCTGATACTTCAGGAAACTAAATTCTGATGTGGAAGGTAAACTTAAGAACTAGTCCTGAATGCCAAGGTAGGAGAGAAGGCAAAAATAATGCCAGAGAACACAATGGTTTAAAAGAGGGTTTGAACATCCAACGTGTGGATCATTGGAATCCCTAACAGATAAATCTGAACAAATGTAACAGAAACAAAAATTAAATTCCAAGTTAAAGAAATCTTTCATGAGTTGAAAACATTGCTGGATGATTAGATTAACAGTCTTACTGAGTTCCGAGGCACCTAGAAATATGCTGGCCAAATTAATCTTTATCAATAAATAGACTTGCCTAACTAACAAACAAAGTAAAATATAAGGAAATTTTAATAAAAGTCCTTGTCTTTAAAACAACCTACAACTTCCCCATTAATGGTCTCTCCTGACTCTCAATTTTTTTCTTCGACTTCATCTCTTCCTGTGCTGTGTCTCTTCAGCATTGCCTTCTTGCAGTTGGTTGAATATCCAGGCACAATTCTACATTACAGTCCTTGCTCCATTTGTTCCCTCTGTCTGGAATCATCTTCCTCCAAAAAGGTATAATCAAGAATTAACCCAAATCTTACCATAGCAAAGGATGTGTGTGTGTGTGTGTGTGTGTGTGTGTGTGTGTGTAAGTCACTCGAGTCTGACTCTGTGTGACCCTATGGACTATAGCCTGCCAGGCTCCTCTGTCCATGGGATTCCCCAGGCAAGAATACTAGAGTGGGTTGCCATGACCTTCTCCAGGGGATCTTCCACACCCAGGGATCAAACCCAGGTCTCCTGCATTGCAGACAGATTCTTTACTGTCTGAGCTACAACAACACAGTATATAGCAAAGAGTCCTACCCTAATATTCTATTTCATATTACAATCTCTGTTCTCCTGCCTGACCCCCAATCCATACCCTCTTCTTCCATTTCCTTTTTCTTTTTAAATGTGGGACTTACGACCTTTTATATAATAGGTAATTTACAAATCTATTATGTCTTTTATTTACTAGTTGACTATTGAAACTAGACTGTTTCAGATCAGATCACTGACTGTTTTCTTCACTGATATACTTAGAATATTGCCTGCCACATAGCAGGTACTCAAAAGTGTTTGTGTGTGACAAAAGTAAATGAAACATAACATAGCAAAACATAGCAAAATAATTAGATTGTATAAAAGAGAGAAATAGAAGAGTTTTCCCTTGAGGCAGTACATCTGGCTAATTCTCGCCCTCCTGTCCCTTGGAGCCTACAAGGGCAGATCCTCATTCCCTTTTGGTTCTTATCCCCTGGGATATGTGGATGAACCCCAAGTTGGGGAAACCTTTCTGTTCACCCCCTCCTACCAAAGATCCTAGATCCCTGTGCTCTGGCATAGCTTCTTCCCGAAGAAAAACATACTTTGCTCCCTACCTAGGAATCCATGTCCCTTGTGCTGTCAGCTGTCCCACCTGTGCCCTGCTCTCCAGCTTGTATTTAAGTCCTGGACTGCCCCCTCAGATATCCTCCACTTGCAGGTTCCCTTCTAGTGTCACATCAGGCATTTTGCAAGGAAAAGCCGTTTGGGAAAAAATTAAAAAAAAAAAAAGTACTTTAAAAAAAGGCACAATGCATTCCCACTGGCTCTTGGGTGAACTGAGAGATTTTGCAAGGGAAAAAAATTGAGGTGGTCAGGAAGGCCTTTTCTAAGATAAAGAATTAAAACAAGCCTTACAGAGGGCTGGAGGAAAATGTCTGAAATAGTACTTGCACAGACTTGAAGGCACTGAAGTGCCTGGTCTGTTTGGGGAGCAGAAAGGAAGCCAGTGTAGTTACTATGAAGTGAGTGAGGAGAAAGACTGTTGGGAACTTCCCTAGCAGTCCAGTGGCTAAGACTCTGTGCTTCTATTTAGGGGGCATGGGTTTTATCCTTGGTCAGGTAACGAAGATACCCACTGTGGGTTGTAGCAAAAAATAAAAATTAATTAATTTTAAAGGAAAAGAAAAGTTGTTGCATGAAGAGTTGGGATCCAGGCTTTTCAGGTCCTTGGTGAATGAAACCATCAGACTAAAAGAGACCTCTTGGGCAGATATTCTGGGAAAGGAAAAGGCAAAATCCAAAGACAGATATAGGGGTACTCCAGATCTTAGAATGCGAAGAGGAGAAATAAGCAAAGTAATAAAGGACAGCTGGTTAAATAAAAACATTTGAAAGGTTATTGGAGCTAATGACAAAAGAGAAGATGTTTCAAGGAGCAAGTGGTGAGACTGTGCCAAAGCCTGCTAAAAATGAAAATAAAAGACAACAGTGGAATAGGAAAAAATTCATTGTCTGTGACAACCTAACAATAATAACAGCACAAATGTATAGAGTGATTTCCATGATTCAAATGAAATTCTTTTGCAATTGCTTTTATGTATATTAATTCCATTAACTTAACCTCACAATAAGCCTGGAAGCCTGGCTTGTATAACACAGTTATTATCTTTATTTTTATGATGTAAAAACTGAGCAAAAAAAGGTTAAATAGCTTATTTAAGGTGACACAGCTAGTTAGTGGTGTGACCTGGATTCAAATCCAAGCAGCCTGGCTCCAGAGTTTACATTCTTAATTCTCTTACTGTGGCCCCACCTGGTAGCCTTATTAGGCTTAATTTAATGCCTAGCAAAGATCCTCAAAGAGCTATACTAAAATGTGAGTAATTGTTATCTGGACTGCTTCAATTATAAGTGTTTTCCTGTTTCTATTTGTTTATTTGAATTCTTTATTTTTGTAGAGAAAATATGTGATAATTATATAATTACATTTGTTAAAGAAAATTAATTTTAGGAAGCCTATCATAAAATTTGACATGATAAAAGTAGGATATCTATATAAGATATCTCCTATTACATAATGTTTGTTGATGACAAACCTAGACAGTACGCTGAAAAACAGAGACATTACTCTGTCAACAAAGGTCCGTACAGTCAAGGCTATAGTCTTCCCAGTGGTCACGTTCAGTTGAGAGAGGTGGACTGTAGAGAAGGCAGAACACCAAAGAATTGATGCCTTCAAACTGTGGTGCTGGAGAAGACTCCTGAAAGTCCCTTAGACAGCAAGGAGATCAAACCAGTTAATCTTAAGGGAGATCAATCCTGAATATTCACTGAAAGGACTGATGCTGAAGCTGAAACTCCAGTATTTTGGCCATCTGATGCAAACAGATGACTCATTGGAAAAGTCCCTGATGCTGAGAAAGATTGAGGGCAGAAGGAGAAATAGGGCGTCAGAAGATGAGATGGCTGGATGGCATTACCAAAGCAATGAGCATGAAGTTGGGCAAACTCCAAGAGATGGTGAGGGACAGGGAGGCCTGGCATGCTGCAGTCCATGGGGTCACACAGAGTCGGACCCAACTGGGCGAGTGAACAACAACAACAATTATGTAATGTTACCTATAAATTTAGAAGCTCAAGGAACAAATACATGTTATCTATTGTTTCTGTAAGTAAGAATATCATGAACAGCTCTTCTGGGTAGGTCCAGCTCAGAAACTCAAGAAGTTGCAGTCAGTGAAGAAAACAGTCAATGATCTGAGTTATTAGAAAGTAAACTCTTCTAGGGGGTTTCTCTGGTGGCTCAGACAATAAAGAATCTGTCTGAAATGCAGGAGAGAGTTTACATTCTAGTTTCAACCAGCTGGGCTTGCGGACCTCCGATGGCCTGTGCACGCATGCTCAGTTGATCAGTTGTATCTGACTCTTTGTGACCCTGTGGAATATAGCCCACCAGGCTCCTCAGTCCACGGGATTTTCCCAGCAAGTATACTGGAATGGGTTGCCATGCCCTCCTCTAGGAGATCTTCGTGACCCAGAGATCTTCCTGCATCTCTAGGACTGCAGGGCATTCTTTACCACTAAGCCACTGGGAAAGGTGGTGGCCTGACTGGGAGCCTTAATATTCATTTCCAAGACAGCTCATTCACATGGCTAATGGCAGGAGGCCTCAGGTCCTCACCACATGGGTCTTTCCAGAGGGCTGCTTGAGCATCTTTCAACGTGGTAACTGGCTTCTTCCAAAGCAAATGACCCAAGAATTATGACCGGGTGTCACAAGTTACATAAGTTACATCCCCCACACTTTTTTATTCATTGAAATAGAGTAACCAAGTCTATATCACTGGAAAATAGGCTCCACATTTATAAAGGAAAAGTGTCGAGGAATTTATGGACATTTGAAAGCCACCTCAGTACCAACAGAAGAACTGAAGTAAGAACAGCAGAAGGAAAAGGTGGAGGAGGAGGCAGTGAAGACAATGAAAAAAGGGGGAAAGTAAGAACGGAAAGGAAAAGGAAAAACAGATAACACGATTTATCTGTTTAATATTTGAGACTACATTTCATTCATTCCAGCATTGTATATTTTTATAAATTTGAATCTTAAAGTGTATGTGAGTTTTAAGCATTTTTATTACTAAATTTAATAAATTTAACTTTAAGTGATTATTTCAATTTTTGAAAAATGATTATAGCGACTGCTTTCGATCAACACCGTACTCCAAGGAAAAGGCTTTTGTGTGCATCACTGAAGAATATAAGAACTCAGAGGAGGAGCCAAGATGGCAGAGGAGTAGGACGGGGAGAACACTTTCTCCCCCACAAATTCATCAAAAGAGCATTTAAACGTTGAGTAAATTCCACAGAACAACTTCTGAATGCCGGCAGAGGACATCAGGCACTCAGAAAAGCAACCCAACTCTTCGAAAGGAGGTAGGAAAAAATATAAAAGACAAAAAAAGAGACAAAAGAGGGAGGGACGGAGCTCCGTCCCGGGAAGGGAGTCTTAAAAAGAGAGAAGTTTCCAAACACCAGGAAACCTTCTCACTGCCGAATCTGTGCCGAGCTTTGGAAGCACAGAGGGCAACATAACAGGGAGAAAAAATAAACAAGTAAAACTCGCAGATTGCGAGCCCTACGGTAACTCCCCCAGCGGAGAAGCAGCGCAGACGCCTGCACACGCCATTAGCAAGCGGGGGCTAGGCAGGGAGGCGCAGCGCGGGCTGCATCGTTTAGAGTAAGAATCTGGCCTGAATACCCTGAGCACTATCTGAGCGAAATAATTTGGGCTAGCAAACCAGACTGCGGGATATCTACCACGCGAAAAGCCAGCCCCAACCTAAGACACCGCCAGGCCTGCGCACGGAACAAAGGACTGAACAGAGATAGCCGGCTGCAGACCTTCCCCCTCCAGTGACAGGCAGCCAGAGCCAGAAGGGGGCAATTGCAGCCCCAGAGAGACATTATCTATAAAACTGTAAGCAGGCTTCTTTGCTAACTAAAACTTCTTGGGGGTCTGGACGGTCAACATCTGCCCGAGAAGGTGTGCCGGTTTTACACCCAGATAACCGAGTGGCGGGGAGGCGATAAATCGCAGCATTGGTGCTCGCCAAACACCTCATCACCTGAGCTGCTCGGACCTGGGAAGAGCACAAAATGCAGGCCCAACTGAGTCTGCGCCTCTGAGGACTACCCAAGTGCCTGAACCTGGGCGGCTTGGACCTGGGAGGTACATGCAGCCCAAGGCCGGCCTCGGATTGTTCTCGGCGGAACAACCTAGAGCCCGAGCAGTGTGGGCAGGGAGGCTACACGCGCCGTGAGTCGGGGCAGACCCAGTGTGGCTGAGGCACTGCGAGCCCACGCCAGTGTTATTTGTTTGCAGCATCCCTCCCTCCCTCCCCACAGCACGACTGAACAAGTGAGCCTAAAAAAAAAAAAAAAAGTTTCCCCCACCGTCCTCTTTGTGTCAGGGCGGAAGCCAGACACTGAAGAGACCAGCAAACAGAAGAAGTTATAACAGAGGGAAACGCCTTGGAAGCTACGGGCAATAGATTAAAACCCCGTGATTACTACGGACTACAAAGGAAGGGGCCTATAGATCTTGAGAAATATAAGTCAGACCAAGGAACTAGCCAAAAATTGAACTGAACCCACAATACAACAAAACCAGAGAAAGTCCTAGATATATTTTTACTATTTTTACGATCATTCTTTCTTTCTTTCTTTCTTTTTTAAGTCCTCTATTGTTCCTTTAATTTTCACTTTTATAATCTATTACTTTGCAAAAAAAAAGACCCTATTTTTTTCTTCTTCAGCAAACTTCATATATATATATTTTTTATAATTTTTTGACCTTGTTTTTTTTTTTTTTTTCTTCTTCTTTTCTTTAACATTGTATTTTTGAAATTCCAAACTCTACTCTAGTTTTTTAATTTTAGCTTTTTGGTATATGTTATCAATTTTGTACCTACAATTTTTTTTTATAATTTCTGTGACTTTATTTTTTTTCTGTTTCATTCTCTTCTTCTTCTATATAACATTGTATATCTGAAATTCCAAACTCTACTCTAGATTTTTAATTTATGCTTTTTTGTATTTGATATCAAATTTGTACCTGTATTTTCTTTATAATTTTTGCGACATTGTTTTTGTTTGTTTGTTTTCTCTCTTTATGTTTCTTCTTCCTTTTTCTTTAACATCGTATTTTTGAAATTCCAAACTCTACTCTAGATTTTTAATTTTTGCTTTTATATATTTGTTACCAGTTTTGTACCTTTAAGAACCCAATCTTCAGGACCCATTTTTCACTAGGGAGCGAGATTACTGGCTTGACTGCTCTCTCTCCCTTTGGACTCTCCTTTTTCTCCACCAGGTCGCCTGTGTCTCCTCCCTAACCCCTCTCTACTCTACCCAACTCTGTGAGTTTATGTGTGTTCCAGATGGTGGAGAACACTTAGGGAACTGATTACTGCCTAGATCTGTCTCCCTCCTTTTCGTTCCCCCCTTTTATCCCTCTGGCCACCTCTGTCTCCTTCCTCCTTCTTCTCTTCTCTGTATAACTCCGTGAATATCTCTGAGTGGTCCAGTTGTGGAGTGCACATAAGGAAGTGACTACTGGCTACCCCACTCTCTCCACTATTGATTCCACCTCATCTCATTTGGGTCACCTCTAACTCCCTCCTCCTTCTTCTCTTCTCCATGTAACACTGTGAACCTCTCTGAGTGACCCTCACAGTAGAGAAACTTTTCATCTTTAATGTAGATGTTTTATCAATGGTGCTGTATAGAAGGAGAAGTTTTGAAACTACTGTAACAATAAGACCGATAACTGGAAGCAGGAGGCTTAAGTCCAAACCCTGACTCCAGGGAACTCCTGACTCCAAGGAACATTAATTGACAGGAGCTCATCAAACGCCTCCATACCGACACTGAAACCAAGCACCACACAAGGGCCAACAAGTTCCAGGGCAAGACATACCAAGCAAATTCTCCAGCAACAAAGGAGCACAGCCCTGAGCTTCAAGATACAAGCTGCCCAAAGTCACCCCAAAACCATAGACATCTCATAACTCATTACTGGACATTTAATTGCACTCCAGAGAGAAGAAATACAGCTCCACCCACCAGAACACTGACACAAGCTTCCCTAACCAGGAAACCTTGACAAGCCACCTGTACAAACCCACACACAGCAAGGAAAAGCCACAATAAAGATAACTCCACAAACTGCCAGAATATAGAAAGAACACCCCCAAATCAGCAATTTAAACAAGATGAAGAGACAGAGGAATACCCAGCAGATAAAGGAACAGAATAAATGCCCACCAAACCAAACAAAAGAGGAAGAGATAGGGAATCTACCTGATAAAGAATTCCGAATAAAGATAGTGAAATTGATCCAAAATCTTGAAATTAAAATGGAATCACAGATAAACAGCCTGGAGACAAGGATTGAGAAGATGCAAGAAAGGTTTAACAAGGACCTAGAAGAAATAAAAAAGAGTCAATATATAATGAATAATGCAATAAATGAAATTAAAAACACTCTGGAGGCAACAAATAGTAGAATAACAGAGGCAGAAGATAGGATTAGTGAATTAGAAGATAGAATGGTAGAAATAAATGAATCAGAGAGGATAAAAGAAAAACGAATGAAAAGAAATGAGGACAATCTCAGAGACCTCCAGGACAATATTAAACGCTACAACATTCAAATCATAGGGGTTCCAGAAGAAGAAGACAAAAAGAAAGACCATGAGAAAATACTTGAGGAGATAATAGTTGAAAACTTCCCTAAAATGGGGAAGGAAATAATCACCCAAGTCCAAGAAACCCAGAGAGTCCCAAACAGGATAAACCCAAGGAGAAACACCCCAAGACACATATTAATCAAATTAACAAAGATCAAACACAAAGAACAAATATTAAAAGCAGCAAGGGAAAAACAACAAATAACACACAAGGGAATTCCCATAAGGATAACAGCTGATCTTTCAATAGAAACTCTTCAAGCCAGGAGGGAATGGCAAGACATACTTAAAATGATGAAAGAAAATAACCTACAGCCCAGATTATTGTACCCAGCAAGGATTTCATTCAAGTATGAAGGAGAAATCAAAAGCTTTTCAGACAAGCAAAAGCTGAGAGAATTCTGCACCACCAAACCAGCTCTCCAACAAACACTAAAGGATATTCTCTAGACAGGAAACACAAAAACGGTGTATAAGTTCGAACCCAAAACAATAAAGTAAATGGCAACGGGATCATACTTATCAGTAATTACCTTAAACGTAAATGGGTTGAATGCCCCAACCAAAAGACAAAGACTGGCTGAATGGATACAAAAACAAGACCCCTACATATGTTGTCCAAGAGACGCACCTCAAAACAGGGGACACATACAGACTGAAAGTGAAGGGCTGGAAAAAGATTTTCCATGCAAATAGGGACCAAAAGAAAGCAGGAGTAGCAATACTCATATCAGATAAAATGGACTTTAAAACAAAGGCTGTGAAAAGAGACAAAGAAGGTCACTACATAATGATCAAAGGATAAATCCAAGAAGAAGATATAACAATTATAAATATATATGCACCCAACACGGGAGCACCGCAGTATGTAAGACAAATGCTAACAAGTATGAAAGGAGAAATTAACAATAACACAATAATAGTGGGAGACTTTAATACCCCACTCACACCTATGGATAGATCGACTAAATAGAAAATTAACAAGGAAACACAAACTTTAAATGATACAATAGACCAGTTAGACCTAATTGATATCTATAGGACATTTCATCCCAAAACAATGAATTTCACCTTTTTCTCAAGCACACATGGAACCTTCTCCAGGATAGATCACATCCTGGGCCATAAAGCTAGCCTTTGTAAATTCAAAAAAATAGAAATCATTCCAAGCATCTTTTCTGACCATAATGCAGTAAGATTAGATCTCAATTACAGGAGAAAAACGATTAAAAATTCCAACATATGGAGGATGAACAACACGCTGCTGAATAACCAACAAGTCACAGAAGAAATCAAAAAAGAAATCAAAATTTGCATAGAAATGAATGAAAATGAAAACACAACAACCCAAAACCTGTGGGACACGGTAAAAGCAGTCCTAAGGGGAAAGTTCATAGCAATACAGGCATACCTCAAGAAACAAGAAAAAAGTCAAATAAATAACCTAACTCTACACCTAAAGCAACTAGAATAGGAAGAAATGAAGGACCCCAGGGTTAGTAGAAGGAAAGAAATCTTAAAAATTAGAGCAGAAATAAATGCAAAAGAAACAAAAGAGACCATAGCAAAAATCAACAAAACCAAAAGCTGGTTCTTTGAAAGGATAAATAAAATTGACAAACCATTAGCCAGACTCATCAAGAAACAAAGGGAGAAAAATCAAATCAATAAAATTAGAAATGAAAATGGAGAGATCACAACAGACAACACAGAAATACAAAGGATCATAAGAGACTACTATCAACAATTATATGCCAATAAAATGGACAACGTGGAAGAAATGGACAAATTCTTAGAAAAGTAAAACTTTGCAAAACTCGACCAGGAAGAAATAGAAAATCTTAACAGACCCATCACAAGCACGGAAATTGAAACTGTAATAAAAATCTTCCAGCAAACAAAAGCCCAGGTCCAGATGGCTTCACAGCTGAATTCTACCAAAAATTTAGAGAAGAGCTAACACCTATCCTGCTCAAACTCTTCCAGAAAATTGCAGAGGAAGGTAAACTTCCAAACTCATTCTATGAGGCCACCATCACCCTAATACCAAAACCTGACAAAGATCCCACAAAAAAAGAAAACTACAGGCCAATATCACTGATGAACATAGATGCAAAAGTCCTTAACAAAATTCTAGCAATCAGAATCCAACAACACATTAAAAAGATCATACACCATGACCAAGTGGGCTTTATCCCAGGGATGCAAGGATTCTTCAATATCTGCAAATCAATCAATGTAATACACCACATTAACAAATTGAAAAATAAAAACCATATGATTATCTCAATAGATGCAGAGAAAGCCTTTGACAAAATTCAACACCCATTTATGATAAAAAAACTCTCCAGAAAGCAGGAATAGAAGGAACATACCTCAACATAATAAAAGCTATATATGACAAACCCACAGCAAACATTATCCTCAATGGTGAAAAATTGAAAGCATTTCCTCTAAAGTCAGGAACAAGACAAGGGTGCCCACTTTCACCATTACTATTCAACATAGTTTTGGAAGTTTTGGCCACAGCAATCAGAGCAGAAAAAGAAATAAAAGGAATCCAAATTGGAAAAGAAGAAGTAAAACTCTCACTATTTGCAGATGACATGATCCTCTACATAGAAAACCCTAAAGACTCCACCAGAAAATTACTAGAACTAATCAATGACTATAGTAAAGTTGCAGGATATAAAATCAACACACAGAAATCCCTTGCATTCCTATACACTAATAATGAGAAAACAGAAAGAGAAATTAAGGAAACAATTCCATTCACCATTGCAACGGAAAGAATAAAATACTTAGGAATATATCTACCTAAAGAAACTAAAGACCTATATATAGAAAACTATAAAACACTGGTGAAAGAAATCAAAGAGGACACTAATAGATGGAGAAATATACCATGTTCATGGATTGGAAGAATCAATATAGTGAAAATGAGTATACTACCCAAAGCAATTTATAGATTCAATGCAATCCCTACCAAGCTACCAACAGTATTCTTCACAGAGCTAGAACAAATAATTTCACAATTTGTATGGAAATACAAAAAACCTCGAATAGCCAAAGCGATCTTGAGAAAGAAGAATGGAACTGGAGGAATCAACCTGCCTGACTTCAGGCTCTACTACAAAGCCACAGTTATCAAGACAGTATGGTACTGGCACAAAGACAGAAATATAGATCAATGGAACAAAATAGAAAGCCCAGAGATAAATCCAGGCACATATGGACACCTTATCTTTGGCAAAGGAGGCAAGAATATACAATGGATTAAAGACAATCTCTTTAACAAGTGGTGCTGGGAAAACTGGTCAACCACTTGTAAAAGAATGAAACTAGAACACTTTCTAACACCATACACAAAAATAAACTCAAAATGGATTAAAGATCTAAACATAAGACCAGAAACTATAAAACTCCTAGAGGAGAACATAGGCAAAACACTCTCTGACATACATCACAGCAGGATCCTCTATGACCCACCTCCCAGAATATCGGAAATAAAAGCAAAAATAAACAAATGGGACCTAATTAACCTTAAAAGCTTCTGCACATTAAAGGAAACTATCAGCAAGGTGAAAAGACAGCCTTCAGAATGGGAGAAAATAATAGCAAATGAAGCAACTGACAAACAACTAATCTCAAAAATATACAAGCAACTCCTCCAGCTCAACTCCAGAAAAATAAATGACCCAATCAAAAAAGGGGCCAAAGAACTAAATAGACATTTCTCCAAAGAAGACATACAGATGGCTAACAAACACATGAAAAGATGCTCAACATCACTCATTATCAGAGAAATGCAAATCAAGACCACTATGAGGTACCATTTCACACCAGTCAGAATGGCTGCGATCCAAAAGTCTACAAATAATAAATGTTGGAGAGGGTGTGGAGAAAAGGGAACCCTCTTACACTGTTGGTGGGAATGCAAACTAGTACAGCCACTATGGAGAACAGTGTGGAGATTCCTTAAAAAACTGGAAATAGAACTGCCTTATGATCCAGCAATCCCACTGCTGGGCATACACACTGAGGAAACCAGAAGGGAAAGAGACACGTGTACCCCAATGTTCATCGCAGCACTGTTTATAATAGCCAGGACATGGAAGCAACCTAGATGTCCATCAGCAGATGAATGGATAAGAAAGCTGTGGTACATATACACAATGGAGTATTACTCAGCCATTAAAAAGAATTCATTTGAATCAGTTCTAATGAGGTGGATGAAACTGGAGCCTATTATACAGAGTGAAGTAAGCCAGAAGGAAAAACACCAATACAGTATACTAACGCATATATATGGAATTTAGAAAGATGATGGCGATGACCCTGTGTACGAGACAGCAAAGGAGTCACTGATGTATGGAACAGTCTTATGGACTCTGTGGGAGAGGGAGAGGGTGGGAAGATTTGGGAGAATGGCATTGAAACATGTAAAATATCATGTATGAAACGAGATGCCAGTCCAGGTTCAATGCATGATGCTGGATGCTTGGGGCTGGTGCACTGGGACGAACCAGAGGGATGGTATGGGGAGGGAGGATGGAGGAGGGTTCAGGATGGGGAGCACATGTATACCTGTGATGGATTCATTTTGATATTTGGCAAAACCAAAACAATTATGTAAAGTTTAAAAATAAAATTAAAAATCAAAAAAAAAAAAAAAAGAATATAAGAACTCTGAGTAGGAGATGTTTAACTTTATGCTAAATCCCTATGGCTACCTGGTAACCCTTTCCATTTTTCTGAGCCTCAATTTTCTTTTCTGTATGTCTTCGGACTAAACTGATTTTGAGTTTCTATTCAGTTTTAGTATTTTTGATTTTGCAGTAAATTTCAAGTCAGATTAGCCAGATTTCAGTCATGATGGATATAATATAAGCACTGCTAAGTCGCTTCAATCGTGTCTGACTCTGTGTGACCCCAGAGACAACAGCCCACCAGCCTCCCCTGTCCCTGGGATTCTCCAGGCAAGAACACTGGAGTAGGTTGCCATTTCCTTCTCCAATATAAGCACTATTCTCATGGAAGTGAAAAATGGCATTTTATGTCAACTAGAAATGCAAGAATCTCAGGAATTTTGCTGTGAACTCTGATACTTCTGAACTGTGGTGTTGGAGAAGACTCTTGAGAGTCCCTTGGACTGCAAGGAGATCCAACCAGTCAATCCTAAAGGAAATCAGTCCTGAATATTCATTGGAAGGACTGGTGCTGATGCTGAAGCTCCAATACTTTGGACACCTGATGTGAAGAACCGACTCCTTAGAAAAGACCCTGATGCTGGGAAAGATTGAAGGCACGAGGAGAAGGAAACAACAGAGGATGGTATCACTGACTTGATGGACAAGAATTTGAGCAAGCTCCAGGAGTTGGTGATGGACTGGGAAGCCTGGCATGCTGCAGTCCATGAGTTGGACACAACTGAGCTCCTGAACTGAACTGATGATGCCTTAATGATTTTATTACAATGTGTGAACCCACGACAGGATTCATGCCTCCAAAGGAGAGAACAGGAGACAGCAACATTCCAGGAAGACAGAATTTTATTCTCTAGTAATCCAGAAATGCTTTCATAGACCCGCATAAAAGCTCTTACAATAAAGCCAGCAATGGACTATCAAAACATTTGATTTCATTTTTTTCATATTTATTTATTTGGCTAATTCGGGTCTTTGTTGTGGCACATGGGATCTTCTGTTGTGACACACATAATATTTTATTGTCAACTTGTGGTTGGATTGAGTCTTCCTTTTGAAACATTTTTATTTACCCTATGTCTTTGGTTATTGAAATTAACATGCTAATTTGATTGACTTGATTAATTTGATTCCCCACTGGTTTATGTGATCTGCACAAATGCCTCTACTAGTTCAGTTTGTTCCTGATGTACATAAATTGTTTAAGGCATCAGGTTCTGTCACTTCATGTGATTTTGCTGTCTTAGAAGAATGGCCTCTTTCCCTTTTCCTCTGACACAATCTGTTGAGAGAGGTCATTTCAATCTGCTCCATTTCTCTAAGAAATGGGTTTGAAATTTTAAATTTCTATGTTTGCTTCTCACAGGAATGACATCAAGCATTTTCCTGTGTGTTATATGCCATATCTTATATAAAAAAGGGAAAGAGGACAGAGAAAGAGAGAGGTCTTCCCTTGAGCACTGTCATGCTGAATTGAAATTGTGCCAATTTATTAACACAAGCAGCAACGGCCTTCTTAATTAAACTACCAAAAATATCACCAATAATCTTTAGTGTTCAAAGCATCTCTTTCTTTGCTGAGGCATTACAGCCATACCATTTATATGGGTTTAATAAGCCAATGACTCACCAAATAAATTTTCAGTTTATATATTTATGCTTCAGAAAAAAACTATTAGGAACAATTTTATAGCAAATGTCATCCTTACAGTGACTCCTTTTTTTCTGTAGTTGTAACATTTCAATTAGTACAAACCAAGGTTCCTGACATTTGCAATAATTATTCTTTTCCTAATGCTTGTTTGGACTGACATGTTGCTTTGATTTTTCATCATCTTTTTAGTAAAATGAAACTTTCCACCCTCTCCTTATACTAATGCTCTGATTCATGGCAGGCTGAAGTGGCTAGTGGGTTATTACTTAAAAGCATCAATCTAATTTTGTTTCTGGCTCTTGTCTCCACATGCCTGGCCTGTCATGGACCATCTTTCGAAGCTTTTCCCAAGACAGGCCATTAGAAGACACGGAATGAGAAAGATCTGAAGTCTGGTGCTTAAATGATTGACCAGGGTTCTGCCATTTTGTCTTTGATGCTGACTTTGATGTAAGTTAATTTATGCATATTTTTATCACAATATTCTTGTTGTTCAGTCACTTGGTAATGTCAGACTCTTTGTTACCCCATGGCCTGTAGCATGCCAGGCTTCCCTGTCCTTCACCATCTGCTGGAGTTTGCTCAAACTCATGTCCATCGAGTCAGTGATACCATCTAACTATCTCATCATTTGTTCTCCCCTTCTCCTCCTTGCCTTCAATCTTTCCCAGCATCAGGGTCTTTTCAAATGAGTTGGCTCTTTATACCAAAGTATTGGAGCTTCAGTTTTAGCATCAGTTATCCTTGTAATTTATTTCCAGGATTGATTTCCTTTAGGATTGACTGGTTTGATCTTTCAGTCCAAGGGACTCTCAAGAGTCTTTTCCAGCACCACAGTTCAAAGGCATCAATTCATTGGCACTCAGCCTTTTTTATTGTTCAGCAGTCACATACATACATGAGAACTAGAAAAACCATAGCTTTGACTATATTGACCTTTGTAGGCAAAGTAATGTCTCTGCTTTTTAATATGCTGTCTAAGCTTGTCATTGCTTTTTTTCCCCCAAGGAGCAAGTTTCTTTTAATTTCATCGCTGTAATCACCATCTGCAGTGATTTTGGAGCCCAAGAAAATAAAGTCTGTCACTGTTTCCATTGTTTCCCCATCTATTTACCATGAAGTGATGGGACCATATGCATGATTTTTGTTTTTTGAATGTTGAGTTTTAAGCCAGCTTTTTCACTCTCTTCTTTCACTTTCATTGAGAGGCCCTTTAGTTCCTCTTCTCTTTCTGTCTTAAGAGTGGTGTCATCTGCATATATGAGGTTATTAATATTTCTCCCAGCAATCTTGATTCCAGCTTATGCTTCATCCAGCCTGGTGTTTTGCATGATGTACTCTGCATATAAGTTAAATAAACAGGGTGACAATATAGAGCCTTGACATACTCCTTTTCCTATTTGCAACCAGTCTGTTGTTCCATGTCCAGTTCTAACTCTTGCTTCCTGACCTGCATACAGGTTTCTCAAGAGGCAGGTAAGGTGATCTGGTATTCCCGTCTCTTTAAGAATTTTCCAGATTTTGTTGTGATCTACACAGTCAAAGTCTTTAGCATAGTCATTGAATCAGAAGTAGATATTTTTCTGATGGTGGTCCATGTGATCAGTTTGGTTACTTTTCTGTGATTGTGGTTTTTGTTCTGTCTGCCCTCTGATGAATGAGGATGAGAGACTTATGGAAGCTTCCTGATGGGTGGGACTGTCTGTGGGGAAAGCTAAGTCTTATTCTGGCCGGCAAGACCTTATTCTGGTGGGCAAGTCTTTAATCCAATTTTCTGCTGATGGGTAGGGCTGTGTTCCCACCCTGTAGTTTGGCCTGAGGCCAACCTATGGTAGGGGTAATGATGGTAATGGTGACCTCCTTCGAAAGAACTTATGCCAGCAGGCCAGACATCCCAGGAGGGCCATGTTATAACCCTAACTTTCCATCTCTTACTCCAAACCTGTGCTAGAAATTCAGTATAAGACACAAAATACATGTTTTTCCATACTAATCCCAGCTAGGTTCTTGGTTAATCCAGCCATTACTCAACTGCACTTTTATCCTTAGTTGGCTCAAGAATCAGTATGTGATTTATTTCTCTTTATATTTTAAGTCATTAACACAGGAAAAATTGCATGACTCTGAGAAAATAATCATTATAGCTTCATTAACACATGGAGTATTTTACACATGCTATAGTATGAGGTTCTTTCCAGCCAAGAAAGATATAATTTATGAGCCAAGGATCTGGAGAAGCAAAAAATCTGAGCAATCCATCCTTGAATGTGAAAAAGAATAGACAGATGCATTTAGAACAAACAGGCCACCCAGAATATATCTGTGGTTTTTCAGTAAGATTGAACACTTATGCTACTATTACTGTCTTCATAGTGGCAAGAAGAGGACATGGGAATTATACAGAATACCCTTTTTAACATTTTTTTTTTTTTTCAAATTTCTCTGAAGATCTCCCTCAGGACACTTGGGGATAAAAAAAATGGCCCATTTTCAAACAGAGGACACAAAAGTTCTTTGTTGATTATTGGCCACTAGTGTGAGCAATGGATAATTTAATTATTCTGCATTTTCATAGTGTCTTGTGAAATGATTCAAACTCAGTGTCTGAATCCATAATTGCCTGGGTGTTAATGATGTTGCACAGGAAGGGTTATGCCCAAGCTAAAGAACTATTTTACGTTTGGGCCCCAATTAAGAAGAGCCTCTTTCTGTTAATGTGGCTGATAACCTCCCTCACATTGTCAAAGTGCTACTGTATTCACTGAATCTATTTCATATTTGTTCATACAAAGCATGTGAACATGTGCAGAGAGAGAGAGAGGGAGGGAGAATAATTGCATAAATGATCTATTCATAACAAATCTTTTTGTCCTTATGAGGTTTGAGAAAAGAGAACCATTCAAACACATTAAAGATCCATGCCTGAACCAGGTGAGTCACCAAAAGGCATCAACCTTTTCAAGTTATCTTCTCTTCTCAAATCTTCTACAACGAATATAAATATATTTCATATGCTTGAGAAAAATGGAAGAAAATGGACAGTGAACTTATCTTCCTACTAAAGGAATTCCCAGTGTTAATCACTCAAGTCATGTCTGACTCTTTGTGATCCCATGGGCTATAGTCTGTCCATTCCATAGATGGACAGTCTCCTCTGTCCATAGAATTTTCCAGGCAAGAATACTTGGAATGGGTAGCCATTCCCTTCTCCAGGGGATCTTCCCAACCCAGAGATCAAACCCAGGTCTCCTGCATTGCAGGCAGATTCTTTATCATCTGAGCCACGAGGGAAGCCAACTAATGTGTTAAATTCTACATCTTCCCTCAACCTTCCCTTGCCATATTTCAGATGAGTGTGTTCTGTCTGCTTCTTTCAAATAGCAAATTTTCCACATGGGTTTCAAACCCACTCTCCTTTGCCAGCTCAAGGACTTTGTTCTGACTATCCCCACATCCTTCTGCATGCTTTCTCTCTTCCACCAATCATTCCATCAATATATAGGATGCTTTAGAATTTCCTTTAAAAAAAGTTTGCTTGATGTCAATCAACCCTGCAGTTATTGTCTGATTTCTCTGTCTGTTTTATAGCAAAATTTATTGAAAAAATTATCTATAGTTCATGTCTCCTCTTCTTCCCCTCCTTAGCATTTCCTCTCTGCTCACTCCATCTCTGCTCTCTGCTCTCTCTGCTCACTCTAATAAGACCTTCTTAGATCAGGCATCACCTTGCCAAATCCAATAGTTCCTTTGCCATGATCTTTCTGTAATTCCCAAGAATATTTGACCCAGTTAATATCGCTCCCCTTCTTCTCTTGGCTTTGGAACTCTAACTAAAGACCTTTCCACTAGCTATTTTCTCTGTCTTATAATGATTTTATGCAGGTCCTCACATCCTTGGCTTCTTCTTGTCATTCAAATCTCAATTTGAGTGTCACTTATCAGAGGTCTTCCTTAACCGTCCATTTCACACTGCAGTCATACTATAGTATTTTAACACTATGAACATGCAATAACCTTCTTATTTACTCAATTATTGGTTTATTATCTTTCTTCCATCATTAGAATATAAGATCAATGAGGTCAAAGAGTATTATTCAATACTATTTTCAAATTCCAGAATAAATGCCCAGTAAATATTTGCTGAATAAATGAATGATGAAACTCAAAATTCTTGCACCCAGGAAAGTCAAGGCTAAGTAGAAATGTTGACTTTTTATGGATACGTCACAAATTAATTTATACTTTATTTTAAATGTAAACATTGAAAATCTATCACAATCCAATAATAAAAATAATTATGCCCCCAAATTCCATGTAAAGTTACAAACCACTTTCTGTTGAAAGTGAAGCAATGAAGCCCTTCTAAAATCTGATCTCTAGAGCTAGCATGTGTCTAAGATACAGTAACTCTTTTGTCGTTGTTGTTCAGTCACTAAATCATGTCTGACTCTGCACCTCCATGGACTGCAGCACACCAGGCCTCCTTATCCCTCATTGTCTCTCCGAGTTTGCTCAAACTCACGTTCATCAAGCCAGTGATGCTATCCAACCAGCTTATTCTCTGTCACCCTCTTCTCCTTTTGCCTTCAATCTTTTCCAGCATCAGGTCTTTCCAATGAATTGGCTCTTCACGTCAGGTGGCCAAAGTATTGGAGCTTTAGCTTCATCATCAGTCCTTCCAATGAATATTCAGGGTTGATTTCCTTCAGGATTGACTGGTTTGACCTCTATGTTGTCCAAGGTACTCTAAAGAGTCTTCTCCAGACTGCAATTTGAAAGCAGATTGAGTAATCTTCTTTATGATCCAACTCTCACATCCATCCATGACTACTGGAAGCACTAAATCTTTTGAATATATCTAAATCTGCATTAGTTACTTATTGTTATAAAGAATTATCACAAAATTAGTGTCTTAAAACCACAGAAGTCCATTATTTTAAAGTTCTAGAAGTCATCCAGACATGATTTTTACTGAGCTAAAATCAAGAGGTTGGCAGTGTTGTTTCTTCTTGGAGGCATGAGGGGCAAATTTTTTCTTGTTCCTTTCAGATTCTAGAGGCCACCCATGTTCCTTGGCTTTTGGCCTCTTTTCTCCATCTCCAAACCAGCAACACTACAGTAAATCCTTTTCACAGTTCCATATCACTGGTTCTCTCTCTTCTGCCTCTCTATTTCACTTCTAGGGACCCTTGTATTAACATTGGGATGCCTTTCAAGATCAGCTGATTATAGCAACCTTAATTAAATTTGCAGTATCAATTCCCCTTTGTTATGTAATCTAACATAGTCCCAGGTTCTGTGGGTTAGGACAGGGTCATTTTTGATAGAATATTATTCTATTATTGCCTACAACATTCCACCTCTGACCTCCAGATTAATGTCCGTTGCACAAGCAAGATTCATTCATCCTCTAAAGGTCTCAACTCATGACAGTATCAATTCAACTCCAAAAATCTCACCTAAATTTCATAAACTCAAAAGTCTCAAATCTCATCACCCAAATTTTCTAAATTAGATATGCATGAGACTCTGGGGAGTATAATCCATCTTGAGAAACAATCCAGCTTCATCTTTGAACCTGAGAAATTCATACACCAACTTATATGCTCCCAAAATGCAATGGTGGGACAGCCATAGGATACCAATTATAGATATTTTGGCTAAAAGGAAAGAAAATTTAATGGAAAAAAAAAGAGTTATAATTTCCAAATATTTTCAAAATTCAACTGTTTAAACTTTATCAGTTCAGTTCAGTCGCTCCATTGTGTCTAACTCTGCGACCCCATGGACTGCAGCACGGAGGCCTCCCTGTCCATCACCAACACCCAGAGTTTACTCAAACTCATGTCCATTGAGTTGGTGATGCCATCCAATCATCTCATCCTCTAGTGTCCCCTTCTCCTCCCGCCTTCAATCTTTCCCAGCATCAGGATCTTTTCAAATGAACCAGTTCTTCGTATCAGATGGCCAAAGTATTGGAGTTTCAGCTTCAACATCAGTCCTTCCAATGAACATTCAGCACTGATTTCCCCTAGGATGGACTAATTGGATCTTCTTGCTGTCCAAGTGACTCTCAAGAGTCTTCTCCAACACCACAGTTCAAAAGCATCACTTCTTCAGTGCTCAGCTTTTTTATAGTCCAACTCTCAAATCCACACATGACTACTGGAAAAACCATAGCCTTGACTAGTTGGACTTTTGTTGGCAAAGTATTGTCTCTGCTTTTTAATATGCTGTCTAGGTTGGTCATAACTTTTCTTCTAAGGAGTAAGCATCCTTTTATTTCATGGCTGCAGTCACCATCTGCAGTGATTTCAGAGCCCCCCAAAATAAAGTCTCTCACTGTTTACACTGTTTCCCCATCTATTTGCCATGAAGTGATGGGACTAGATGCCATGATCTTAGTGTTCTGAATGTTGAGCTTTAAGCCAACTTTTTCACTCTCTTCTTTTATTTTCATCAAGAGGCTCTTTAGTTCTTCTTTGCTTTCTACCATAAGGGTGGTGTCATCTGCATATCTGAGGTTATTGATATTTCTCAATATCTTGATTCCAGCTTGTTCTTCATCCAGCCCAGCATTTCTCATGATGTGCTCTGCATATAAGTTAAATAAGCAGGGTGACAATACACAGCCTTGACGTACTCCTTTTCCTATTTGGAACCAGTCTGTTGTTCCATATCCAATTCTAACTGTTGCTTCTTGACCTGCATACAGATTTGTCAGGAGGCAGGTCAGGTGGTCTGGTATTCCCATTTCTTGAAGAATTTTCCACAGTTTATTGTGATCCACACAGTCAAAGGCTTTGGCATAGTTAGTAAAGCAGAAATAGATGTTCTTCTGGAACTCTCTTGCTTATTCGATAATCCAGCAGATGTTAACAATTCGATCTCTAGTTCCTCTGCCTTTTCTAAAACCAGCTTGAACATCTGGAAGTTCACAGTTCATGTATGGTTGAAGCCTGGCTTGGAGAATTTTGAGCATTACTTTGCTAGCGTGTGAGATGAGTGCAATTGTGCAGTAGTTTGAGCATTCTTCTGCATTGCTTTTCTTTGGGATTGGAATGAAAACTGACCTTTTCCAGTCCCGTGGCCACAGCTGAATTTTCCAAATGTGCTGGCATATTGAGTACAGCACTTTCACAGCATCATGTTTCAGGATTTGAAATAGCTCAACTGGAATTCCATCACCTCCACTAGGTTGGTTCGTAGTGATGCTTCCTAAGGCCCACTTGACTTCACATTATACTTTATATGTCTTACATAAAACTGGTCATTGTGATGTGATCATAGTATATTATGTTTGAGTTATGATTGTGTGTGTGTGTGTGCGTGTGCTCAGTCATGTCCTATTCTTCACGACCCCATTGACTGTAGTCTACCCGGCTCCTCTGTCCATTGAACTTTCCAGGCAGAAATACTGAAGTATATTGCAATTTATTTTTCCAGGGGATCTTCCTGACCCTGGGATAGAAACTACATCTCCTGGGTCTCCTGCATGGCAATAGGATTCCTTACCACTACACTGCCTGGTACATGTGAGTTATGTGTTGTACATATATGTGTGTGTATATATATATTAGTATATAAAAAGTATATATATATAAAACTTATAACCAAGTTAATTGCTTAATCCCTACTATCCTCTGAATTAAGCTGGCAAGTATATTTTGACTGGTTTTCCACAAGTATTTTAGACATTAAGTTGCCCCTTATCAGATGGTTGGTTTGGATTTAACTATATCTTTTTTGTTGGTCCTGGGACCAATCTAGCACCAGATTTCTTTATTGGCAACTGACTGAATAGTCTCAGAATTGGATACTTCAGTATCTTTACTGAATCTTCATTTTGTCCTTTTGTCAAGGTGGGAATAGTTAAAGATATTACGTTGACCTTTAAAATAATGGATTTTCTGTACATATTCAGTTTTAATTTGATACTTATAAATAACACTAGGTAGGACTTCTGCCTATAGTACTCCCAGAGTTAAGACAGCAGAGGGATTTAGGAAGAACATTTGGGTTTTTTTTGCAATCAGTTAATTTACCGTTTAAAATTATGGTAAATGATAATGTGTGCAGATTTTCCACTTGAATATTCAATTGTAACTTTCTTCTTTATACTATTATATTTCTATTGTTTTTATATGGAATGACATTCCTAAAACAAAAAGAGAAAAACCTTCAAAAAATATAGTAACATATTAACATATAAATAACTTATATGCTGCTGCTGCTAAGTCGCTTCAGTCGTGTCCGACTCTGTGTGACCCCATAGACGGCAGCCCACCAGGCTCCCCCGTCCCTAGGATTCTCCAGGCAAGAACACCGGAGTGGGTTGCCATTTCCTTCTCCAATGCATGAAAGTGAAAAGTGAAAGTGAAGTTACTCAGCTGTGTCTGACTCCCGGCGACCCCATGGACTACAGCCCACCAGGCTCCTCCGTCCATGGGATTTTCCAGGCAAGAGTACTGGAGTAGGGTGCCATTGCCATCTCCAATAACTTATATAGTAACATATATATGTGTATGCATGTGTAGACATATATGCATAAAATATGAGTATTTCATGCTTTGCTAATAGGTTATATTTCCAAGGTCCATTTAAAAATCAGTCACACTTGGAAATAAAACATATTTTCCCACAGACCCATATGTTTAGCAGAGTGGTTAGGTTTACAGATCATTTTAAAAACTCAGTTTCATTTATAATGCAGTTGAATTAAATTACTGATTGTCTAAATCCTAAATACTGATACGATGAGACACATTGTGTAGAAGTAAAGTAGTGATATCAATGATTCTTTCATATAGTAAATTATCATTGTAATTAGTATACTAGTTAACTGTGATTTTACATTGCCTTTGAATTTTATAGGCATAGCAATTTAAGAAATATTTTTACTGGAAATTTCCCATTTCTTTTTCTGAACACTTCTCTCACTTTATTTTCTCCCAAGTCCTTAGGTATTTGTCTGCCTTGAGGGTTTCAGCAGCATCAAACAAACCCATAGGGAGATCTTAGCTGAGGAGGTTATAGTATAGTGATGAGAAGAGGACAAATCTATTAATTTTTGCCTTAATAGTTCTACTTTTCATAATATACTTAGAAAAGCATTCATAATCCAAGTTTATATAATTCCTGACCTATTTTAAACATTTTAAATTTTATTTTTAATTTTTTGTTTCAAATTGGCATATAACCAATTAACAATGTTTTAACAGTTCCAGGTAAACAGCAAAGAGACTCAGCCATATATATATATGGCTGAGTGTATATATATATATATATATATATATACACACATGTGTATCCATTCTCCCCCAAACTCCCCTCACATCCAGTCTGCCACATAACAGTTGAGCAGAATTCCATGTGCTATACAGTAAGTCCTTGTTGGTTATCCATTTTAAATACAACAGTGTGTACATGTCCAGGCTTCCCTGGTGGCTCAGGGGTGAAGGATCTGCCTGCAATGCAGGAGACCCAGGTTTGATCCCTGGATTGGGAAGATCCCGTGAGGAGAAAATGGCAACCCACTCCAGTACTCTTGCCTGGAAAATTCCATGGACAGAGGAGCCTGGTGGACTATAGTCCATGGGGTCACAAGAATCGGGCACAACCTAGCTACTAAACCACCACTTTACATGTCCATCCCAAATTCCCTAACTACCCTTTTCCCCCATACTTCCTCCCAGCAACCATAAGTTCATTCTCTATGAGTCTCTTTCTGTCTTGTAAGTAGCTTCATTTGTACATTTCTTTTCAGATTCCACATGTAAAGAATGTCATACAATATTTCTCCTTCTCTGTCTGACATACTTCAGTATGACAATCTCTACTGACCTAGTTTTTCTTTTTATCATAGTACTATTAAGAGCACATTTTTTACTTTATTTTTTAATTCATCAGGGATTAATTTTATTATACACTGTAATAAGCTATATAATGTCATTTATTAAAAATTCTATTACTTTTCTAAGTGATTTGAGATATTTCCATTATCGTGTACTTAATACATGTCCTTGGGCATGTTTCTGAATTTTCTATCTTTTTACATTGATACTTATGTCAGTATCATACTGTTTTAATTACTGTATCTTTAGAATGTAAGTTAATATTTTATACAACTAGGCTCTCAAATTATCTTCCAATAATGTTTTTGCAATTCTTATATTTTCTGTTATTATTCTCCAAATTTACTTAAAATCATTTTGCAAAATTCTGAAGAAAACTCCCTTTGGCATATTGGATGACTTATACAAATTCATAGATTACCTCTGGGGAATGTATCTCTTTATGTTAAGTCCTTTAATCTAAGACCATAATAAGACTCTCTATATATCTGAGCCTTCATATACTCTTAGTGAAGCTTTTAATTTTCTATGTTTAAGTCAATATTGAAGTTATTTATTTTTCTCTCTGTAAGTTACACTTTCAGTTGCTATTTTGAAAAGTTTTCTTTCTCTCTGACAGATTCCAGATTGTTATTGAGTAGTTAATTCTTGGATTATTTTTGTGACTGTCGCTTTTACTTAATATGCTATAGCTTGTAATATTTCAGTTGATTCAGCTGACTAGTTTGGACTTTCCAAGTAAAAAGCATACGATGTATAAGTATAGTACTAGATTTGTCTCTTCCTTTTAATTATAGCTATAAAGTGATTGTATTTTATAGCAATTAACTAGAATATTTGTGTTTAATAGCAGAAGTGATTCCAGAATTTAAGTTACAAAATTATGCTGTCTATTGTTTTATGATAGTCTTTATCATGTGAAAGAAGTATTTTTGATTTCTGATTTTGGAATAGTTTTGAAAAGAAATATTTATTAAATTTATCACCTTCCTCTAATAAAGACTGCATCATTTTTTTTCATTTAGAGTAAATACCCCTAAATTCCTGGAATAAAACCTCCTTAGTTATGCTATTCATATAATATCCTGCTCAGTTTGACTTGCTAATGGTTTATAGAAAGATTTTCTAACCTCATGCATAAGTATAATTATGATTGATTTATGTTCTTTGTATGGTATATTGCCTAGTTTTTGGCAAGAGGAGTTTGAAAGTACACTAAACATTCCAGGAAAGACTCCATCCTTTCATATGATCTGGAACAATTAAAATAACATAGTAAATTAACTGAATATTAAGGGTTGATACAACTCAGTAACATGGGCATGCTCCATTGCAGGGTGTTTATAATCTAATTGGTTTTAAATTATGCCCAGAGACCAAATGCTATTTAACAAAACGTGTAAAATAATTCCAAGATAGCTAACTATAAAGCACTTTAGGTTGAAAGCCAGGACATCCCGTGTCCTTGTGTCATTCTTATCCGAGTTCTGCCACTATCCATGTGTTTTTGGTCAAGTCACTTTGCTGCTCTGGACTTAAAATTATTAATATATTTGGAAAGTAAGGTAGAAATTGATGACATCTAAAAGCATATTTCTTATGTGATTTTACAAAACATTTAATTTTCTCAGTGTCTTAACTATATTTAGTTATTTGCAGTCCACTTCAAATTTCACATAACTGCATTGCAAAGACTTAGAAAAATTTTTCTAGGTTTTTTGAGGAATGAGAGCATATTTGCATTAAGACACAAGTGGTATGCTGGATACTACTGAAATTTCTCTCCGTACAGATGGTCAAATGAAAATGTATGTGATTCACTGGGAGAAGGTATACGTACCCTTAGGTCTACTTTGAAAAAAACAAAGACCAAACAGTTTTATGCCCCTCCAGCTGACCTTTCGTAATCCAGTACTTATTTTACTCTTTTATGGTCACATTTTAATTCACCATAGTCGATGATGAAGTAAAAAAGGATGTTTTATGAGTCTCGTTTTATTCTTATACATGCATAATAGTATCTACAGAATGTGAGCTCTTGATTCACATTTTATCCATCACTTATTTTATCTCCACAGATGTATGCACAATTGTTCTTTTAGGACTCTGTTCAGCCCACAGATGTCTTCACAGCTGCTCTCTATTCCAAAGGGGAATTTTCTTTTTTTTACTCAGAAGCAGTCATGTAAGGTTTTTTGTTATTTTGTTTTGCGTTCATTTTATTTTTATTTAAAACACTGTAAAGATTTTTTTCCCTCCATTAGGGGAAAAAGAAAAAGATCTTACCTGAAAGATGGTCTTGAGAACTGAATCAAGAATGATCTGAAAATAGAGCACACTATCTGTATTTCTGCTCATTCTTTGAATCTCACTAAATGTTTTGCATACTGGAGGCCCAAGAACTGTAATCACCCAGGAGTGGAATCTCCCACCTCCTGTTTCTGTGACTGAGTTGGTATGCTGACACAGATAAAAACTGTCATGATTCATTCAGGACAGAAAGAAAAAAAAAAATCAATCAAATAAATGCCTAGTTTAGGCAAAATTGCCAATTTGAGTACAGCTTGAGGCTTAGGGGAAACAAACGATTCAAATTGCTGCCTCTATTTTCTGCAGCCACTAGGCTTCTGAGAGTTCTGATTTTCTTTGTGTGGTAGGATGACCACATAATTCAATTAATTGAACCTGAGTTATGGCAGTTATGTTTTTCGCTTTATTCCTCTAGAAACCTCTAAATATTTATATTTGTATAAGGAAGACCTTTTATACAACCTTCATCCATATCCAACATTTAGTGTCACTGAATATTCAAACAATGGGTGGCCTTACAGAGAACTAAGGTCATCTTTCCCTCTCATAGATGACACAGTGACAGCCAGGATGCTAATCTGACTTACATGAAAACATGGAGCTGGGCTGATGCTCTGGAAGAACTGTTTGCCCAATAAATTGATAAATAGGTCACCAGTCCTTTATTCATTGCCCTTCATTGACTTAAGCTTGTCAGAGGTTAAAATTTCTCAAGATCTCAGATGTTAGATCCTTAAAAGAATAAGGACTTGTTATCTTTATTTTTTGGAGTGTGTATATGGTTTTGTATTCATTTGTTTATGTTTTTGTTTTGAGGAGAAATGGTCAAAACATTTGTGTAAAGCAAGTGCTTATATGTTGAAAGAGTCTACTTCTTTATGGGATGAACGTAATAGTGAATTTTTGAAGGTTTTTATAATTCAAAGTCATAGGCAAAAGGCATTAAAAAAATCTAAAAATGAAATTTATATACCATTGTTTTTAAGGGTAGGCACTTTCAATATTTCACTTAGCCATTGTGATAGAGGTAGCAAAATATAAGTCATGCAGATTCCAGCTCCATAGGAAAGAGCTTATGCCTCAGTGTCTAAAGGTGGTATTTATATACCATGGCAAGAGGCAGTACTGAAATGTTGGGGATAAGTTAGAAATATACTTTTTTATTATTGTGAATAATAAATAATAGATACAAAGATCTGTAAATGCAGATATTCTTAATTTAGATCATTCTGGTATTGTCAAATACTGAGAACTCATGCACCAGACTTATCAATGGTTCATTCAGAAACTATTACATCTGACATTTAACCTACAGATTTGTTAGTAGACTTGGACCTTGTGTGGTGCAATTTAAAATATTCAGTAATTTAAATATTATATCCAATCTCATCATATGCTAAGAAAGTTATTGACATTGCTTCTGTTTCTTGGTTTTTGGGGGTTTTTTGACAGGAAAGTAGGGTTCATTGGTGGGCATGATTAAGAAGGAGACAGTGCCAAGGCTCTTATGAGTCCTGAGGGCCATGATTAGGGATATGTTTGACCCCAAAGCCATCCAGTATGAACTATTTTTCTGCCACCATGTTTTCAAATTCACCCACATTAAACTTGGTAAATCCCACTTCTTGGAGATGTGGACCTTCTGGTGGCCAGGGAACTTGAAGTTGGCCCTGGAGGACCTCAGTCTCATGCTCCTTGTTCTGCAGCTTGGTGTGGATGAACTTTATGATTTGGTCAGTATGGCCCTTGGCCACTGTGCCCTGGGGCTTCCTAAAGGTACCACACATACTTGTCTGGAGCCTTAGTTGGGGACAGCCAATTAGTTATGAATGTCCACTGGAAAGAGTTGTCTCCAAAGTCCCTTAGGGCAACCTGTACGGGCAGCAGGCTGCCTACACTACTGAGGAGGCTGCTGTTTGCAGCCATTGCACACTGCCTGCTTGGGGAAAAGAGCACAGTTGGCTCAACTAGTTATAAGTCTTGTTTGTTCTTTGTTGTCAATATATTGTCATTCGATTTGGTTGAGTTTGCTCATCCCAAATGACTTGGTTATAAAGACCTGTGTATTTTCCTTAGTACTTTTGCATGGCTCATTTTAAGATAGAGACTTCCACAGATTTGAATATATAATTTTATAAATGGATCTCTCTTGAGGATGTGCTGAGAAAAATGAACTGATACAATGTTTTTGCACTCTTAATCAGACATCAGAATTACATGGTATCTTCAAAAGGTAGCATGAAACAATTTTCAATAGCTATTTCTAGGCATGCTCTTTCACCAAGATTATTATCGAAGCAGTTTTGCTAGGAAGCATTTGTGTAACATACCATATGCCAAAAACTATTTGTTGATTTAAAATATGAGGGCTGAGTTTTTGAAGAGGAGATTTTGGTGTGCATAAAGTTACACATGCAATTGCATTTTCCCCATAATTACCTAGTCATGCTACAGACTGTCAACCAGAGAACTCATTTATATTTTTTTAAAGATTTGCTTTGCTTGCAAAGATTTAATGACATATTTTTCTTCCTTCCTTCTTTTTCAACAAACCAAAGAAATTTGTGACTGCATTTCTTTGCTTCATGTTTTATAAAATTCTTGGCCAACAAAGTTTCTCCTTTCCACTTTATTTCTCAGAAGGGTCCCCATTTCCATCAAATATTCTCCTTAATTGAACAGTTAAGTTTATAAAATGCTTTGAGAAATGACTTAGAATAGTAAGTCATCAACTAACAGTCGGTAGTTATTTTATATATATAATGTATATTGCATTTATAATGTTACTTATAAAATATAAATTATAGGTGCCTATAATACAAATATATCAACATATGCTCAAAATATGAAGAAGCTATGAATAGCAATGAAAGGTTTTATCCAATGGTACCTTCTTATATTAAAATATGAAGAAAATGCAATAAAATATGGGCTAATTCTGAGAAGGTATGATTTTGTAAATTAGGATATTACATTGTTCTTCAGTCTTGCTTGCTATAGGATCATTAAAAGTTGAAGACATTTGAGCATTTCCATGACTTTTTTTTTTTAATGACAAACTCCTCCTCCACCACTTCCACTAGCAAAAATTTGTAACTTGGATACCAGGTCTTTTTAATGAAGCTTTTGAGTCTTACAAAATATGATTAATCTGATTAGTGATTCAGCCTCCTTTTGTGCTTACATTATCTAACACAAAGAGCCCCCCTACAGGTTAAAGTTTAAATGTGGATTACCAGATAAAGCTAGTCCTGACGAGGTTTCTATGGTGCAAGGAAAAATTGGATTTGCTTTTCACCTCATCTCAGGCTCTGTCATCCTGGTTTTTGCCCTGTTCCCTTGTTCACAGCAAGGATATTAATTTTGTAGTAAAATCTTTAAGCAATTATGCAGATAGCTCTGAAAAAGCAACATACACACACAATAAGAGAAGCTTAACTGAAAAATGGACCCCAGATATTCATTAAAAACAGATGGCTACATTGCCAACAGCATAACTTTGGATGTTTGGGCTAAGCTGGTATTAATCTGCCACAACATGAAGAGAAGATGAAACTGCTGGTTACAAACTATGTATTGCTTCTACTTTTTGCTTGCAAAACAATACAATGATGATTTATGGCTGCCTTTTAGATAAATATCCCTTCCCCAAATTACTTACTCAAAAGTGAAGTAATATTTTAATAGTCTTAGCTATCACTGAATCTTCATGTTCATTTACAAGGAACCAATAAAATACAAAGAATCATATCATTTACAATTTTTTTTTCTAAAATTTCTTTGGAAGTAGACAAAAATATTCTACTTAAAATTTGATATTAGGTAAATTTTCTTTCTTATTCTACAGAGAATAAGAAATAGGTCTAATCATATTTCAAAGTCAATATAAAATATGATTTTGCACTTATATAATAAAGTAGTTAAATGTATGGCTATTTATTTGAGTTATATGCTAAGTAGAAACCGTGAAATTTTCAATCTAAACAAAATCAGGAAAAGTAAGGCAGAAAAATGTTCGGCCAAGTCTTCCAAGTTAATTCATGGGTGATAGAAGGGAATGCTATGCAACTGAAGCAGCACCTATAAGGACAAATGAAGAAGGTATATATTTTTTCATTTATGCGTGCATGTGTACTAAGTCACTTCATTTGTGTCTGACTCTTTCCCACCCTATGGACAGTAGGTTACCTGGCTCCTCTGTCCATACTATTCTCCAGGCAAGAATATCGGAGTGGGTTGCCATGTCTTCCTCCAGAAGACCACCCCAACCCAGGGACTGAACCCTTATTTATTTGTATAATTATCAAAACAAAGTGAATTATTAAAGAATATCATGCCTAAAACTAACTAAATGAAAGTGAAACTGAAGTCACTCATTTGTGTCCGACTCGTTGCGATCCCATGGATTGTAGTCTACCAGGCTTCTCTGTCCATGGGATTTTCCAGGCAAGAGTACTGGAGTGGGTTGCCATTTCCTTCTCCAGGGGATCTTCCCCACCCAGGGATTGAACCCGGGTCTCCCACATTGCAGGCAGACGCTTTACCCTCTGAGCCACCAGGGAAGCCCTAAAACTAACTATATATATATAAACATATATATGTATATACTTATATATATATATATATATATATATATATATATATATGTAGCAAGTGGTAGATAAGTTCTAATGAATTTCAACCAACTTTTGTTTTGCAGGAGAAATTCAGAAATTCACCTAACTAGAAAAACACTTTCAGGACAGAATTGCCCTTACTATGTACAGACTGAGTCATACTCAATTGTAACATCATGAAGACAGACATGAATGTTGCATCGAATGACTAGTTGAAACATCTTGACATTATTCTGCTTCATCTATGCATGAAGATGAACTGGGCATGAGTGTTTGACAAAGGTCCTTGTTACTACTAAAGGGTTCATTTTTATCCCTTGTAGGATGAAATAGAAAGGAACCTGCAATATATCACAGAGTGTTCAGCTCGGTGCTCTGTGGTGACCTAGAGGGTTGGGTGAGGAGCAGGTGGGACGGAGGTCCAAGGGGGAAGAAATACATGTATACATATAGCTGTCTCGCTTTGTTGTACAGCAAAAACTATCTCAACGTTATAAAGCAATTATAGTTCAATGAAAAACACATTTACTGTAGAAAAATTTTAAAGATACACTAAAGAAAGTTATGATAATCCCTAATCTGACCATTCTGAGATGACCACCACTAATATTTATATACGTATTTCAAGATATTTTTACTGTGTATTTTAAAAACTTCTTTTTATCTCCTAATAATCTATATGACTATCAATCCATTGCTTCCTTTGTGGCTCAGCTGGTAGAGAATCTGCCTGTAATGAGGGAGACCTGGGTCCAATCCCTGGGTTGGGAAGATCCCCTGGAGAAGGGAAAGATTACCCACGCCAATATTCTGGCCTGGAGAATTCCATGGATTATATAGGCCATGGGGTCACAAAGAGTTGGACACAACTGAGCAACTTTCACTTTCAATCTTCTCCTAAACCTCATTTTACTGAATCCATGATATTCTAGGCATAGATAATCCAAAATTCATTTCATCAACACTCTATTGATGATAAACAGATAGTCTGAAAATTGTCATTATTTTAAAATCTCAACAATCATATATATGCTAAAATTTGTATAAAACATGTGTTACTAAGTTAATCTTCTTGCATTGCCCCTTTTTCACATGTAAATAAAAACTTGTTTAGGTTAAAGTATATTCATGAAAAAAAGCAGATTCAACAGGCCCTTGTGATTAATTCATTTTTTAAAAAGTATATTTATAGTCTGGATAAAATATCTTGTTGCTAATGGAAGCAATCACATTGTGTTAATAACCCTAAACTATCTTTCCAATCTAGTCTAATTTCCATCATCCCTGCCCGGTTTTTCAATCACACAGATTACTTGCCATCTCTCCAGCATGCCCTATATTCATAAATACCAGCAGACTGTTGAAGATATAGTTCCTTTTAATAGCCATGGACCTGCACTCCAGTCCCTCTACTAAGGCCCAAACTACCCTGTTGACCCATCATTTCTCCCCACCTATCATAGGCATTTACTGCTCCTATATTTAGCTAAAGGTGCTGATCTCTTTTGGGGGCTCTTTTAATTGAAAAGATTTGTTTATCTGTCTGTCTTGGAGACTGTAAGCAACTTCAGGGCAGGAACTAAGTCATATCATTTTTGTGTTTTTTGTACTTGGCGAAATGCCTGACATCTAACAGACATTCTATAAATGTTCACCAAAATAAACAATGACTTGAGGACATTTGGATAAGAAGATAAAATTAGAAACAACACAGGTAAGTCCTGACCAGCGTTGCCCAAGGCTCAGCCAATTCTTGTGGCCTCAATGTTATTTTAAGGGATAAGAAGACAAAAATGAATACATGGCTTTGACTGCTTTGTTGCTCCCTCGCATCCCATGAATGGACCCAACCTGTCTGGACTCGTGCAAAAAGGAAACTGTTGGTACCAGCTGCGTGGGGGAATGAGGGAATGAGGTTAAATTCTGAAGCAGAAAAGAGGCAGAATAGTGATTGAATGTGAATTTCACATTTTCTGCAATTACTGCCCTCTCCTGCCCTTAAGAACACTCTTTGAGCAGAGCCAATGTGGGGGGACACAGCTAAGGAAAACCCAGTTATTATTACCTTAAGGCAAATAAGTCCCAGATAACAGAAGAATCTAACTCATGGACCAAGGCTCACTCGTATCGTTGAATATATATTGTGTGACTCATCATGTGAGTTGCTGATACTTGCAGTGAAATCAGTGACTCTGCAAACCTCAGCTCCACTTGCCTTGTGAGATGGACCCCCTAAAAGGAACTGGAATGGTCCTATGAAACAGTCTTTCTCAAAAAGCAACAGTCTTCCTTCTCGTTATTGGAAGGAGGAAGAAAGCAACCCAGTAGGTGAGGGCATAGGGTTCCCAGATGGCGACAGTGGTAAAGAACCTCCCTGCCAATGCAAGAGACATAAGAGATGCCAGTTCGATCCCTGGTCCCCTGGAGGAGGAAAAGGCAACTCACCCTAATATTCTTGCCTGGGGAAACCCATGGACAGAGGAACCTGGTTGGCTATGACACACGTATGGTGAGGGAATGGGGCAAAGAGTTGTTTCCTCATTGTTTATGAAGCTGCAATGTGTGATTTTCAAACTCCTTCCAAACTGGAACCTATGTAACTATTTATGCACAAAAATCTCCACCTAGAATAATAACCTTATTTATTTATACAAGTCATATGTTTTATTGTTTTTCTTTTCAACTAGAAATTAGTCATATCTTTGTGTGTCTCATTTTTTTTTAATTTTATTTTATTTTTAAACTTTACAATATTGTATTAGTTTTGCCAAATATCGAAATGAATCTGCCACAGGTATACCTGTGTTCCCCATCCTGAACCCTCCTCCCTCCTCCTTCCCCATACCCTCCCTCTGGGTCGTGCCAGTGCACCAGCCCCAAGCATCCAGTATCGTGCGTCGAACCTGGACTAGCGACTCGTTTCATACATGATATTATACATGTTTCAATGCCATTCTCCCAAATCTCCCCACCCTCTCCCTCTCCCACAGAGTCCATAAGACTGATCTATACATCAGTGTCTCTTTTGCTGTCTCGTACAGGGTTATTGTTACCATCTTTCTAAATTCCATATATATGCGTTAGTATCCTGTATTGGTGTTTTTCTTTCTGGCTTACTTCACTCTGTGTCTCATTTTTAAAAACAGCCTAGTTTAAGCTGGGGAATAGGAATTATATATCTAGCTATGGGCTTAAACAGCCAAAATCTTCACTGGATATTGCCACTTTTCCTTAAATCCTCTTCTCATATCAAGATGATTTTTCTGTGTTGCTATATATCATGACAAGTGTGATTAAATATTTTCGCAATATGATGATTCAACTGGCACATATATCAAAAGCAATTTCCGTGGTTTGAAAATAACATTAAAAAATCTTTCATTTCAGTAATACCAAATGTTTCTTTGAGGTTAACATCTTGTGACAGGAAATGAACAGAGCATTTAAAAAACATGCAACTAGACATCATATGAAAATTCAGTATATTTTCCTATAAGGAAATTTCTTTATGCGGATATTTACTTTAAACTTCTTGGTAAATAAAAAAGTGTTGTTTAGAATTCAGTAAGAATACCTCTGAAGAAGGTATAGCAAATAATGTATGAAACATTATTTTTAACTGAAATTGCTGCATGAACAGCTTGTGAGTATTTTTAAATTCTGGGAATTCAAGTTTGATACCAGCAATGTCTGCATTTAAAGAAGTAATGAGCTATTTAACCCATCTTGAAGGGTAGGCCAGATAATTTGCTTCAGTGATTAGGGCCCTGTGCAAATAAAGAAGAATCTACAATCCCAAGTGGAAGGCAAGCAAATAAATCTATTCAATCCAGAGGCCACTAGCAACACTCCATATTCTACTCAGCGGTACCAAACACACCCTCACGTCCTCAGCAACTCAATCCTACAATTCAACAAATCAACTGGAAGCACATTTTGTACTGACGGTAGTAAGAGGTTAGATTTATGTAGCAAGAGGATCAGAAATTTCTACTTTTATATTCTTCCTTTATTTGCAGTTTGATCTTTAATTAATAGGTTTGTTCACTTGCTTTGTTGTAAATGAGATTTGATGATGCTCATAAGAAGAAGTACTGGAACTTAAAAGAAATTAGTTTCTCATATAGTCTATTTTTCCAAATCAAGGCATTTAGAAAATACTATGAAAAAGTCTAAAAGTATTATGTAAATGGTATTATGATACTTATTTTCATCACAATTATTAACTAGCCTAAATTAATTTTTTAAAAAACTATAAAGGAAACATTAATGTCTAGATAATGGTGTTAATATACACATATATTCTCATCAAGATAATTTTATGTGCCCAGCCTCATTGCCACCAGAGAAGCCATCAGTTGGATTCTCTAAAAGCTACTGGTCTCATTTCATACGGTGTCACCTTATGTGTTTGGCACAAAGTTTTTGGTGTGGTGTGGCAGAAGAAACTGAAAAACCACCACGCTTGTTGTAGACACAGGTACAATTCTGGGCAGACAGCACTCTTCCGCAAGACAGACCTCAGAGCTCTGTGCTGTTCACAGCCTGCCTGCAACTCCTAAGTGGGGACTTAATTTCTTCTCTATCTAGTCAGGAGAAAAAACTCAAAGAGAAAAGATATCCTACTTTCACAACTGGAGAGTAGAAATCTTTAACACTTTTCAAGAGTAGCTAAACTGAATATCCTTGGAAGATACTAGAGGGAGAGCAAAGAAATTACAAAGTGCCATGGGCCTCGAATGTTGTAGGTAAGGTTGGATTTGGCTAATGAATCTTTCGTGATTTCTAATTTGAGTTCTTCTGCTAAAAATCTAAAATGTCTCTGAAGGCCAGTCACCTTGCTTAAATACGTGAATCCAGATGGATGTGCCCTGAGAGGGCAAGGGTGGATGAGGGGGAAGTGAACAGTTTCAGATCGCATCTAAAGGATCCGTGATCACTCAGACATTCCCAGTAAAGCCGGCTCACCCTTGCAGGCCTGACTGAGAATTTAGAAATGTCGATTTTAATGCAAAATTTTAATTTCAGATGTTGTGAATTAATTCAATAATAATAATAGTAAATCTATATAGAACAAACAAAATATGCCCACGGGTTGCATTTGGCTCATAAATATGTTTTGCTGCTGAAAATTCTGAGAAAACCAAGGGTGGGCTTCGAAGTATCAGATTTTGTGCCTACTATTATCTCCTGCTATTACTGGTACTGCATGGTGATTGGCTGTATAAAATAATTAGACTTATTTTGGCAAAGCACCTTTGATTTGGAGCTAGAATATTATGAGGTTTGCCAAGACATACTACAGTAATGCTCTATTATATTTCATGATGGTATTTGATTAAAAATGCAGATAGAATAATCAATATGTAAAAAGCTTACTTTTATCTTTCTACTCCTTCTGTTACCAAATGGACTTTGTTAGTTTCAGCAATCTGCTTACTGATGTGGAAACAAAGCTTTTCATTTTATCACAAAAAATGTGAGGAATCAAAGTTTTTTAATATCTTACAAAGAAAATATTAACACAGACATAATTATAACATGAACAACTAACATTTACTTACTGTTTATTTACCATTATGGCCAATTTGAAAGTACTTTACATGCAATATTTTACATAATGCCCACAATTACCTTAAGATGTTGGTGTTACTATTGATTTTATTTTATAGGTGAAGTTATTATGAAATACTTTTTACTAGTTTCAAAACATATATCTATTATTATTTAAACAGTTTTAAGCTGTATGTTTTTGTACTTCTTAATAACTGGATTCCATTTCCAAATATGAGTGAGGTTTCATAGAGAAAGATGGTATTTGAAATCAGAATTAAAAGGAAAAGGCATTTCTACTGTTTGTCCACGATGCTAACATCTAGTTGAATTTGTCATGTGTGATTCTGACCTTCCTAAGCTATATTTTTTATAAGCAATTGTTTAATGATTAACATTATTGTAATATTGCTTAGAATATTAAAATATCATTAAGAAATTATAATAATATGTATACTTTCTCTTTTATACTCAGATTTATTCTAAAGAAGAGTATTACCTTTTTCTCTATTACCTATATTCAAGTCACATAAGTTGGCATATTTTAAAGTACTTGATAAATAAAGTTCAACTATATGTTTATATAAAATATGAGAAGTATCAGAAATTTTAGAAAGCATTTAAAATATAATAGCAATACCTTTCTACTTTATTAATTGGCTTCCAGTCAATTGCAGCAAAATTGCTTTTGAGCACAGCTGCAAGTTCTCAGTTTGAATATCCATTTCATATGATTTGAGGGAATTTAAATATGCTGTGCTTTTTAGTATAGACTTTGCAACATATATGGCTGGAAAAATTTACAGTTTAAATCACATGGGTAGCAACCAGTTTTTCATACAGAAAGTCATGAAAGTACAGGGGTGTGGGAAAATTTGACAAATCAAACTGGAAGATTCACAACTTAAAAGCTTAACTTTTCCTCCCCTCACCCATAATGTTGACCTTGGTCTGGTCTGTTCCTCTCTGATTGTCTGAATTATACTCTCCTTCATGGATGATGGTTTCTTATTAAATTATTTATTGACGTGCCTGACACTAGTTGAATAGATTCATTAAATTTCACAAGTTGTTGGAGTCTAGTTCACTGGGGAAAAAAAAAAAACCCTCTTTAGACTCCTTAAAGGACAAAAAGCATCAAGTTTTTTGAGCTCTTTTAAGGCATTAATAAAGCATGAAAAGATATGACATCAATCCTACTAAAACACAAGAGAAAATGAATGATGTTACTGTAAATCTTTACATCAATCACACCCAATACTTGGGAAAACAATATAGTTTTGTTTGCATTTCAGAAGTGACAAACAGCTCTTGTGACTGGCTTAACATAGTCACTTTCTATTAGTCAAGACCAGAAGCAAGTCAGAATTAAAATGTGGCCCTGTGTTGCTAGGCAGCGGAGTTGTCTTGACATGGTGGTTAGTTTCCTTTTCACTGAATGACAACAGTGAAATGAAAGAAGTTTTGAAAAACTTGATAATGGTTTTCAAAGGAGGAGGATAATTGGTGGTGCTCGCTTGTGCAGCTCTGTGTGGAAACTTTCAGGCGGCTGTGAGAGAGGACTGTCACTAAAAATTTAAACTCTTGTACACAAACTTGACCTAGAGTCTTCTCCAGGTTTTGGCGGTTCATTGTCAGAACACCCCTGTGAGACCAAGGGGTGTAGGATGAAAGCATTAAGACAGATGGGTAAAGACCCAAAGGAAGAAAGGAATCAATAGTTGTGATTTAATCCATTGGTGAAAGGGAGGAATTAAGTAAAATCTTAAAAATGAGGAATGTGTAAAAGACCTTTCACCAGCACCTATAACAAAAATGTTTTAATGGCATGGCAAGTTGCATTAGAACAGACCTTGGCATCAAATGCAGGAAACAAAGGTACAAAATCTTTGGTTTAATATGCCTCAGATAAAACAATTGCCCTGATGTTATTTTTTGAACATTGTCTAGCTTAATTCAGAAAAATATCCCCAAGGTGATAGCTCCCAAAACATCTGCAAACAATTCCAACTGAAGACTTTGCTGTCTGTGGTAAGAAGAGAGCCAAAAATAGAGCATGTATATAACAAAGAAAACAAATAAGAAACTCCAAGCAAACAAAAGACACACACAGAAAATACACATTGCTCACAATTTCATCCCAAACTACCTAATGCAATAACATTTTGTTTAACCATCTTTGCCGTTAATTTACCCAGAATTTTAAAAACTGAGCAAAATGAACTAATATTGAAAGAAGGGACCAATTAGTGTTGGATTAACATTCATGGTTATTTACAGTTGTTTTTGTACTTGTTCTTGTGCTCTGACTTCCTAAAATTTCACAACCCAAAGATTTAGAAAAATGGGGTTGTTTAGACGCAAAGTGCAATGAAGTGGCTGTGACCATTGTGTAGACACCACCTCTCTCATTATACCCTCTCAATCAACACTCAGTACACAGGAAACCGCAATAAAGCCCATCTGCCACGGTTAATCTGCAGGCAAACCCACACCCATGTCTATGCCCGTTACTCTCCAGCCTTATTATTCTCAGATCCAAAGCTTCATAAGGGATCAGCCAAAGTCCATTAAAGTAAATAATAGCTAGAAATGACAGGCTTAGCAAGGATTGGGAGGAAGTTGAAGACCAATCTGAGCTCTGAGCTCTGATTAATAGAGAAAAGCATTAGGAGAAAAGGGGAGAAAAATGACCTCAGCCTGCTCCAAAGAATTCCTGAACCTTCGTTGTTAGGGCAAGTGCTACCATCTGAGACGTTAGTGATCCTTGAATTTCCTTCACTTTGATGCAGCTCAAATGGGAAAATTTTGAAGGTTCAGCAAGGCCCCAGACCTCAGCTGGAAAGCTGTCTGGAGTCAACCCTGTCAAAATTCTCTTGTGCAAAAGAAAGCCTTTATTAGCTAGATTGCCACAACAACAATAACAACACCCACAAATGCCCTACATAGTCTTGGAAGGAGGAGCTTCTGCTAGAGATTACAGATGCATTTATTATTTTCTTGCACATAGTCATTTTTAAAAGTCTTCGAACAGATGTAGTAAAATAAAACAATAGAGATTCTTCAAGTGAATGCCTTTTAGGGACTAGGGATTTAGTCTGCTGGTAAGGAAGTGTGTGTGTGTGTGTGTGTGCATATGTATGTGTGTGTCTGTCTCTCTGTGTGTGTAGGGGCATGGTATTCAAATATTTATTCAGTTTCATCTTGAAATATGATGTTTATTTTCATTGCACAACACAGAAAAATCCTTCTCAAGCAGTTCAAGCATTGTTGAGTCAAGAGAGAATCATAAAATGCTTCAGTTATTTCAACTGTGCATTTTATATAAATTGACCAGGAAAAAAATTCCAAATTAGTTTCAAAAGAGTTTTCTCTGTCCACCTTTTAAAAAAGTATTTGGCAGTCTCTGTTTGATAAATTTTCTAATGAGAGGAAATACACATAAGTGTATTTGGTTTTCAAATGAGACATTTTTGAATTTTGGAACAGTTTTGAACACTCCTTTGAAGAAATCTATACCTGGTGGATCTATTTGTGATTGGAAAAAACTTATTGCATGTCTTCTCTATTATTAAAAAATGACTTGCCTTGTAAATAAAAATACATTATTTTTTTATGAAGAAGTGAGAGTAGTAGACAGAGTTCAAAAAGTGTGAGGGCTCTTTAAAGTTAGAATTGAAAAATAACAAAGCAACCCCTGCTTGTCAGAAAGCCCTGTGTGAGGGAGAGAAAGCATTTGGCAGAGGCAGCAGGTATTGGGGAAACACTAGTGATTTCTCAGGAAGATAGTAATGGTCCAGATGAGGACTTGATGTCAGGGAAGCTCACTGAATGTATTCCTTGTGGAAGTTGATGTTGTAGCGTGCAATTTTCATAAATCAAATGAAGAGGTCATATAAAGAACCACAGTTAAAATGATGCTTCTTTGCAGATATTGCTGATAACTTGGCTAATGCACTGTTGATATGCACGTGGTACAATTTTCATATTTTAATCTTAAGTAGAACAAGAAATGACAATTATGAAAAGACAAAATAGATACCACCAACAGCTGTAATTGCTATCTAGGCTGCTCCAAGATGGGCCAAAGACACAGTAAATCAATATTAAGTTCTCCACAAACGCAGGTATCACAACAAGAACATCATATAACATCATTATAAGCAAATTCTAATACAATTTGGACAGTTGTAAAGAATATGGGATGAACACAGAGAATGTGAGGCTGACATGTCCTCTACAGCTTCAGCTGGTATCTTAGAGGGGGAAAACAAATCCCTGGGAATCATGGCTATGTGTTAAGTATGCAAACTGTACTGGTTTTAGTAAATGAGTGTGAGCCTCCTTTCCACAATTTAAAATGTTAAGATCATCAAGGGTTAAATGGTTCTGCCGCATGGAATTATAAGAAGTTGAAATTCAGTAGGTTTAATATACTAATGTTTTTGTTTATAACACTGCATCCTCTGATATATTCTGTGATATTAAAGAATACCTAATTAAAACTGGTCAGTTAAGAAATCAGCTAAACTTAAGGAAAAAAGCTGTTAAAGATTAAAGGCAAGGAATAAATGTAACTAGAAGAATGAAACTTGAAACTGATGCAAACCTTAGCAATGAGAAATGAAATTGGGAAAAGACAAATCGATAAGAAAACAAAAATATTGAGAAAAAGATTTAATAAAAGTGACAAATAAAAAGTGACAAATAGTTGACCATAAAATTTAAAACTTGCTTTTAAGAGTATTCTTTCACAGTATAATGATTTAAATGCCTTAGAAAAAGAAGGTGTGATTTTATGTATATCTTTCTGTGCATTTCCTTTATGGGAAGTGAAATAACACATACCACAGAAAAAGTGTTTGTAAATTCTTATTGATCTTTTAAATTCTTTCTGAAGTTATTTCACATTTTTAGAAAAATATTTTAGATTTCAATTAACTATTCAAAAATTTTAAGTGAAATGAAATGTTTAGTATCTATTTGTTCCTTATGTCCTTTCTTACTCCCATAACTGAGCACTGTTTTGAATGCAGTCTCTTCTGCCATTATACAAATATGCAATATAAAAAATACTTTTCACCCTAATTTTCTAGCTTGCATAGAAATGCAATAAATATGGAGCTAAATTTGTATAATTTTGAGAACTATTTAGTACCAGAAAAGAAATAATCTATTAAAGACTCTCAGTTAGAATCAAATTTTCTTTTGTGTATGTGGTAATAAAAAGCAACAAAAACAAATAAAACAGATCATTTACTATGTAGTTTTGTACTAATATTTCCATAAAATTTCATCTCTTTTGAGTACTGTCTTCATGTTACTATATGGTTAGACATTCCTGGATTTCTTTACTATGTATACAAATAAAAAATTAAATATCTGTATAATATAATAATATTTTATGCCTATGTGTAATATATTTATGAGTAGTTAATGCATGTTATTATATATAACACAAATTTATCATGTATACTGTTTCATATAACATGCATAAATAAGCAACTGGATTTTATGGCTTTGACATGCATATTTTTTAGTCACTCAAAGGCAACTAAAATTTTGATTTCATTCATGGAAAATAAAATAATTTAAATAACAAACCAACTGTGTAAATAAGTAAAGTTGTAATTCCAAATGCTCTCCATTAACCTGTGTGATAAAGTTGATTTGTTATGAACTGAAATATAAAAATACTTATCTTTAGGTACATTGTGTGTCATTGACACTTAAAACAGCACTCTTCTGTTTTTGATATCAGAGTAGAATATTCAAAATGAAAAAATGCTTTCCTTCTGCTTTTGCTGCCGAATCAAAAGAGAAAAAAGACTATCACTTGCTTTCTCCAGTAATGACAGTCTTCAAAGAATGGACATATGGCTAAAAAGTTAAGGCCTTTGCGCTATCCACAAGGTGTCTCCAACCTTTAAATTCTCTAGATTCCCTCCCTCCCCCATTCCATACAGGGTGAATCTATATGACCACATCATTACATTTAGAAACTTCAAAGACTTTCGTACTGATGTAAGTTGAAAGTAGAGACTTCATCAAACTTAAATATATTTATGCATAATATTATATTGTATACATAATATACAGATCATAGCTATATATATTTTTATGTATATCACAGTATGTTTATAATATAGTACACACTGAGAATTTTCAGCAGTTCTTTTATGAGTTATGTTTGAAATCTGACCTCTTAAATAATGATACAATATCAAGAACAGGAAAAAAAGTTTAACATAAAAGCCCACTTTAGTTTGTTTATCCATGATCAAGATTTAACTTTTCAATAATCCTATCATCCAGCGATAAAAAGCTGCTCCAAGTGAGTAAAAATATAGTGGACTACACATATCTGCAAATATCTACACATACAGCTAATTCCTGGATTTTGCAGATTAAAGCTATTGGTGAACAACAATGTCTAATGCTCATCTCATCATGAAGTGTGAATATATAACTAAGAATAGATGTCATTTCAAAGAATTCCAAGTACAGAAAGTCTTCCTAATTCAAGGCCATGGACGGCGTATCTCTCTCTGAACACATAAGGAGAATGTGAAGAGAATCTGTGTGTATGTGTGTGTTTAATTGGAATGCTGTTTATCCCACTGTATCTTACCACTATGTCTCTTTGGATAACAATCACAGGACCCAGATGCTAAGGGTAAGTGATATTTTCCCACAAGCGGTTTCTGGCTCCTTGGCAGGCGTGGTAGGCAGTTGTGCTGGCAGCCACCGTGCTGCCTCTGGCTCTCTTGTGTGGCTTTGCTGTTGAAGTGATGCTTGGCCTGCTCTGTCCTCCTGGATACCATTTCCTCCTGACAGCCCTTGGGTTTTGTGAAGCTTTATTTTGTGCAAATCCCTCATGCAATCTGTGGATGAACCCTCCTCCAGAGGCAAAAGAGGGCCTTTCTTTCTGGTTGTGTCAATGATCAGCTGAATTACTATCTCAGGTACTCAGGAAAATCCAAAGTTTTACAATATTTGTGACTATTTTGTTTTCATTTCTGAACACACCATATCCCGACCTAATGGCCAGAGTGTTGGCCAAATGGTTTTGTACAACTGCTATGCTTTCTGATTTTTATGTTTGAATACATGTGATTTTTAAAAGTCTTTTGTTTCCCCATCTTCATTATCATGAATAATCTTGGAAGTTTTTTTTTCTCAGATCACTGATAACAACATTATAAAATATCTCTTGCAAGAAATACAAGGAAGGAATTTTGTGATTTTACCAATTGCAATTAGCGGATGAACTATTTAATGAAATAAAGTAGCATGCTTCTGATATCAATACAGAAGCAATACTTCATCCCCTGCATGCTTGTAATCTGGGTGACATTTTGAAGCATGTGCTCAAGTTGTACAAACAAAGGCACACAACAGAGCCAAAGATGCTTTCAAAGACACCAATATAACTGTCTACCACATAATTTGTGAGGCATTTTCACATGTTTCCTCACAGTGTTATCACAAAAGTAGTCATAAATGTGTACCATGGATTAAACGATTCACTGGTTCACCATATGCCTGACCACAATCCCCATGGCAAAACAATATTTTTGGAAACCAATAGCCATATTTTCTTTGTAATCTAAAACATCAATAAAGACCCTGAGTTTTTGGAAAGGAGAATCATGAACATTTTCCATGGAAATACCTATTCCAATGCAACGTGTGGAAATTGATTTCTTTCTATTCTGCCATGTTTAATCTCATGTCACTATAAAACTCCCAAATTATTGATACCATGTTTTAGTGTTTAACAGGTAAATTGGATGATACAGGTACCGTAGGGGCCTCTGGATAATTATCTAAAGCAGTTTCTTATTAATTCTCTGAAGTGTTTTGCATTGATATTATAAATTAAGAACAAATATATTTTAAGGGGAGTGTCACTGAAGCCTCATAGAGGAATGAAGGTCATACCTCTCCTCAATAGCTATGAATCTGTTTTGACAAAGTTTGTTTTTATGTGGAATCCTCTGATGCACAGAGAATGTTCTTATTGTATCCAATGTTCTGCAAACCCTGTGCTTCTACCTCAGGAGAAATTATCACATTCCAATGTGACTCCAATGTTTCTTTCTGATAAATAATAAATCTAGGTTCTGGAAGAGCATTTCTTGTAAAATTAGCATAAAATTTCAGATTGTTGACAATTGGGCTATGAAGTATATATTCTTTTTTAAAAAGGATCAGCTTTGCTCTTTTGTAATTAAAACATTTAAGAAACATTTAAGAAAACTTCAGAGAAATCTTAAGCATTTCTGTTAAACATTTTGACTATCCATCTTTAGTTCTACTTGTGAAATATGGCACTTTCAGAAAGACTACTGTTAAATTTTGGACTCTTACTATCTATGCTATAAAAGGCCCTACAAGATTGTAATTACATATCTATACGCTATTCTGTTAAGTTAGAACGCATTCCTCTTCTAGCAACTTTTTCATTTTCATAATTGAATATTTATGTCATACAGTTTGGGTTTTTCCTCTCACTTATAAGGTTTTTGGGAATGTGGAAGAGTTGAAAAGATAATTGTGGCTAAAGTCCATTTTACACCAATAGAGTCCCTAGTTCAGTTCAGTTCAGTTCAGTAACTCAGTCGTGTCCCTAGAAGCATTCTCTAAAAAAAGAAAACTAAAAATGTTTTTGGTTCTGTTTCTGCCAGTAGGTGTCACTATTGGGACTTTAAGGTAGTGATCCCAAAGCCATAGAACAGAATTTACAGGAAAGAAGATCATGTATTACCTATATAATTGAAAAGATAATTTACTGAGCCATGCTAACCAAACTACCCTATGAAAAGACACGATTGACTAAAATTCTATCTCAAATAAACATGAAGCAATTTGAAATGTGAAATGACCCTACTGAAAGTATGCTGAGAATAATCCTGAAGTTAAAGATACATCAGTCATTGCAAAGAAAAAATAATTTAAGAAACTCTGGATAAAATTTAAGAAACTGGAATAGTATTCTGGTGTCATTAGACTTCAAACAATATTGAATATGAAAATATAAATATTGGAAAACAAGGAAAGAGGATATTTTTGCCTTTTGAAAACTTTCAAAGTGACACTTGTGGAGTCAGGCAATTTTTCATGAGGGAAAAGAAATATGAGTTTCCCCATGCAGAGACAGATCATATACATCCTCATCCTAAGAAATATTAAAGAATATTAAACTTCTGGTGGAAAAATAAAAATTTTTCTTTTCTCCCCAAAAGTTGCTGTAAAACAGAGACATATTCCTGGTCTTATCTGATGAAAACATGTAATGATATTTTCACGTCAAATTTCACTTTGAGGGAACTCTATTTGCTCCATATTTTTCACTAAGAAATCTTGGCAGTAAACTTTTGCTTTGCAACTAATCAAAAAATAATTTTTATATGCTTTTATTTTGTCTAAAGATTTTATTTTATTTTATTTGCTAGTTGAGGGAAATATAGGGGTATATGTGGAAATAATCTTATTACCCTCCTCCTCAACACACACCATGTCAAGAAGTATAATTTCCCATTAGAATAGCTTTAAGTGTCCAACTTGCATGAGAGTCTTATGTACAAAGTCTAAGAAAAGAAAAAAATGATCTGTTATTTCTTTGTTGAAAATCTTAAGACGTCTCGCAACATCCTAGCACCTCATATATCAGAGTTTCAACAATCCCTTTATTACCTAAAAAAAAAAGAAGCAGATATGCCAACTTCAGAAGTGTGACTGCTGTTATTCAATGTTTTGTACAGTGCGTTCATCGGCGATCCATCTTGTGTGCCACTTTCCAGTAGAAGCTGAAAGTCACCCTCTCGCTTGCTTGTGTAGGACCCACCATTCCACATGGGCAACTGCACAGAGAGACACTCACCAGTAGAGGCCTCTCTAGATTTGCCTTCTGGTTAAGAACTCAGAAAGCGCCTGGCATCCGCGGCAGTTAACACAAGTACTTGAAAAGATTCTTGTTGCATAGGGAAAAAGATCACTCTTTAATGCCCTTTTAAGTTCCACGATGTTGATTAATGTTGCCCTTTACATTAATGATGTTTCAAGTAAAAGAAAACAAATTTAAAATGGATCAATTCTATTGAGGATGCATTAATTAGACAGAGACGCTGCCATATGCTCTGGCTGGAGGGTTTGCTGGCCTTTCTCTTGTAGTTACCTGTGTAAAACCCACCCTATCCTCTACATGAATGCCCAAGCTGAATAGCCATTTGAATGAAGGCTTTAGTTTGATTCGCCATACAAGGGGTACTGTGTCACTGTGTTTTCTTTCTAGGAGTCACTAAGTGATTTCTATATCTGTTGTCATGGTGATATAGCAAAGCAGGCGAAAACGGGGGCAACTTCAGGCTTTTTCCTCACCCTCTGCACTAAGATGTTGTTAGCAAGTCTATAAAACATTGGCTTTCTCTGAGCCTTCTTTTTGTTCTCTGATTGTCAATAAAACTCATTTTAAGGGTAACAAGGACATCTAAATGTCATCTGTCACAGTGTTAGAGAGATTAAGTTTGTTTAGGGACTTGTGCTGGACAAAGGCCACTATTTGTTCCGCAGACACAAAGCAGGGTTGGCTATCACCACTCTTGATTTAGGAGACCCAGCAACCATCGAGGAAGTATCATCTCAGTTGCAGGTGACAGAGAGGCCTTCTTGACAGAATGGCATTAAAATGACAGAAAAAATAATTATGGTTTAGAATGAGAATCTGCACTTGCGTGCCCCGCTGCCTTTGGGTGACACCCCAGGCCTAAAGTCTCCCCTCTTAGAACTGAAGTAAGAAAACAGCTCACAAGAACCACAGGCCTGTTGAAAAATTCAACATATACACCTGATAGTCCTTGAATGAATGACAAAGAGGTAAGAAAGATTTTGCAAGGGAAGTCCAATAAGAATATGGACCGCATTAATGCAGCATTTGCTCCATAATGAGGCTAAATGGAACACACAGATTAATGAAGACATTGGTGTTATTAAAATTAAATCCTGTGGTTCATATGCTTTTCCTAATAATGAACATGGTGGCTATTGGAGAGGAAGAACAGGATTTTTTTTCTATTAATTTGGCACACATCCCAGATCTCATTCAACCAGAACCTATCCCCTGCAAAAAGCAGCCCCTGGCCTTTATGTGCCTTCGCCTTTCTATCTTATATCTGTGTTAATTTGAGAGGAAAAATTTTCCCTTTTTAAAAAGACTGGAGCCTAGGTAATAATAAAATAATTTTAAAACTAGGATATTTCTTCCAACGTAGAGGATGATCAGGAAATAGATAAAACAACATACCATGTAATGGGGAGGGTGCTCTCAGCACATCTGCCTGCACTATGGAAATTGGTACAGAGATCATGGGGCTTTTGGAGTCTGGTCACATGAATGCATATTGAATATTATTTTATAGGAAATATTTATGGTAGTGAGGGCTACTATGTTAAAACTTAGATGAACCTTTATAAGTATTGGACGATGGAAGATCCTCTGTTTTGTAATTTATTAGGTCTTGGCAATTTGAATTTTTATGAAATATGAATGAAAGTAGAATATTATGACTCATTTTTTCATATCCCTGTGAGCACAACCCACATGTAACACACTTGTGTTTACCCAAGCATAATACTGGGACCAGAGTTCACATTTGGAAGGAAAATGTTAAACTCCCTCTTGGTTCTGTAGAGAAGGGACTGTGTATATATGTACATATTTTAATATGCTAAACTTTGTTACCTTAACTCATGCTTTCTCAAATCAATTTGAACATTTTTGAGTTTAGTCATACTGAGAAAAAAATCTGGGACACATATACAGCCATAAATGCTGTATATTTCAACTATTGGACAGATTCCATTTTAGTTGCATATTTGGAGTTTATGATGAAGATAAACTGATAAACGCCAACATCAAGGACTAGACTTTGTTCGAATAAAAATCCTTGCAGTTGCATAATCACACATTCGTAGACATGTTTGTAATATTAAACATGTGTAACTACTATAAAGAGCTATAGCAGGTTTCCCCTTCAAAAAAATTCCTGGAGCAAATTACCACCAAGTCAGTGCATTTCTTTTTTTAAGATAGAAAGATTTGTTCTACACAAATTAATGAAAGCTAATACAGTATCGAGATGCTTTTACATCAATATTAGGGACCTAGATGACTTTTGTTTGGTATTTTAATAGCTCCGTCATTTGTTATTCATTCAGCTACACACTGGACACCAGGGTGTTATGAAGGACAATACTCTTGGGGCATTTTGAGTTCAATTTGTGTTTCTCTACTTATGCAGAACATGTGTTGGCATCAGCAATGGTTACAACAGGGGAATCACAATATGCACTGAGTTTTCACCACACTGTGCTGAGATAATTTTCTGTTTCTCAACACTGTCTTTGGAACAGCTGAAGTATAGTTCTGGGTCACTTTTTAAACATAGATATATGCCTTCTTCCTAGTTTTAAACCTCTTATTTCTTATATTCTTTAAAGTAGAGTTAAATGAAAGAATAAAAAAAACAAAACCCTAACAAAAAGTGCATGAAGCTTCAAAATAGGCCCACAGAAAGGAATATTTGTCATTGATACTTAAAGTTATAGACAAGGTCATAGAACATAGACTGGAGAAGTCCAGTGATCCCCAGATACACACACACACACACACACACACACATACGTGTGCACACACACGCACACACACATACATACAGTCATACGCATAAAGCCTTACTACTTTGTCCCCCAAGGGGACATCTATCATACTCTAGATGTTTTGTAGTTTCCCAGATTCAGAGTAGTTCTGAGATAAGTAAAAGGAAATGGATGCTACATGGTATAATTCTTTTTCTAAATTTCCTAGGATAAATATCCTTTAAGGGCCTTTAAGTAGCTATGTAATTTGGATACATTATTTCATTCCTCTGGCCTCAGTTCTATCTCCAAGGAAAATACAGAGATGGGATTAGATAATCTCTGAGGCCTCTTCCATTTCTACAATGCAGTTAACAAATGTATGACAAGGGTTTTTTGTTTTTTTTTTAATGTCTAATATTTTGAAAGCAGCTATTTTTGTTAATAAAAGGGTAACACAACAAGAACTTCACAGTAAGATTAATATTCCACAAAATATATAGTTTTCTCTAAGATTTACTGTACAAAATTAAAAATCCAAGCAGTAATATTTTCAACCTCTAAAATCGTTTCACTTTTGACAAAGAAGTAGTAAAAATTTCCATCGAATTTAGACTAAGTTAATACATCAAAGCTATGTATCATCCTGGCACAAAGCTATGTATCATCATTTAACTACTCCTTCATATTCATGAAATGGTGAAACAACAAGTGGAAATCTATTAATGAACAATTTATAGCCAAAAGACAATCTTTGATAAACAATACACTTACCTAATATGTCACTGTGACTTGAACAAAATACAGCAGCTGAGACTATTTCCTTCCACTTCTGCTCTCCCATTCTGCTTCTAAACTCTCAAGTCATGGTTTGTATTCCTATTTAGTATTTAGATATTTAGCAATCATTGCAATATCTAAATTTATCATAAAATAGCTGACTGGGAAGGATAATTTCCATTTTGTCAAACTTCTTTTCCACCTTACAGAATCCAAGATTTCATGATCAGATATAGTCACCTTCAAGTATATCTGCAAATGATAATATGAATAAAGAAGTCTAGCACTGCCTTCTCAGTAATGTTTTAACCCAAAAAAGTCATACACATAATAAATTTAATAAACAATAAATTAATTGGACTGATGCAATTATATGTAATTCTTTTTTTTACCTCTTCTGCTTATCCACTCTGCTGACTATAGTTTCAAGATAAATTTATTCCAATTCTTGAGTATAAAATTATGTGATATTTGTTCAAATTCTGTTTTATTAAGCTACTAATTGAAATTGAAATACATCATCTAATAGAATCACTTTGTTAAAGATTTTTAATGATTCAACATTCATTAATAATAATGTCTGTTACATGTGGGAAAAAATCCTAAATGTTTAAGAAAATATAAAAAGAAACAGTATGAGAGTATGTGCCTTGGAAAAATGACCTTTGTCATATTTCCTTGTTAGTTATTGGTATCATTGGTTAATACATATTAACAACATTGATAAGTTGAATTGTATGTTTTAAAGTAATTAAAATGCCTACTGTTACCTAAATCTTAATTTTTTTTAATTAAATTCATTAATTTTTGGTAATTTATCACGTTTTAAACAATGTAAGAGAAAAAAGAATAAAATCATTATATCATTAAAATAAAATGTTTTTTTGTCTCTGCATCATAGCTTACTATTTTTAATAGTACTCAGGTCATTAAAAAAAAACAACTAAAACTTTGAACTTGCACATTTACAAGACATAAATATTACTAATAAATCTAGTGAGAAGATGACATACCTTAAAAGTGATTTCATCATAATATTGGCAATTTAAGAAATATTTTTAGAAAATAATTTTAAAAGCAAAATTGTAACTGAAAATATGACTAAAGTCAGTTTGCCAATCAAAGAAATATGTCTGTTTATGAATGTATTATTTGTGACATTTTTTGGACCTAGTGATACTCTGAAATGCATGTCATATAAACCAAAAAATCTGAATGATTAAAAGGACTAGATTTCAGTTCTATATGAAAACCATATTCTTAATACACTTCAAGTTGAAATAATTGAGTCTGTTAATCATTTAGCTTGTATTTGTATTATCTGAAAAACTAACAGACAAGTAAACAACTTAGTATATAAAGTCTGAGTAAGTGTATAGTTTTTCCATTCTTATTGTAGCATCTGAACAAAAGATTTTTCAGTCTGTGAAAAGAACAAAAATGAATTTTGTTTAGCTATCTTTTCTTGAGCCTCAAATATCAGCATTATTCATTTTTGTTTCAAAATTGTATACATGCTATGAAAGGATAGTTTATATGTCTTTTAGCACCACTACCTAAATTTATGAATGTTTAAAGGCTTTTTATATTATTCCAGATACTATTTTTTTTTTTAGTGAAGTTTTGGTGAAAGTGACATGCTCATAGAGATTTCACAGTTCACCTGTGAAGATTTTTCCTTAAGTCCTGGGAAAAAAAGCAAAACAAAACACAACATATTTTTTAATGATTTCTTGACACAATAAAAAATGATGATTCTTTGAAAGGTAGAAAATTAGAATCCAATTACTTGGATTTCAACTCTATTCAAATTATATGGAGTTAGTGATAAAAAGTGATATTCAGTAAGCAATACATATAGATACTAGGACATGATCTTATTGCTTTCAAGTACTGGCTATCATTAGGTTAAAAATTAATTCAGGCATTAAGTTATCTTTAAATGGGGAATTTTTCCTATTGACATAACTCCATCTAGGAACAGAATAAATTATCAAAGAAATGTGTTAACAACAAAAGAGTAAATATATATTTTCAAAATATATTTGAATATGGCTTATTTCTAAATGAGTTTATGTGTAATTTAGAAAAGATTATGTTAGCCCAAAATAACAACATCTTCATTGATTGGCGGCCATTCTGAAAACTATAGACACCAACTTGCTTCTTTGTTGTTACCAGACTGAGTTTCTGTTTCCTTTCATTACTTTCTCTCTCTCTCATTTTTTTTTTCTGTTACAAAGATTTATTTAGTTTATGATATTTAGCACTCCTTTCTTAACTGCATTTCATTACTCTTGTTTCTTAAAGTTTCTTTAACCAAAACCTTGATGTCTTATTAAGGACTCTGTTCTTTTATTAAAACATTTTCTAACATTATCATTTTATATTTTAGTCTTTCTCATTATTTAAACATAATATTGAATCAAACTGGTTTTAAAATAGCTTTGAAAAGTGAATTTAAAAAGTAATATTTTATGTTTAAATAGTGTTGCAATTCCTGAAAATGTTTCCTAAAATAAGACCCAAGCCTCTTTTTAATGCCTCAACTTATGTTAGAATTTGGCTTCTTCAAAGGACAGGCTTTAATTAGAAAATCCCAAGGAGACATCTTTGCCCTTACTGAGTGAAGGGTGAGGGGAAGTCTTTTTTTTTTTTTTCTTTACCAGCGTCAGAAAGGAATGAAGAGAAAGGTGAATTTTGCAGCAGATTTGCAGTTATTTAAAAATAGGTAAGAATCAAAGGAAAAATAAAAGTAGACTCAAGTCTGATGCCAATATTGGAAAAGTTCATGTATAAACAGTTTCTCCATCTACTTTATTTGCTTTAAATCACTCTTCGAATGTTATTTGGGTAGGTAGGGGAATAGAGTTCTGGCTTCAGAATTAGGTTTCAGTTCAAATCCTCACTGTGGAGAAAGCAAATAAATTCTCAAAGCCACACTTCATTCATCTATAAAATAAAGATGAAGGTTGCAAGCTATTCTGTAACAATTAAGATAAGGCATATCATATTCTTATCAGAGAATCTGGCATCCAGGGAAGAGCTCAAAGAAGTTAGCCACTTTGATGCTGTTAGAATTTACCAGGTAATGAAGCATCAAACGAAGACATTTTGGTTTAGAGTCAGGTAAAATATGCTGGGTGAAAAAGTTATGTGTGGCATTGGTAAATCAGTGAATTTCTCTACGTTTAAGTTTCCACTTCTGTAAAATAGTCTATATCTTTGCTTGAACTGCTAGACCTGGGCTGTAACATTAAATGCTTGCAAAGGTGTGGTTTACAGCATTTGCTCACTTCTTATGGTAAAAATCATTTCCAGCTAAATGGCAACCCACTCCAGTACTCTTGCCTGGGAAATCTCATGGACAGAGGAGCCTGGTGAGCTACAGTCCACGGGGGCACAAGAGTCAAACACGGTTTAGCGACTAAGCAACAACAAATCCTTTCCAGCACTGCCAAAGTTAAACTTCCAATGCAGAGTTGGGAAGAGAGAACAGTTACACATCATTATATTGAATAATACTGTACTTCACCTTATATTATTTTATATAATAATATTTCCACCATACAGATGTAGTAATTGTAATTAAAAAAAAACCTCAAAAGCAAAGATATTAGTGGAATATAGTAAAATAATTTGGAATTGAAGAGTTTATTACCTTTGTTTTTAGTATAATTTATTTCATGTCTTTATAATTTATGTATCTATATTATAATAATAGTTGTGTTCAGCAACTCAGCTCAAGACATTCTTGAACATTGAACAGTCATCTCCTGTGGGGCCAAGAGGAGCTGGTCCATCCAGCACAACAGTGCATAGGGGTTAAATTAGATAATACTGGTGAAAGCCCCATACTGATTTCTTTTTTAACAAAGCACTTAGTAAGATACATAAAGTATATATACATACAATCTTCTATTTGTTATCTCTATTATTTATCAAGTTTCTTTGCACATAATATAATGAAGTACTGCTTTTGTCTGAGTCAAACAGGGAAAGCAGATAAAAATACCAAGACAAGTAAGCAAACAAAACCCATCACTGGTCACAACTCAATCTTGAGAATGTTTCTAACTCCGTCAGTGTAATCTGTCAGAACATAGTTGGTGTCAACCTTGCTGAGTATTGCCCTCCTTGATAGTTTTAAGTACACCTTTGATGATTATATGAGACATAAATGCTGTAAAAAACATACTAAAACTGTTTAAAATGCCTAGTTTAAATGAGCAGAAGAAAATCTCACATAGTTTAGATATCAGTCTAAAAGGAAATATCTCAATAGTTTTCTTCCTAGATTGATGAATGCATTTGCCTAAGCAGGTTGATTTTTAAAAAATTAAGCATAGCATGCTTCAAAATTGGCACCCTGGGGAACCATTGCCACCATAAGGAATTCTCTGAAAAATCAATTAAAACAAAGTCGAGTAAATTAAATGACAGCTCCTTCATTGAAACTCTCAAAATGAAAACATACGAGAACTCTACCAAGTTGCTACATATTCAGAATACATAGAATATGTCTCCCTAATTACTAGCGTGCCATCTTTCAATTGATTTGACAAATACCTACCATATTCCAGATAGTCATGACAGGTGATTTTGCATATTACATTGGTTCTTAACTTTACCTTTTTAATATTTATTTAGACTATGTGAGAAATCCATCAGAGAACACTGTATTTATGTAAGCAAAACCAAATCCCCAAAACCCAAGGATGATGCAATCAAGGTATAAATAGAGCTGAATTACTGGTGGTTCAGAGGGTAAAGAGTCTGCCTGTAATGCAGGAGATGCTGGTTCAAACCCTGAGTCATGAAAATCCCCTGGAGGAGGGCAAAGCAACCCACTGCCGTATTCTTGCCTGGAGAATTCCATGGACAGAGGAGACTGGAGGGCTACAGTCCATAGGATCACAAACAGTTGGACACGACTGAGCAACTAACACATAACTATGTCAAACTGAAATCCCTAACAAACTTTAAAAGTGCTTTCATACTTTTTTACATTTCTGCTATGATTACACTTACAAAGAGGATTTTGTATTTGTCTCTATCCTTTTTACTTACCACTCAGTCTTTGATTTTCTAGAGTTTGTGCCAATGCCACAGAAAAAATAATATAAATTTAATCAGCAAGAGTCATGGTTGGTTGGGTTGCAAAACATATAAGGGAGAGTATTCAAGTTAGCTGAGCTGAAATTTTTAATTATAAACTAGTAACTCTAAGAAAAATTACTTTTGATATTCCCCAGACAAAAAGAGCAAGCATTAGTTAAGTTTCTTGTTTAGAATAGAAATAGTCAATTCTACTACTCATGTTTTAAATATAGACACATGAACACATATAAATATATTATTATGTGGATCGGACTTATATTTGAAAGTAAAGTGGGACCTATACTTTCCTCTTCAGATTCAGAAAGTGAAATTAAATTCTGAATTAGTGTAAAAAACCATCTGAATGGTTTAAGATGCCAATTCACTGAGAAAATAATTGTTTTAAGTAAAAAACCAGGTTATTTTTCAAAGTCATTATAAAATACAGTAAAATTATCAGTTCCCTCATCAATATGTAGCAGTGCTTAATTAGATGTGCAAGAAAATTGGATGTGTTATTATAATCTTCCATGAATATTTTCAAAATTTCAAGTGTATAATGGAAATTTCTAAGTGTTACATTTTTACTTTGATGAAATAATCTTTGGAAACCTTCTTGACAAACAAGTTTTGTGTTTGTACTCTTAGTATTATATCAACATTGCTCCATAGAGCAGATCTTTTATTTGTAGGTTTTATTATGATAGAACAGAGTGTCTTACAGAGAGGGAATGTGTAAATAAATCATAGTTTCTTAAAAAAATACAGACACCTTTAGAAAATTTCCACTGGCAATGAAACTTGTTTGAGCTATATTTTTATTTCAAAATAAATGTAACTTACTGAGATTCACATTCCTTAAAGTAACTGGGGAACAGGAAAACAAAACAAAGAAGTGGAGTGAAGTCATAAATTGTAATAGACCCTAAAGGTAAAATCATTCCTAATCTGAAAGATTTAGCTTCACTTTAAAATGGCAAAAATGGAAACTAAGTATATTTTACTGTAAGTATATTTTAAACACTTTCATAATAATTTACAGTATACTTCAAACACACGATTCCTGATTGTCACTAAGGAAACAGCATGCATTACACATGTGTAAGAGTATGTGGTTAGGTGACTACTTATGCCTATGACCAAAAAATAATGAATTATTCAAATTCCAAAAGACAGAAGCAATTAAATGACCTATTGTTACTCAAAAAGTCATGAGTTTCAGGAATGTAATACAAATTTTATTTATGGAGGCCTTGTTTATGAATTCCTTTTGAGTTTATTATTCTAAACTGTAAAACAAAAATTAACTTTAAATTTAGTAAGTTTCAGGAAACATTTATTTTCTATTCAGTATGGGAAATATGGAAAATCTAGATATACATTATTGCAAGAATCACTGAAGTTTTGAAGCAACAGAAAAAAATCAAAAAGTCCTAAATTTCACTTATTCTCTTTTCTAAAGATACTTTTCAATGTTTAACATTTACAACCTCAATTTTAAATCTTAAGGTAAATATTCAAAGGATATCAACTTAATATTGTGCTCTAAGTGACCTCAAAAATAATCATACCTATTAAGGAGATATTTTGTTCTCCTCCACCTTCTACTTAAGGGATGAACTGAATTTGTCATGTTATTGATAATGCCTGATTTGGGGGAACAGTGATTCACACAAATAGTGATTTCACTTTGTACAGAATCTTGATGTAACAAAAGCTTCCTAAAATAAGGAAACTTGACATCACATGCCTTTCTTTTATGTGTTGTATATTAGAAGTCTATATTATTAGTTAGTCACCATAAATGTACAAGCTACTATAACGATGCAACTAGAGGGTTGGTCTTTTGAGAGTCTATCATTAATGAAATTGAAAGGTTAAAAACTGATGCTTAAAACTTGATGGCTAGAGAAGATTATTTATGGAATAATTCACATTGTAATTTCAGAGCCAGAGTTTAATGCATGACTTCATTGTATTTGAAATGCAGTGAACCCCATGGTTAGCTGTGTCCTCAAAAGGAAACCATCCATTTTCACTTCAAAGTATACACAGATATCAAGTCACCAAATATAACTAAATTACTTAAGATTTTGACCCATGGAAATCTTTTTACAATTTAATTGTTGAATGAAGTATTAGGATCTTGATGTAACCATCCATACTTTCTTGTCTTCGGGAATATTGTGCAACTTTGAAAAAGCCTACTGAGTATAATGAGTGAACTCTGGGAGTTGGTGATGGACAGGGAGGCCTGGCGTGCTGCGATTCAGGGGGTCACACAGAGTCGGACACGACTGAGCTACTGAACTGAACTGAACTGAACTGAGTATAAAAGTGAGAAAAGCATGCAATTAGAAGTTTTAGTGAACCAAATTTGAATCCTGTTACTGTCATTTATTAGCTTTACATCTTGAGTAAAAGTGATTAACTAGTCTTGATTTCCTGACTTGAAGCAAAGATTGTAAAATACATCTAAAAGAGAAGCTTGTAAAGATAAAATGAGAAACACATAGAATACCTAAAACAATATCTGCCTTACACTGCTGCTGCTGCTGCTAAGTCACTTCAGTCGTGTCCGACTCTGTGTGACCCCATAGATGGCAGTCCACCAGGCTCCCCCGTCCCTGGGATTCTCCAGGCAAGAAAACTGGAGTGGGATGCCATTTCCTTCTCCACTGCCTTACACTAGGAGCTCAATATTACCCTTTCTATTGACACTCATTTCAAACTACATCTATTTTCAAACTTTTTTTTGTCATCACACAATTGCAAATCTAAAGGAAAATTTTGCTTAAATCAGTGGTTCTAAAACTTGGTGAATTAGAATATTCTAGGCCTTCTCAAAGTTGGACTCTGGAATTATTAAGATTTTATAACAATTTAGATTCTATAATCTCATCCATAAATTATTAACTAATGAGAAATACAATGATATCTCCTGTAGGTAAAATTAAAAAATTATCATTGTCTCATTGGCTGTCTTGCAATTAGTATGTGCCTATCCTGTACCAACAGTAGTATTCCAAGCAATTATTATCATCTTAAAAGTATCTTTACAAAGAAAAGTTGGAAGAGAAACTAGTCGAAGAGAGAACCAAATGAACAAGCTTGCTCAGAGGTGTCCGACTCATTGCTATCCCGTGGACTCTAGCCTACCAGGCTTCTTTGTCCATGGGATTTTCCAGACAAGAATACTGGAATGGGTTGCAACTTCCGCCTCCATGGGATATTCCCAGCCCAGAGACTGAACCCCATCTCCTAAGTCTTCTGCATTGGCAGGCAGATTCTTAATCACTGAGCCACTTGGGAAGCCCAAACCCTAGGTAGGAACCAGAAAGAACCAAGGAAGGAAGAAAGAGTTGGAAGTGAATTTTGGCATTAAAAAAAAAAAAAAACAAACAGAAGGGTACTTAATATCATCATCAAACAGAGTTCAAAGACAAATAAGGCTGAATATAGAATATTTATTTTGACTGGTAAATCACTGTCACCAGCATAAATATATAATTTTTGTATAGTAGTCTACAAGGAATTGGATGATCTATGATACCACCAAAATAGCTCTGGCTGAGATACACATGGATTTCCATGTTCCAAAATTCAATGGACATTTTTTGCTTTTTTTGAACTCCAAGCCAGATTTGGTGTTGTTGACAATTTTTCCTTATATAGTTATCTTTCTTTGGCTTAATTTATGTTAAAATTTCCTTATTCCTAACTCTGGCTATTTGTTAAATCTCCATTGCAGACATCTTCCTGTCTTGACTGTGTAATTATTCTAAGCTTAGTCTCGTATTGTCTTATCACTTTATAATCTCTTTCCATGCAATCTTATTTCGTGCAATGTTATTCATGTCTATAGTTTAATACATGAATTCCAAATGTTTATCTCTGTCCCAGGCTTTACTGTTGTTAAAGCCTACAAGCCCAGCTACCTTTTCTACAGTTCCACCTAGACATCTCCAAAGTACTATTAACTCATGGCATCTTCTAGAATCTTTCCTCTAATAAACTTAAATTCCCAAGTTCAGGGAATAGATACCCTTTGGATCTAGGTCTGTAAGCTAGAAACTCAAGAGTCAACCCATATTCACCTTTAGTTTCTAAATGTGTCTCCAACCATTTTTCCTATAGGAAGGATAATTTGTTCGAGATCCAGAACTTATCATATAACTTCTTCTACTTTCAGTACCTTTTCATTCCTCTTATAAATGCCTTATTTTTTTTTTTTAGAATAAAGACTAAAATATTTAATGGAGCATACAAGACTCAGAATGGTCTCTCTTCTACCTTTCACTAAACCCCAAAAGACATTAGATGTTAGCCATTAAGGGTTGTTTAAGCATAAAAGATAACTCCACATTCTTGAATATGGAAGACCAGATGAAGTAGAGAGAAACAAATTAAACAAATTAAAGCTATCTTAAAAAGAAAGGTAGTAATGGCAGAATCAAGATCTCAGAAGTAGGAGTCAATAGGTATAGTCTAAAAAGAGAAAAGATACACTTCCTAGTAAATCAGAGGAGTAAAAATTGGTACAGATGATCTTACAAAGCAGAAATAGAGAAACAGATGCAGAGAACAAATAGATAGCAAAGGGGGAAAAGGGAAGTGGGATGAATTGGGGGACTGGGATTAATTTATATACACTATTGATACTATGTATAAAATAGATAACTAATGAGAATCTACTGTATAGTACAGAGAACTCTACTCAGTGTTCTGTGGTGACCTAAATGAGAAGGAAATCCAAAAAAGAGGGAATATATATATATATATATATATATATACATACAGCTGATTCACTTTGATGTACAATAGAAATTAATACAATATTATACAGCAACTATATTCCAATAATTTTTTTAAAAAATACAAAAAAAGAAATTAAATTTATGAATATGTACCCCTTAAGGTTGTTTTCAACTAAATTTTATGCTGTGATTGATAATCGTTTATGTGGCCATGCTTGTGTGCCAAGTCGCTTCAGTCTAATCTGACTCTTTGTGACCCCACGGACTCATACACATAGCCTGCCAGGCTCCTCTATCCATGGGATTTGCCAGGCAAGAATACTGGAATGAGTTGCCATCTCCTTGGATGTTAAAACTCATTACTAGACAAGACATAGGTAAATCTTTAATTTTTTTTATTTTTGCGTTTCAATTTAAGATATTCCTGCTTCAGAAATGTAAAATGTTTATAGCTTCTTAATTTGCTTTTCCAATAATGTCATAAAGTTACCATGTGCAGTACCTTTATTTTTAGTTTACTGGGAGATTTTCTACTTTGTAAAGCAATTATTCTCCAATTAAAAAAATAAAATAAAAAGACTTTCTGTGAGTTTTGCAAACTGAACAATGCAGCTGTGCATTTTTTCCTAGAAGATGACACCAAAGAGCAGGTCCACCCTAAAAAGATGAAAATTTGCACTATTGAAGACATTCAAAAGAAGCCGCTAAAGACACTGAGAGCAATTCCAGTTATTAGCAGATGTGTGCTCTTGTGAGTGTATAAGTACCTCTTCATATCACTTTATCGCTCATAAAGTGTCACTGTGTAAACTCCTTTCTGGGTGGAAGCCAAGCACTTTTGGAAGCTGAATAACTCTTTGAGACAACTAGAGGTCTATTCATTTCATTAAAACAGTGAATAGTGCATGAACTAGAAGAATCTGATTTAATGAGTATTAAATAATTCATTTTCTGTATAATTTTACCTGAGATGTGACTGTAAAGTATGGAGATTGATTTTTACATGCATATTTGAACATAAAAATCCTGAGAACTGATATTTGTAAAGAGAATAATGTTGAGATACTGTATGTTTATTTCAATAATGATTTCAGCAGTTAAGAACATTTGATAATCATATTTTGAAATTAGCTTAAAAGTAAGATAATTGGCCAAATAAGAAATTCTTGGGATATTTTCATCATAAATACTTTTGTAGAGACTAAAGTGCAATTTCCTGTTTCAAGTTTTTTGTTTTCTTATTAAAATTGGAAAACTTAAAGTGGTTTGGAAAAAATAAATCTTTTACAGGTTAGCATTAGCATTAATGTTTTGAGGTTTAATCTCTTTTGAATTAATTTGTAGATGCCAAGGGGGCTAGCATTATAAACACAGGTATTTAGTTGGCGCCTGCCCACATCCCCAGTAAATCTATAACTGTTAGACTGTAAAGGTAGGGTAAAAGTCAGTAAAAGTCCTAGAGAAAACAAAAAGAAATTTTGATGAAGTTCTGTGGCTATAGCAGCAATACAATGATATTAAACACAGCTACTCTAATCTGTCCATCTTTGAAAATAATGTCACCAAGGAACAAATTAGGCTACTTGAAATAAAAAAAATGAGTTTAGCTAAAGACATCTTCGGCTTTCCAGGTGGCACAGTGGTAAAGAATGTGCCTGCCAATGCAGGAGACACAAAAGACGTAGGTTCAATTCCTAGGTTGGGAAGATCCCTGGGAGGAGGAAATGGCAACCCACTCCAGTATTCTTGCCTGGAGAATTCCATGGCCAGAGGAGCCTGACAGGCTACAGTCCATGGGGTCACAAAGAGTTGAACACAGACTGAGCCACACACACACAAGACATCTCTGTCATTTTAAAAGCAAGAAATCAACAGATATTGCCTTCTAGATTTTGAGGGGAAACAAAACCTGTCACACACATTGCTGTTTTTAAAGGGAAATAAAACTCATACACACTCCTAAATATGCAGGATCTGAGAAGGTATCCACATATTCTTCCTAATAATATATTAATTGAACAATGGTCCACATGTCTTCAATAAACTGTAAATCTTACTACAAAATGATGAATGGTGAACACTAGCACTTACTAAATAATTTTTTATTCAGTAATTTTTAAGTCAATGCTTAGTGCATTAATGTATTAGTTCATTTCAATTCCAATAGTGACGATTTCAAGTCGATTTGAGGAAATCTAAAAATGTGATAAAAGAGCTTCATTAGAGGAAGAGGAGAGAAAAAGCAGTGGAGACAGGACTCTGCAAGGGGTTGTCACAGTAGATTCCAGCAACACTAGCAAATGTGTACTTTCTGAAGATAAGAGATATAACCAAAACTGAAATATCCATGTCCCTTTTTTGAACAAGCAGGACTTTCAGATTGTGTTTAGTTTATAGAAACAAAGAATGTGGCATTCTATGAAGTACCATGGATACGCAGGATGTGAAACAACTCAGACATTAAGACTTGAATTATGAAAACCAAACATCTGGGATACTAAAGTATCTCTCTATGGGTTTCTGTGGTGCCTCAGCAGTAAAGAATCCATCTGCAGTGCTAGAGATGCAGGTTTGATCCTTGGATCAGAAGATCCTCTGGAGAAGGGAATGGCCACCCATTCCAGTATTCTTGCCTGGGAAATCCCATGGACAGAGAAGCCTTGTGGGTTATAATCCATGAGGTTGCAAAAGAGTCAGACATGACTTAGTGCCTAAAGCGATAACAACTTCCCAAAGGAATCTTTTGCAAATAGCAAAATCACTACAGATGGTGACTGCAGCCATGAAATTAAAAGACGCTTACTCCTTGGAAGGAAAGTTATGACCAACCTAGATAGCATATTCAAAAGCAGAGACATTACTTTGCCAACAAAGGTCTGTCTAGTCAAGGCTATGGTTTTTCCTGTGGTCTTGTATGGATGTGAGAGTTGGACTGTGAAGAAGGCTGAGCACCGAAGAATTGATGCTTTTGAACTGTGGTGTTGGAGAAGACTCTTGAGAGTCCCTTGGACTGCAAGGAGATCCAACCAGTCCATTCTGAAGGAGATCAGCCCTGGGATTTCTTTGGAAGGACTGATGCTAAAGCTGAAACTCCAGTACTTTGGCCACCTCATGCGAAGAGTTGACTCATTGGAAAAGACTCTGATGCTGCGAGGGATTGGGGCAGGAGGAGAAGGGGACGACAGAGGATGAGATGGCTGGATGGCATCACTGACTCGATGGACGTGAGTCTGAGTGAACTCCGGGAGTTGGTGATGGACAGGGAGGCCTGGTGTGCTGCCATTCATGGGGTCGCAAAGAGTCAGACACGACTGAGTGACTGATCTGATCTGATCTGATCCTTGTTGATTTAACAATGAACTTTTAAAAAGACACTAGCAGAGCTTGGATGAAATATCACCATAATTATGAAAGAAAAGAAAAAAGTAGCAGAACTTTCCAACAGATGAAGGCTACTTACCAGAAAAATGTGGCTACTTAGTTTGTGAAAGATGTGAGCAATAATTACCCAATATTTTTCAGTAATGAAGTAATTGCGTTTTTGAAGGGAGACCTCAAAGTAGAAAGGGAGAAATTCAGGGAAGACAAAGAAAGTCAATAAAATAAAATATGGTCTGCCAAAACTCCTCAAAAAAAGAAAGATTAATGAAAGATTAATACAAAATAAATATTTTAAAATATAGGAAAGCAAAGGAAAATAGGAATTATGTGTTATAAAATACAGTAAGTTATAAGAAGAATTTTTAAAAGTGTGTTCTGTGTGTTAAGTTGCTTCAGTATTGTCCGACTCTTTGCAACCCCATGGACTGTAGCCCTTCAGTCTCTGTCCATGGAATTCTCCAGGCAAGAATACTGGAGTGGGCTGCCATTCCCTCTCCAGGAGTCTTCCTCACCCAGTAATTGAACCCAGGTCTCCTGCATTGCAGGCAGATTCTTTACATCTGACCTACCAGGGAAGCCCAAATATAATCTATGTCTAAGTATTTCTGCAAGATAAATACCTGAAAATGTAATTATGAAGTAAAAAGATAAATATATTTAAATGTATTTTTCTAAAATAACTTGCAGAAAATTTAAAAATGAAACCAACAACGTAGTCTCACAAACTTGTCTTAAACATTTGTACAAAAATTGTTCTTTTAATTAAACTTATGTGTGTGTGTGTGTGTTCAGTTGTGTCCAACTCTCTGCGACCCTATGGACTGTCACCCTTTAGGCTCCTCTGTCCATGGGATTCTCCAGGCAACAATACCAGAGTGGGTTGCCTTTCCTTTTCCCAAAGAATTTCCCCAACCTCTATTAAACCCATATCTCCTGCACTGGCAGGAGGATTCTTTAGCACTAAGCCACCACACTGTGCTGCTGTGCTTAGTTGCTCAGAAGTGTCTGACTCTTTGCAACCCCATGGACTATAGCTGGATCCTCTGTCCATGGGATTCTCCAGGCAAGAATACTGGAGTTGGTTGTCATGCCTTCCTCCAGCTGATCATCCCAACCCAGGGATCAAACCCAGGTCTCCTGTATTGCAGGCGGATTCTTTACCATCTGAACCACCAAGGAAGCCCATGAATACTGAATTTGGTAGCCTATTCCTTCTCCAGGGGATCTTCCCAAACCAGGAATGGAACCAGGGTCTCCTGAATGGCAGGCAGATTCTTTACCTGCTGAGCTACCAGGGAAGGTTTTAGAGGGTGTTTTAAAATTGAATTATTATGTAAGACCCCTAGATGCAAGAAACAGAACTTGCTGAATAGTGCGGATCTGACATTCCCTTCAAAAGACAGCTCCCGAGTTGAAGAGAACTGCAACTTCTGAAAATAAAGCCTTCAATTTAAAATTTAAAAATAAAATATTTTACAGCTATTGCCATGTAGATCTACAGTGACATTACCATTCCCTATCCATAAAAATGGAATGAAGCTGCTTATGTTCTTTTACTTTCACTTTTTATTTTTTTGATGGAATGCTTTCACACTGTATACCACCATTAAAAAAAACTCCACCACTATGATAGGTGATAGAGTGGTATTACACAGTTGTTTAAACTAAAATTTTAAAATCATATGGTAAAATAATTCTTACTGAAGCTTGCATTTCTGTATCTGAAAATTGGCTGTTCACGAATATTTCTCATTTTACTGTTGATTGTTTATTGTTTTTGATATTGATTCAGAAGAGCTCTTTACATGTTAAGTAAATCAATACATTTTGCTGGTTTTATGTATTATAATGTCTTCCACAGATTGTCATCTTTTTATTGATGTTCTTTTCCACTTCTGCAGGCAAGCATTTTAAATTTTAAGGTAACTAAAATCATTTTGTGCTTGATTAGAAAGGCTCTCTTCCTCTATAATTTTATTTTCACTTTGCATAAATTCCCCTGTATTTAAACTCGTGCATAGTGTACCATTTGTTGATGCATCGCAGTTTTTTTAGCCTATTCCTAGTCATTGGTTATTGCATGTGTTCTTTTATTTATATATTTATTTAAATTCTAAGCAGTGTTGATAGAACATCCATAACTTTTACATACATTATTTTAGTCATGTCTGTCTCCTTTTGGCTATTTATTTTGTCTTATAATTACAGGTTCAAATAGCATTCTTGTATTTAATACTTTACATGTGTAACCCTGCCACACAACCCTCAGTGAATATTGTTACAATTTACACGCCCACAGGCAGTATACAAGAGATGTCATTTCTTGACATCATTACCAACACTGAGTGTTGTTAGTCTTAAATCTATTTTTCAATGGTAAGGTTTTGTGTTCACACTTAGAACAAATATGAATGACATTGTTTATACCCAGTCCTTTGTATCTTTTTTTCTAGATCTCTTTTCTACTACTTCTTATTTCCAGCTTAGTTCATTTCTTGTGCCATTCAGGCAAAGGACGATGGCAGGGAGAAAATTACCCTCTGGGTAAATGGTAGACAAAACATACAATGAGAAATTCAGGTTGTTTCTGCTCTAAATAAGGGGATAACTTGTTTCCAGCAACTTTTTTAGATGTTTCTTTTCTTCAATCTAACAGTCTCATTTTTTTTTTGTCGTGTGATAAAAACATCACCTCAATTATATTTTGTTTGCTCCCATAGCCCATTTAAAGTTCCAGTGTATTCTGTTCTCACTTATCTGGGGAAAAGATGGGCTATGTCTGTGAGGTTGAATGAGACTCAGACTTCATATCATTTTTTTGCATTCCCTATCATCACAAGTGGCAAAACAGGGCAATTCATCCTTTTTCCACTGAAATCCTTCTCTCACATGTGGCACAAAGCTCCAGGCAGGCAGGCTAGAGACTTGCCTGTCCTCCAAAGGCTGCAGTTGTAAAACTGTTCTTGCAAGATCAGACTCTTGCTAATTACAATACTAACATCTATTAACTTTTTCATTCATCGCAAATTTTCATTCATTTCTTAAGGCTAATACTAATTGCAACTGTAAGAAAATAATAATGCTAAATAGGGCAAGCAATCTGGGAACCCAAATGGTATATTCCCCTCCTGATACACATTCTCTCATTAGACACATTCACAGAGGAGGGAAAAATCCCTCCAAAGAGCTGGCACTGCAAATTATTATTTTTATAAATTATGTTTGTTCTAAGGTTATTGAATATACAATTTTTTTAACTTATAAAGTGAGAGTTTGGGAATAATCGACTTGGTAAGCAGTCTCAATGGAGAGTTTAAAATGAGGGAAAACATATTAAAGAGGAAATAATAAGTAGAGTAAAGTACTAGATCTTGAAACATAATCTAGGATAAACCAAAGGGACTCTTAATAAACATGATCTTTGTTAAATTTGCTCTGGATATAACCAGCAAAGATCACAGGAATATTTTGCTAGTGAAGAAAAAACCTCTTCCCTAAAATGATTCCCATGCCTGGTCTGTTTTTGACCTTCCAGCGACAATTATCATATCAAAATAGTAGCTAAAATAAAGTAAAATTACTTTCATTGGATCAAGAGAAGAATGCACTCTTATTTTCTTATTTATCAGTTTGGTAAGAATTCATTGACAAGTCAATCCTTATAATTGGTCATTTCCTAGTTAGGAAAATCAAAACACTCCCTTGCTTGTGTTTATTCCTGGGACTTCTGGGTACAGGATAAGTTTCCATTCATCAAAATTGTATTTTAGGGCTTTTACTTCCTAAACTATGTTTATCATCACTGTCAGAAGCCAAATTAGCACTCCCATTTTATTACAGAAAGAGCTAAGTTTAAAGGGAGTAAATAGAGTTAATAAACTCTAGTTTGTATTCAGGTAAATGTCAACTAACTTGAGATGATAAGTATGCTTACTGTTCTTCAGCAGAAATGCCTAGCATGCTGCAGTCCACAAGCTTGCAAATAGTAGGACATGCAGAGTTGGACACAACTTAGCAACTGAACAAATGTTCTTTGACCAAAGTACAATAACATATGCAGCTGCATGTATGGCAACCATATATGGGACTTTGTCTTTCCTGGTTCATCATCTGTATTCAGATGTTGAAGATGAAATTTGGGAGCTGGGATAATCCACAGTTGTCATATAATAGAGGTGATCCCCTTAGGACTTATTCTCATCCACAATGACATTAATTCTTAAGACTTGACTCAAGGAGTTTCTTTCCATTCAACAAACATTCAGTCATTTTCAGAATCAGCTGGGGAAGAGCCAGTTATGGGCTCAGTGTGATGACCACTCAAAGGTTCAGTTCCATCACATGACAGGTTTTGAAGAGCTTCTGCCCCAAATTTTAAGGTTCCTCTTATTGGTAATCAGTGATATGTTTCAACAGAGAGGAGAGGGAAATAGAAACTAAAGGTACTTTTTATGATAAATACTGGCCTTGCAGGAATTGCAAACACAATTGAGTCACTGTTTTTATTACACAATAAAACAGAGGCCACTCTTAAGCTTAGTCGTAAGAACTGCTTGTCATATATAGCTTCTGAAATATGAGTACATACAGCAAAACTGGTAAAGGTAAATGCTTATTCAGTGTCCAACACTTGGATCATGGAGTATGAGAGTAAATTAAAGGAAAATAGAGCTCAGATTAATATGTCAGTTACAACATATGTGTTCTTTTGCAGTTAATCCATAGTCTAGCTTGTCAATGTTACTTTTCCCACTGTTTCTCAGTTTGGTTGTAGGTCCCTAAAGTTTGTGTCTGACCTGGTTTTTGTATTTTGTGCAATGTTACTGCCTTTAATTTGGCTACTTCTAACTTTTGATACTAAATAAAACATATAGTATTACAAGATCAGTGAGACTGCTGGAGTGGGTTACCATTTCCTCCTCCAGGGGTTCTTCCCAACCCAGGGATCGAACCCTCATCTCCTGTGGCTCCCGCATTGCAGGTGGATTCTTAACTGATTAGTCACAAGGGAAACCCCAAAATGTGAACCATATTTGTATTAAAATATAGATACTCTAAATATTCAATAAGAAATTTTAAAAAATCCTAATAGGTGGAACTGACAAAAACAAAACAAAACAAAAATCTTCCATAAGACACTGGACAAAGAATTTCACTACTGATTTTTTTCAGATATTTAAGAACCAAAAGGTTTTATCAAGTTATACTTTTTGAGAGGTTATTTTACAAGTTAAAACTTCTCCATATGTTTTCAAAGCTAAACTCATAGAATATAAACAGGATAGCTCAAAAACACTATGCTGCAAAATTACATATAATAAACAGAAAAAAAATCAAATGAAATATTACCAAGTGTGAAGGAATCCCACTGAACAAAAAGACAAGAAAATCCTATTATCATAGCTATTATTATATAATGTTTTCTGAAGTTTCTAACCAATAAAATATTTATGAAAACAAAGAAACTGTATAAATGTTAAGAATAAAGAGTAACACTTTGCATTGATCAATAATTTGATTGCCTACCCAGGAAAATAAAGTTAATCTGAGAAGCAGTTGTTTAGTAAAATGGCTAGGGATTAAGAAATACTCTGAACTCATCAGTGTATTAATATTGAGGTACCGTTGCTTCAGCATCATTTAGTTGGGTTTTGTTAAAACATAAAAGCAAGGGTGATTTAATATTAAGAAGTTTATTTCATAGTTTTTTCAATATATTATTATCACCAATGGCAAAAAAACATTTCATGTAAAATTTTGGACTAGGGAATTTTTAACAGACCTTATTTTTTATAGATATTTTAGGTTCACAGCAAAAATGAAAGTATGGAGTTTCCCATATCCTTCCTGCCCACAAAAATTCATAGCCTCTCCCACGATCACCATCTCCTACCAGAGTGGTACATTTGTTACAACTGATGAACATACACTGACCCATGATTATCATCCAGAGTACATAGTTTACATCAGAATTCACTCCCCATGTTGTACATTCCAGGTTTGGATAAATATATAATGAGATGTCTCCATCATTATATTGGGTTGGCTACAAAGTTTGCTCAAGATTTTCCATAACATCTTGTGGAAACACCCAAATCAGCTTTTTGGCCAACTTGATAGTATTACATGAGGTAGTTTCACTGCCCTAAAAATACTCTGTTCTACTACTCATCTTTCTTTCCCCTAACTCCTGGAAATTTCCACCCCTAAAATTTTTATCATAGTAAAAATAATTCTGTCTTTTCTAGAATGTCATACAGTCAGAATCATAGAGTATGTAGTTTTTACATTGGATTCTTTCATTTAGTAATACTCATTTAAATTTCCTTCAGAGGGAGCGATGTCAGCAAGACGATGAAATAGAAAGAAGCCCCTCACTCATATCCTCTCCCAACATCAGTAATTTGGTAGCCATTCTCAGAAGAAATGTACCTCTGTGGGAACTCAGGATCTAGATAGGAGACTGTGAAATTAAGAGGAGTCCAAAACCAAGGAAGGGTCTTCAAAAAGGCAAACCTGTGCCCAACTGTGTGGTCCTAGCTACAGACCAAGAAACAACTCCATCCTGCTGCGGACTAAGCTCCACCATTTGACCTTGGTCTTGCCCATGCAATCGACCATGAAGTGTTTCAGTGATCTGGCTCCAGCCCTACTCAGCTGTAATCTGGAAGCCGTTTGAGTCAAGTTCACCAGACTCAGTCTAACTTTCCATTCTGAAATGGCCCTGTCACTGGGCTCCAGTCCCTCATCTACACTCCAGGAGCAGTCTTGCCAGCCTGGAGACCGTAGGGAGACATGCCTTTTGTGATGCTGAAAGGAAGCCAACAGACCTCCATCTGACAGAAGATCTTAAAGTGGTGTTGTGACTCAGCTCCAACAACTCCCAGCTGTGGTCCAGGAGCAGGTCTGCCTACTCATAGCCCATCAGGAGAAACAGCCATCAGTGTCCTTGGAGGTAAGCCTGCCAAACTTGGTCTGACAGAATACTGAGATGGTTCTTTAATTTGGCTCCAGGCTATCCCAGTTCAGTTCAGTTCAGTTCAGTCGCTCAGTCATGTCAGACTATTTGTGACTCCATGAATTCCAGCACACCAGGCCTCCCTGTACATCATCAACTCCTGGAGTTTACTCAAACTCATGTTCATCGAGTCAGTGATACCATCCAGCCATCTCATCCTCTGGCATCCACTTCTCCTCCTGCCCCCAATCCCTCCCAGCATCAGGGTCTTTTCCAATGAGTCAACTCTTCGCACGACGTGGCCAAAGTATTGGAATTTCAGCTTCAGCATCAGTCCTTCCAATGAACACTCAGGATTGATCTCCTTTAGGATGGACGGGTTGGATCTCCTTGTAGTTCAAGGGACTCTCAAGAGTCTTTTCCAACACCACAGTTCAAAAGCATCAATTCTTTGGCACTCAGCTTTCTTCACAGTCCAACTCTCACACCCATACATGACTACTGGAAAAACCATAGCCTTGACTAGATGGACCTTTGTTGGCAAAGTAATGTCTTTGCTTTTGAATATGCTTTCTAGGTTGGTCATAACTTTCCTTCCAAGGAGTAAGCGTCTTTTAATTTCATGGCTGCAGTCACCATCTGCAGTGATTTTGGAGCCCAGAAAAATAAAGTCTGACACTGTTTCCCCAACTATCGGCCATGAAGTGATGGGACCAGATGCCATGATCTTAGTTTTCTGAATGTTGAGCTTTAAGCCAACTTTTTCACTCTCTTTCACTTTCATTCAGAGGCTTTTTAGCTCCTCTTCACTTTCTGCCATAAGGGTGGTGTCATCTGCATATCTGAGGTTATTTGATTTTTCTCCCAGTAATCTTGATTCCAGCTTGTGTTTCTTCCAGTCCAGCGTTTCTCATGATGTATTCTGCACATGAGTTAAATAAGCAGGGTGACAGTATACAGCCTTGATGTACTCCTTTTCCTATTTGGAACCAGTCTGTTTTTTCATGTCCAGTTCTAACTGCTGCTTCCTGCATTTAGGTTTCTCAAGAGGCAGGTGAGGTGGTCTAGTCTGGTATGCCCATCTCTTTCAGAATTTTCCAGTTTACTGTGATCCACACAGTCAAAGGTTTTGGCATAGTCAATAAAGCAGAAATAGATATTTTTCTGGAATTCTCTTGCTTTTTCAACAATCCAGCAGATGTTGGCAATTTGATCTCTGGTTCTTCTGCCTTTTCTAAAACCAGCTTGAACATCTGGAAGTTCACACTTCACGTATTGCTGAAGCCTGACATGAGAATTTTGAGCATTACTTTCCCAGCTGCCGTCAAAGAGCAGTCCTGCCCACCTGGTGACCTGATGGGAGACCTTCATGTCTGTGCCTCTAGAGCCAGGCCTGTAGACTTTGGTCTGGGCTTTTAGTCCTAAAGCAGCCATAGAACTTGTTCAGAGGCAGTTCTGCCTGCCCAGGGACACACCTAATAACCTGGCAGGAGCCCTTTCAGGGACTTGGCAGGAGCCACACAGTCTATGGGGATTCCCAGGCAGTGCAGCAGTAAAAAGCCTGCCTGCCTATGCAGAAGTCACAAGAGATGCAGGTCTGAGATTCAGGTTTGATCCCCTTGGAGGAGGAAATGACAATCCATTCCAGTATTCTTGCCTGGAAAATTCCATAGACAGAAGAGCTTGGTGAGCTACAGTTTATGGGGTTGCAAAGAGCTGGACATGACTGAGCACACACACACACACACACGCGCACACACACACATACCATATATACACCTGATAACAGCCTCACTGTCTGTGGACCCACCTGCAGACCTAGAACTGATTTTTTCCCCCAAATCCTCTGAACAAAGTCCTAGAGGCAGTCCCATGCACCTAGGGACCAGACAGGATCCATATATGCCTGAGCTTCTGGTAACAGGCCCACCAACAGCAGACCCTACTGTGAACTACATGACTTCTGATTCCAAATAATAATATCTGTTCTCTATGTCTTGGCATTCTCTCAGGGAAAAAATGACAAGGAGATAACTTTTGATTCAATAAAAGTGATAATTTTGAACTGTTAAAACTAGCTAAACAAAGAAAAACAACAAAAACCTAGTGTATTTATACTACTTGTAACACCAAAAGTGTTCAAGTGCAATGTGTCCCAGTGCTGGTTGCTTTTAGGTCTTCCAGTGTGGCTGAATCTAGTTGCATTCAAAAAAGTCTGGATGGAAGAAATAAAGCAAGATATAGAGTCACTGAAATGACACTAATTTATCCCCAATTTCCCATATAGAAATGATGGTAGTTGTGGTGGTAGATGTAGTGAGGTCCTACATCCAGTATGTTAACTGCTCATTTTCATATCTTTCTAATTTTCTAAGAATGCAGTCATGGTTGACAGAGCTGATGTGCTGTAGTGGAAAACACTAGAGAGATGTTCATGCCTTCAGTGATCATAGGCAAAAACCATTTAATTTCTTACAACTTATTTAGTAATCTGTATAGGAGTGAAAATACTACCTTCTGCAATAAATTACAGTTAGATTACATCAAAAATGAAGACTTTGCTCTGTGACAACCTTTGAAGAGAATATGGTGTGGTCACTCACCTAGAGCCAGACATCCTGGAATATGAAGTCAAGTGGGCCTTAGGAAGCATCACTACGAATAAAGCTAGTGGAGGTGATGGAATTCCAGTTGAGCTATTTCAAATCCTGAAAGATGATGATGTGAAAGTGCTGCACTCAATATGCCAGCAAATTTGGAAAACTCAGCAGTGGCCACAGGACTAGAAAAGTTCACTTTTCATTCCAATCCTAAAGAAAGGCAATGCCAAAGAATACTCAAATTACCACACAACTGCACTCATCTCACACGCAAGTAAATTAATGCTTAAAATTCTTCAAGCCAGGCTTCAGCAATACGTGAAGCGTGAACTTCCAGATGTTCAAGCTGGTTTTAGAAAAGGCAGAAGAACCAGAGATCAAATTGCCAACATCTGCTGGATCATGGAAAAAGCAAAAGAGTTCCAGAAAAAACATCTATTTCTGCTTTATTGACTATACCAAAGCCTTTGACTGTGTGGATGACAATAAACTGCAGAAAATTCTGAAAGAGATGGGCATACCAGACCACCTGACCTGCCTCTTGAGAAACCTAAATGCAGGTCAGGAAGCAACAGTTAGATCTGGACATGAAACAATAGACTGGTTCCAAATAGGAAAAGGAGCACATCAAGGCTGCATATTGTCATCCTGTTTATTTAATTTATATGCAGAGTACATCATGAGAAACGCTGGGCTGGAGGAAGCACAAGCTGAAATCAAGATTGCCAGGAGAAATATCAATAACCTCAGATATGCAGATGACACCACCCTTAAGGCAGAATGTGAAGAGGAACTAAAGAGCCTCTTGATGAAAGTGAAAGAGGAGAGTGAAAAAGTTGGCTCAAAGCTCAACATTCAGAAAACTAAGATCACGGCATCTGGTCCCATCACTTCATGGCAGATAGATGGGGAAACAGTGGAAACAGTGTCAGACTTTATTTTTCTGGGCTCCAAAATCACTGCAGATGGTGACTGCAGCCATGAAATTAAAAGACGCTTACTCCTTGGAAGGAAAGTTATGACCAACCTAGATAGCATATTCAAAACCAGAGACATTACTTTGCCAACAAGGGTCCGTCTAGTCAAAGCTATGGTTTTTCCAGTGGTCATGTATGGATGTGAGAGTTGGACTATAAAGAAGGCTGAGCACCGAAGAATTGATGCTTTTGAACTGTGGTGTTGGAGAAGACTCTTGAGAGTTCCTTGGTTTGCAAGGAGATCCAACCAGTCCATCCTAAAGGAGATCAGTCATGAGTGTCCATTGGAAGGACTGATGCTGAAGCTGAAACTCCAATACTTAGGCCACTTGGTGCAAACAGCTGACTCATTTGAAAAGACTCTGGTGCTGGGAAAGATTGAAGGCAGGAGGAGAAGGGGACGCCAGAGGATGAGATGGTTGGATGTCATCACCGATGAGATTGTTGGATGGACATGAGTTTGAGTAAACTCTGGGAGTTAGTGATGGACAGGGAGGCCTGGCGTGCTGTGGTTCATGGGGTCGCAAAGAGTTGGACATGACTGAGTGACTGAACTGAATGGAGTGGGGGAAAAATATATGCAAACCACACATACAACTACAAAAGATTAATATCTAGAATGCATGAAGAATTCTCAAAACTCAATAATGAAAATAAAAGCTATCCATTGAAAACTGGGGAAAAAACATAATAAAGTTAGTGGAGGTGATGAAATTCCAGCCGAGCTATTTAATATCCTAAAATATGATGCTGTTAAAGTGCTGCACTCAATATGGAAGCAATTTTGAAAACAGCCATGGCCTCAGGATTGGAAAAGATCAGTTTTCATTGCAATCCCAAAGAAAGGAAATGCCAAAGAATGTTCAAACTATCATACAATTGTGCTCATTTCACATATTGGCAAGGAAATGCTCAAAATTCTTCAAGCTAGGCTTCAACAGTACCTGAACCAAGAACTTTCAGATCTACAAGATAGATTTAGAAAAGGCAGAGGAACCAGAGAACAAATTGCCAACATCAGTCGGATCATAGAGAAAGCAAGGAAATTCCAGAAAAAAACATCTACTTCTGCTTCATTGACTACACCAAAGTCTTTGACTGTGTGGATCACAACAAACTGTGGAAAACATTAACTTAAAAAAAAAAAAAAACTGATTTAGCTTTCTTTATATCAAACAAATAGTTTTTAAGACAAGAAATATTAGTAGGACTAGAGATACATTTTATATGATAAAATGATTTGATTATATATTTTAATGTACTGAGAAATTATAACAGTCCTACAAATGTATGCAATTAATAATGTAGTCTCAAAATATAAAAAACAAAACCTGAAAGAGTCAACAGGATAAATTGGTAAATTCATAATCACTAGTAATCATTAAATCATAATGATCTTAACATACCATTCTCCATATGTGATAGAGCTGTTAGTGAAAAAAATTGTAAATTGTATCCACACCTAAAACCATGTGACAATATACAAAAAAGGGTATGGAACTGAAAGGTGCCTAGAGAGAAATTATTTTTTTATATAAATTTCTTGAAATGTTCTAGGAAGTATGTATTAATTTTCTCTAATGGTCTGAATATGATTTTCCATTCTATTTAACTCTCCCAGAATTTCAATATTTATAATATGAATAATACTGGAAACAAACACTAATTCACTGAATTTTCTTCCCTATGATTACTCACATCTTCCTGATATTTGTTTGCATTCAGTCTTTGTCCAATTTGGCAATATGCCAACTGAGTCAGGACCATGTCTAATTCTGTAATTGGAGGGCTGTGCACACCATTGTTGCTGCCTAACAAATGTTGTGATACAATCAGAGTAATAAGATGGGTAGCGTTTCCACATCTGTTAAACAGATACAAGAGAATTTTGTCGGTGTGCCTTGATATATTTTAGCTTTAATCTACTATTGGGTAATTACCTACTAAACTGAACATACAAAGAAACCATTTTTTTTTCTAATCTACAAATATGATAGGAAGCTGAATTTGTAAAGAACATTGATGTTTCCCAAAAAATGAAAAATGGCTGTGATGGAGAAATTATGCAAGGAGGAAGTTCTGAACAGATATAGAAACCAAACCTTCTTTTCCCAAAACAAAGATGATGTTATTTCCATTATTACAAGAATTTCTTTCTTTGTGTTTCTTAACTGTTGTGTCCTTCGTGCCTTGAATATTGCCTCAAATATAATAAGGGTCTATTGTGGGTTCAGTTGTATCCCTGAAAAAGTATGTTGAGATCCTAAACTCTGTTACTTGTGAATATAACTTTAGAAATGAGGTATTTGCAAGTATATTTAAATTGAGATTTTTTTTAATAAGCTCTAATCCAACAAAATAAGAAAACACATAGACATACAAGGAGAGCACCATGTTATAATGAGACAGAAATTAGAGTGATGCAGCTTCAAGCCAAGGAATGTCAAGAACTGACGGCTACCATTGGAAGTCCATGCATATGCTCAGTTGCTAAGTCATGTTCAACTTTTTGCAACCCAATGGACTGTAGCCTGCTAGGCTCCTCTGTGCATGGGATTGCCCAGGCAAGAATACTGGAGTGGGTTGCAATTTCCTTCTCTAGGGTTTTTCCTAACCCAGGGATCAAACCCATGTCTCCTGCGTTGGCAGACAGATTCTTTACCAGTGTGCCACCTGGAAGTCCTACCTTTAGAAGATAGGAATAGACAAAAAAGAATTCTATCCAGAGTTTCAGAGAAAACTGGTCCTATCAAAAACTTTATTTCAGACTTCTAGCCTCCAGAATTGTGAGAGAATAGATTTCTGTTTTTGTAATCCTTCCAATTTGTTATTCTTTGTTGTCTCCTAGTCCTAGGAAACTAACTGGAGAAGGAAATGGCAACCCACTCCAGTATTCCTGCCTGGGAAATCCCATGGACAGAGAAGCCTAGAGGCTACAGTCCATGGGATCACAAAGAGTTGGCCATGACTTCGCGACTAAACAAGGAAACTAATTCATGCAAGTGTTCTCAATCACTCAGCCCTGTCCAACTTGTTTGTGACCCCATGGACTGTAGCCCATCAGGCTCCTCTGTCTATGGGATTTCCAGGGTAAGAATACTGGATGTGTTGCTATTTCCTTCTCCAGGGAAACTAATATCATATTTAGTAAATAACTTTAATAAAACATAGATAAATTGTATTTTCATATTAAAAATGTATCATATTCTGATCAATAGTTACAGGAAAAATTTACTTTGGAGGAAAAAAAGGATTTATGAAAAGAATCCTATCTCATTTTCATCTGTTTTGGAGAATTTTCTCATTTTCCTGTTTTATTTCCATAACTAATCTCAAGTTATTTGTGTACAGCTTCATAGATGAATTAGCTTAATGGATACATACTTTGTGGGAGAAACATAAAAAGCTGAAAACACAACAAAACAGTTCTAGCCATTTTGTGTATCAAATTAAAGATATTATCACAAAACTTTCTTAAGGGCTATTGGTTGCCAAGCACTATGAGTGGGTGCTTTTACACAATGGCATCTTGTTAAATTTTCGGTTTTTGAGGTTCAGGGACTATAAAGCCTTTTCTCAAACACTGAAATAAGAGGAGTTTCTAGATTCAAAATCGGGTTTTCTCAGCTCTAATTCAGCCCATTTATTTTATTTCAAAACACAATCTATTTGATTGGTTAATTAATTCAAATATATATTAATATTTCATTAAATAAATATTGATCATCCCTTAGGGCTTCGCCAGTGGTTCAGTTCTAAAGAATCTGCCTGCAATGCAGGAGTCAAAGGGGATATGGGTTTACACCTTAACACAAATACTTGTCTTTAAATGAAAAAATTGTAAACACTTTTAAAAAGTCTCCTCAAATCCTTTTTGAAAACAGATTTTTGAACAGTTTATTAAATTTTTAAATACTTTTTTAATGAATATCTTCCCATTGCTCCCATTCCCCAACTCCTGGTAACCATCATTCTACTCTCTGTTTCTATGAGTTCATCTTTTCTAGATTCCACATACAAGAAATTTGTTTTTCATTGACTTATAAAGCCCACAGGGTCCGTGCAAGTGGTAGGATGTCCTTCTTTCTCATGAGTGAATAATACCTCATTGTGTATATTTGTATGTGTATCACATTTTCTTTATCCATTCACCTTTTGATGGGCACTTAAGTTGTTTCCATATCTTAGCTATTACGAATAATGCTGCAATGAACAGGGCAGTATAGATACCTCTCTGATATCTTGTTTTCATTTTTTTTCTTTTTTTGGATATTACCTAGAAGTAGGATTGCTGTATCATGTGGTAATTGTATTTTTAACTTTTTGAAGAAATGACCTGGTTTTCCAATTGGCTACACCAATTTACATTCCTATCAACAGTGCAGCAGGGGTCCTTTTCCCCACATTGTCACCAATACTTGTTCCCTCTTTTAGATGATAGCCTTTATAAGTTATAAGGGAGTTTCCAACAGTTATGTGGTTTTGATTTGCATTCCCTGGTGATTAATGATGTGGGGCATCTTTTCAAGTACCTGTTGGCTATTTATATGTCTTCCTTGGAAAATTGTCTAATCAGTTCCTCTATTTAAAATTATTGTTTTTGATATTGAATTATATAAGTTCTCTCTGTATTTTGGATATTAACCACTTATCAGATACATAACTTGAAATCTTTTCTCCATTCTGTAGTTTGCCTTTTCATTTTGTTGATTTTTCTTCTGCTGTGCAGATGAATTTCAGTTTCATGTTGTTCCACTTATTTAATTTTGCTTTTATTTTTTTAAGCTTTTGGTGTCATAGCCAAAAAAATAATTGTCAAGGCCAACGTAAGGGAGATTTTTACCCCTGCTTTTCCCAGGAGTTTTCCTGTTTCAGGTCTTAAGTTAATTTTTCAATCCATTTTGTGTCCTTTGGCCACATAGTATGTGGCAACCACTGGATCACCAGGGAAGTCCCATTTTGTGTTCATTTTTGTGAGTGGTGTAAGATAAGGGGTCCAATTTTGTTCTTCTGCATGAGCTTATCCAGGTTTTCCATTTATTGACAAAATAATCTTGTCCCAATGTTATATTCTTGCCTCTATCGTCACCATTGTTTGTGGGTGCTCAGTCATGTCCGACTCTTTGTGACCCCAGGGAATGTAGCCCACCATAAAAGTTTCCAGGCAAAGGGTCCATAAAAGTTTCCAGGCAAATATACTGGAGTGGGTTTCCCTTTCCTGCTCCAGGGCATCTTCCCAACCAGGGATCGAACGTGCAGCTCTTGCTTCTCCCGCATATCCTTCATAGGCAGGTGGGTAATTTACCACTGCGCTACCTGGGAAGCCCACAATTAGTTGACCATATATAAGAGGGCTTATTTCTAGGTTCTCAAATTTGTCATGTTTACTGGAGGTCTTATGCCTTTATTTCACTTTTCTTTTGTGAATATACTGTAGGTTATAACTTTGTGGTTACCATGGGGCTTATATAAAACACCTTACAGATATGTCTCTATTATGCTAATAACTTAACTTCAATTGCCTACAAAATTTTACCCTTTCCTAACCTCTTTTATATTTTTGATATCACAATTTACATTTGTGTATTGTGTATCTGTTAACAAATTATTGTATTTATTTTTCACACTTTTGCCGTTTACTTGTTTATCAAAGTGCCATATTAATACTGCCGTATAACAGAGCCACATGATACTGCCATGTTACACTAAGAGAGCATTCTGAATCTGATTATATACTTATATTTACCAGCATGTTGTGTATTTTTATACATTTGTGTGTTACTAATTAGCATCCTTTTGCTGCTGTTGTTGTACAGTTGCTAAGTCAAGTCTTGTCCAACTCTTTGTGACCCCATGAACTGTAGCACACCAGGCTTCCCTTTCCTTTACTATCTCCTGGAGTTTGCTCAAACTCATGTCCGTTGAGTGATGCCATCGAACTATCTCATCTTCTGGCACCCACTTCTCTTGCCCTCAATCTTTCCCAGCATTAGGGTCTTTTCCAGTGAGTCGGCTCTTCACACCAGGTAGCCCAAGTATTGGAGCTTCAGCTTCAGCATTAGCCCTTCCAGTGAATACTCAGGGTTGATTTTCTTTAGAATTGACTGTTTGGATCTCCTTGCTGTCCAAGGAACCCTCAAGAGTCTTCTCCAGAACCACAATTCAAAAACATTAATTCTTCGGTGCTCAGCTTTCTTTATGGTTCAATTCTCATATCTGTACATGACCACTGGAAAAACTGTAGCTTTGAGTAGACAGACCTTTGTCGGTAAAGAAATGGCTCCACTTTTTAATATACTGTCTAGGTTTGTCATAGCTTTTCTGCCAAGGAGCAAGCATCTTTTAATTTTGAGGCTGCAATCACCATCCGTAATGATTTTGGAGCCCAAGAAAATGCTTGAAGAACTTCTTTCAGCACTTCTTGTAAGGTAAATCTAGTGGTGATGAACTCAGCAGGATTTTTTTTTTTTTTTAAAGAAAGTCCTTATCTTGCCTTCATTTTTGAAGGACATCTTTGCAAGGTTAACTATTCTTGGCTGCCGGTTTCTTTCAGCACTTTGAATTTACCCCATTCTTTTCTGTCCTGCAAGGTCTCTGCTAAGAAATCTGATAGCCTTAAGGGGTGTTCCTTTGTATGAGATCGAATTTTTTTTCTCTCTTGTTTTAAAACTTTAAAACTTTTGAAATTTTTTTTCCCTTTGATTTAAGTAGTTTTATTGTAATGTGTCGGAGAAATTTGGGAAATGGGAAATGAAATTTGGGATGACCTCTTAGTCTTGAAGTTGGATGGAGACTGAGGTCTCCAGTGCTGCAATTTTGGTGACATCAATCTAATGACTTCAAATAAATCTTCAGGGAAAAACAGTTTTTGAGACAAATTGTTGGTTTAAAGTTGAAACAGATGTGGCTCCAAGCTTCATAAAGAATTTGGTAGAAACTATAAGCTAAATAGGACTCCCTGGTGGTTCAGATGGTAAAGAATCTGCCTGCAGCGCGGGAGACCCGGGTTTGATCCCTGGGTTGGGAAGATTCTCTGGAGAAGGAAATGGCAACCCACTCCAGTACTCTTGCCTGGATGGAGGAGAGTGGTAGGCTATAGTCCATGGGGTCATAAAGAGTCGGACACGACAGAGCTACTTCACTTCACAAGCTAAATAGACAAATAGCTATAATGTAACGTAGACACTGGGGCTTCCTGGATGGCTCAGTGGTAAAGAATCTGCCTTCCACGAAGGAGATGTGGGTTTGGTCCCTGGGTCAGGAAGATCTCCAGAAGAAGGGAATGTATACCCAATCTAGTATTCTTGCCTAAGAAATCCCATGGACTGAGGAGCCTAGCAGGCTATAATCCATGGGGTCACAAAGAGCCAGACATGCCTGAGCAACTAAAGAACACCAACAATGTAGACACTGCAGTGCTACTAATAAATTGTTGTGGAAATCCTGGAGGCAGTAATAATTTGTCTGTTCAGTTCAGTTCAGTTGCTCAGTCGTGTCCAACTCTCTGTGACCCCATGAATCACAGCACGCCAGGCCTCCCTGTCCATCACCAACTCCCGGAGTTCACTGAGGCTCGCGTCCATCGAGTCCGTGATGCCATCCAGCCATCTCATCCTCTGTCGTCCCCTTCTCCTCCTGTGTCCAATCCCTCCCAGCATCAGAGTCTTTTCCAATGAGTCAACTCTTCGCATGAAGTGGCCAAAGTACTGGAGTTTCAGCTTTAGCATCATTCCTTCCAAAGAACACCCAGCACTGATCTCCCTTACAATGGACTGGTTGGATCTCCTTGCAGTCCAAGGGACTCTCAAGAGTCTTCTGCAACACCACAGTTCAAAAGCATCAATTCTTCGGCGCTCAGCCTTCTTCACAGTCCAACTCTCACATCCATACATGACCACTGGAAAAACCATAGCCTTGACTAGATGGACCTTTGTTGACAAAGTAATGTCTCTGCTTTTCAATATGCTATCTAAGTTGGTCATAACTAACTATTCTTCCAAGGAGTAAGTGTCTTTTAATTTCATAGGTACAGTCACCATCCCAGTGATTTTGGAGCCGAAAAAAATAAAGTCTGACACTGTTTCCACTGTTTCCCCATCTATTTCCCATGAAGTGATGGAACCAGATGCCATGATCTTTGTTTTCTGAATGTTGAGCTTTAAGCCAACTTTTTCACTCTCTTCTTTCACTTTCACCAAGGGGCTTTTTAGTGTCATCTGCATATCTGAGGTTATTGATATTTCTCCTGGTAATCTTAATTCCAGTTTGTGCTTCTTCCAGCCCAGCGTTTCTCATGATGTACTCTGCATAGAAGTTAACTAAGCAGGGTGACAATATACAGCCTTGACGTACTCCTTTTCCTATTTGGAACCAGTCTGTTGTTCCATGTCTGATTCTAACTGTTGTCTGTAGTGACAACTTAATCCATTCTAGGCACTGAGTAATCACTGAATAGTCATTACCAGTTTATGTGTCAGGGACTAACATTGTTCCCATTGCACAGATGAGGCAACTCGCTCTTAGAGAAGCAATTTGTCAAAGGTAACATTTCTAAGAAAGATAGAGCTTGGATTTAAACCTAAACTGGTCTGATTCTAGAATCATGCTTTTAACCACATCTTTACTGTCCTTTTTGTGGGACACCTTCTCTGATTTTCCTGGTTTTATGATATGATGCCACATACACTGATATTTTAATAGATGCGTGTATGTTGAAACTTGTAGTCTCTAGGTAATACTTACATATTCCATATTTTCATTCTTATTCTAAGTGTGTAGTGGGTGCAATGAATCTTCTTTCATAATTTGGAGTGATTCCTTTCTCCCAATAGATCTCAATATATTTGGGAAGCTGTCCTATTCCATTTCAAATGCAATAAATATGGAATTTCCCCATAAGTTTATTCTCATGTTGTTATTTTCTCCAACATTAATTCAGTCCCCAAATCCCTTATGGATCAAATATCCCTTGGGCTCATATTTTCTATAGTCTGCTTGAGCATCCAAAAATGCAACTGGAACCAAGTAAAGCAGGTCTATACAGACAGCACTGGTGAGAGCATCCTATTAGTGGTAACTTGAAAGTTTCCTAGCATTTCCCTCTCCATTACTATATTCCTAGCTCAAATTTTCTACATTATCCCCAAATTCACCACCGAACCCATTATTACAAAACTATGTGCCTATGTCTTGAGTCAGTACCTGGTGTAATGGATACTGAAGAGCAGGTATTACAAGGAGTCATCACGGGTCTTCATCCTTACTTTGCTCAGGTATATACAAAACAGTGCCAGAAGGAAGAGATGGCTTTGTAGGGCCCCTCCTACTTTTCAGTTTTAATTTATCATCATTTTGATCATGAGTGACTAGAGAGACTGATACTTAATTCCCTCACACTGTGTTTCTAGAATGTAAAAAAAAAAACAAAAAAAAAAAACCGGATAAAGTGATAAGACATTTAGTTTAGGAAAAGCTGAATGGGCAAAAGTTTCGAAGTGGGAGAACTTAGAGAAGACAACAGAAGACTTTTCCTTTCTGTTTTCTTGGAGTACAGAGGTTCCATGAAATAAAATATTTGCAAATTTATTCAGGAAAATTTAGAAAGAATTATACAGCAAATACCAGGTGGTTATTCTCTCTTTTTTTTTTATTTTATTTTTTAACTTTACAATATTGTATTGGTTTTCCCATATACCAAAATGAATCCACCACAGGTATACATGTGTTCCCCATCCTGAACCTTCCTCCCTCCTCCCTCCCCATACCATCCCTCTGCATCGTCCCAGTGCACCAGCCCCAAGCATCCAGTATTGTACATGTTTCAATGCCATTCTCCCAAATCATCCCACGCTCTCCCTCTCCCAAAGAGTCCAAAAGATTGTTCTATACATCAGTGTCTCTTTTGCTATTCTCTCATTTATACATTTTTGTAAAGCTGAAAATTATCCACTTGTGTTTAAGTAAAAACTACCTAGAATAATGCCTTATATAAAAAAGAAGCTTAAGAAATTTTTATGAGAAAATAAGTAAATAATGAGAAAAGGGAAGTAATGATTAATATGGGATATTTGTCTATCACCATTATACATCAGTTTATAGAATACACATCTCTTTTGGAATTTCTTATTGTGATCTGTTTTGTGTTTCATGTAAAATAAAAGTCACTGCGGCCAAGTTATATGTCTAGAGTATTTCAAATGTTATCATAAGAAAACAAGCAATTTTAAATAGTTCAAAATTTTAAAGAAAAAACCCATTTTCTTTATAAAACAAACAAATCTGTTAAAACTGAGTACAACCAGAAGGCTTTCAGGCTTATCCTAACCTCTTATTATATCAAAAGATTGAAATCTGTCAGATGTCTTATTATGTAAAACTAATCCATGCTGTATGAATAAAAGCTAAAACATATGGGGGAAAGTATTGCATTCCTAGTACCAGAGATCATGCATGAAAGCAAATGAGCATTAATCAGGGATTAATTTGCAATGGAATGCTATAAAACTTAGTAAATGTCTCCAAAACACATGAGTAAATCTTAATTATTTTTTCCTAACCAAAACTTAATTTACATTTGAACTGGTGAAATTGGGCTTATCTACCATGTCACTCATTTTGAGAAAGGTGTAGTGATATTTTCAGTATGTAATTATGAGTCTTAGAATATCTGACAATGCCATAAAATGTAAAACACATATATTTAAAAAAGAAAAAAAACAGCTATTTTCAGGGCTTGAGGTGGTTATTTTTAAAATCACCCATTGCTGAAGACAGATGTGGGATTTATAATACTGAGTCTTTAAATCCCTTAATATTTCTCAATTTCCCAAAGATTCTTAAAAAATTTAAATAGAGATCATTAAAATTCTCTAGAAAGCTACCATTACATTTTTGTAGGCATTTCTGTGGTACTAAAAATACACTTTTAGAAAGAATTAATACTAACATACAGATATTTAAAACTTCCCAATTCCTAATATAACTAGTCTAAAAAAGTCATTTTCTTCCTGACACAATAATTTAGACTTAATCCCCTTCAGAGGAAATAGGATTTAAATATAGATATATGAGAGAATAATGTTGCTTTTTAAAAAACTCTTGGAGTTTTTTTTGGCTGAAGATATTTCTAAGTAGAGCAAATCACTAGATTTTGGGGGAACAATTTTACCATTAAATTGTAGAAAGAAACAGAAGGATGCCTAAAGAGTTTCAGGAAACATGACCCTTATGGAACAAAGGTCAAGTTGGGCTCAGCAGATAGAGCCTTTTGGGCAACACATGGCATGATGGGATTACTGATATGGGAACTACAGCAAAGAGATTTGTGTAAGAGCTAATAGAAGAAGGCAAGTCCACATGAGTAGGGAGGATATAATACATAGAGAAACCTCCAACACTAGAAGACTACAGTCTCTACTACCCTAATTGCTTTCAGAGATCTCATCTTGGGTCTTCCTAGGTGGTATTAGTGGGAAAGAACCCACCTGTCAATTCAGGAAACTTGGGTTCTATCCCTGGGTCAGGAAGATCCCCTAGAGGAGGACATGGCAACCCACCCCAGTATTCTTGCCTGGAGAATTCCATGAACAGAGGAGCCTGTTGGGCTACTGTCATAGGATCACAAAGAGTCAGACAAGACTGAAGCAACTTAGCATGCACACAAAATCTCATCTTATTTCCTTACGCTTATAGTTAATGAAGAGACACTATCATCTGTAGTTGTAATTCATGCATGTTTCCCGTACACCGCCTATCGGAGAAATGTATTATTAATCAATAAACTTTCTTTAATACTTATTAACATTTTAAAATATCTTGTTTACTTGAAGGAACCTGAGATTCCACTTGAGGAGCAAAGTAATTGTAGAAATCTGAGATTTGGACTCTCTTATTCAGAGTCTCCACTAGCTTTGTTCGTAATGATGCTTTCTAAGGCCCACTTGACTTCACATTCCAGGATGTCTGGCTCTAGGTCAGTGATCACACCATTGTGATTATCTGGGTCATGAAGATCTTTTTTGTACAGTTCTTCTGTATATTCTTGCCATCTCTTCTTAACATCTTCTGCTTCTGTTAGGTCCATACCATTTCTGTTCTTTATCGAGCTCATCTTTGCATGAAATGTTCCTTTGGTATCTCCGATTTTCTTGAAGAGATCCCTAGTCTTTCCCATTCTGTTGTTTTCCTTTATTTCTTTGCATTGATCACTGAGGAAGGCTTTCTTATCTCTTCTTGCTATTCTTTGGAACTCTGCATTCAGATGCTTATATCTTTCCTTTCCTCCTTTGCTTTTCACTTCTCTTCTTTTCACAGCTATTTGTAAGGCCTCCCCAGACAGCCATTTTGCTTTTTTGCATTTCTTTTCCATGGGGATGGTCTTGATCCCTGTCTCCTGTACAATGTCACAAACCTCATTCCATAGTTCATCAGGCAGTCTGTCTATCAGATCTAGGCCCTTAAATCTATTTCTCACTTCCACTGTATAATCATAAGGGATTTGATTTAGGTCATACCTGAATGGTTGAGTGGTTTTCCCTACTTTCTTCAATTTAAGTCTGAATTTGGCAATAAGGAGTTCATGGTCTGAGCCACAGTCAGCTCTTGGTCTTGTTTTTGCTGACTGTATAGAGCTTCTCCATCTTTGGCTGCAAAGAATATAATCAATGTGATTTCGGTGTTGACCATCTGGTGAAGTTCATGTATAGAGTCTTCTCCTGTGTTGTTGGAAGATGGTGTTTGTTATGACCAGTGCATTTTCTTGGCAAAACTCTATTAGTTTTTGCCCTGCTTCATTCCATATTCCAAGGCCAAATTTGCCTGTTACTCCAGGTGTTTCTTGACTTCCTACTTTTGCATTCCAGTCCCCTATAATGAAAAGGACATCTTTTTTGGGTGTTAGTTCTAAAAGGTCTTGTAGGTCTTCATAGAACCGTTCAACTTCAGCTTCTTCTATGAACAAAGCTAGTGGAGGTGATGGAATTCCAGTTGAGCTGTTCCAAATCCTGAAAGATGATGCTGTGAAAGTGCTGCACTCAATATGCCAGCAAATTTGGAAAACTCAGCGGTGGCCACAGGACTGGAAAAGGTCAGTTTCATTCCAATCCCAAAGAAAGACAATGCCAAAGAATGCTCAAACTACCGCACAATTGCACTCATCTCACACGCTAGGAAAGTAATGCTCAAAATTCTCTAAGCCAGGCTTCAGCAATATGTGAACCGTGAACTTCCTGATGTTCAAGCTGGTTTTAGAAAAGGCAGAGGAACCAGAGATCAAATTGCCAACATCCTCTGGATCATGGAAAAAGCAAGAGAGTTCCAGAAAAACATTTATTTCTGTTTTATTGACTATGCCAAAGTCTTTGACTGTGTGGATCACAATAAACTGTGGAAAATTCTGAAAGAGATGGGAATACCAGACCACCTGATCTGCCTCTTGAGAAATCTGTATGCAGGTCAGGAAGCAACAGTTAGAACTGGACATGGAACAACAGACTGGTTCCAAATAGGAAAAGGAGTACGTCAAGGCTGTATATTGTCACCCTGCTTATTTAACTTATATGCAGAGTACATCATGAGAAATGCTGGACTGGAAGAAACACAAGCTGGAATCAAGATTGCCGGGAGAAATATCCATAACCTCAGATATGCAGATGACACCACCCTTATGGCAGAAAGGGAAGAGGAACTGAAAAGCCTCTTGATCAAAGTGAAAGTGGAGAGTGAAAAAGTTGGCTTAAAATTCAACATTCAGAAAACGAAGATCATGGCATCCGGTCCCATCACTTCATGGGAAATAGATGGGGAAACAGTGTCAGACTTTATTTTTCTGGGCTCCAAAATCACTACAGATGGTGACTGCAGCCATGAAATTAAAAGACGCTTACTCCTTGGAAAGAAAGTTATGACCAACCTAGATAGCATATTAAAAAGCAGAGACATTACTTTGCCAACAAAGTTTCGTCTAGTCAAGGCTGTGGTTTTTCCTGTGGTCATGTATGGATGTGAGAGTTGGACTGTGAAGAAGGCTGAGCGCTGAAGAATTGATGCTTTTGAACTGTGGTGTTGGAGAAGACTCTGAGAGTCCCTTGGAGTGCAAGGAGATCCAACCAGTCCATTCTGAAGGAGATCAGCCCTGGGATTTCTTTGGAAGGAATGATGCTAAAGCTGAATCTCCAGTACTTTGGCCATCTCATGCAAAGAGTTGACTCATTGGAAAAACTGTGATGCTGGGAGGGATTGGGGGCAGGAGGAGAAGGGGACGACAGAGGATGAGATGGCTGGATGGCATCACTGACTCAATGGACGTGAGTCTGATTGAACTCCGGGAGTTGGTGATGGACAGGGAGACCTGGCATGCTGCGATTCATGGGGTCGCAAAGAGTTGGACGTGACTGAGCGACTGATCTGATCTGATCTGATTCACAGTCTCATTGTCTAGCCCAGCACCATAACCACAGTTTCAGGTGTATCTGACACTTTCCCCTTTAGTAAAATCTCTAGCCTAATCTCTAGACCACATAAACTAGAGATTTTACCCAATAGACTGTGTGAACTCCCTCATATCAAAGCCTGATGCTGTGCTAATTTTTTTAAAATAAGAGAAAACAATTATAAATCAAGTTGTTTTTTGTAAATCTAATTCAAGATTCCCTTGTATGGAGAGAAAATAGGAATGTTTATGTTTAATGGAGGCTATAATAGTAACTGTCAGATGTAGACTAACAGAAACTATTGGACAGATTCTATGTGGGAAATAAAGTACTAACATATTGCTTTAAGAATTTGCAAAAAAAATATAGACTACTACAATACAAAACCAAGAAACAAAGAAACTCCACCAGAAATAATTAAATGACTGTGGGTAATAGTGTAAAATATTCTTATTTTTCTATCTAAATTGTATTTGTTCATATGAACTATTGAGATAAATACATCTATCCATGTGTCTGCAAAGAGACATAAATAGGTCAGCATGATTTGGAGGCTTTTCAAAGCAGAGAATGCAAAATAATTCTTTTTTTTTTTTTTTATCTCCTGTTTCTCGAAGTTCTTACCAGACTTAAAGAGAATTGAACTTGAGTAATAGCTCTATTAGAGCTCTTTTCCAGGAGCCAGTTCCTGTGGTCTCTCTGGGTCCAGCTGCTGATGACTCACAGAGGAAGTGGTAGAGATTAGGGTGTACTGGGGAAAAATCAGAACAGCACAAAAATAAAGCAAATCAACCAACCATTACCTTTTGTGCCAAACAGAACAATGGCTTAACTACGGTGGTTCAGAATGATCCGTCTTATTCCACTCATTTATGCTATTCCTGTTGGAAGGACCACCAGGAAACCTGTGAACCACTATGGAACACACACCGGAATCCATGGCACATCTCAATTAATATTCCCTCCTGACTCAACTAGAACAATGAAGAGCATCAAGCAGTTTAATCTCCGGCAATAATTCCTTTTGTCAGGTTGAGAGGTTTTTCCCCTTGAATTAGGTTTTAAGATCGGATTTTCAAAATTAGTTAGTTATTCGATGTATTGTAAAGTAGAAAGTGCACATTTTATAAACACATGCATATGTCTAGGTAGGACATAATGCAGTCTGTGTTTTTAGTTGGGGCATTGCTGCTGTGGGTAATTTTTACTTGCTCTGAAATAAAATCAGTCTTTTATTAGCAAACAATTGTAACTAAACTCACAGTTGTTAAAATTCTTCTTTCAATTTTCCTTAAAGTGTCAGAAATGTAAATGGGCCCTTTAAATCACCCAGTAGAATTAAATTTGATCAGGAAGATTTTTAAAGACTACCTTGCAGACTCTTAGCTAAGTTGCTGATGCACTGAAACATTTCATGAATTAAAAACATGGCATGTTCTCAAGTGTTTTTCTGAACATATGTAACATATATGAATACATTTATTTTAAGATGGTAAGTATAATTGTCCCATTATTCTGTTTAGCCACAATGAACTACAGAAACTGACTACTGTGGGGAGCCACTTAACCCCTTATTGACTGGCTAAAAATAAACAAAGCATAAAGTTAAAATCATGGGTCTGTCCTGAATACCAGTAGTTTACTTATCATTTTTATAATATACAGAATACTAATTAAGGACTGAGTGTTCTTTTTATGATCAAGGCCATTTAAGGAGGTGGTTGAAAAATTATCCTCAAATTATACAAATATTAGAAACTGACTTTAGTGTTTAAAGGGTGCTATTTCTCTGATAAAAGTAGTGGCAATTTTCCTACAGCATCTTATGCTTAGGAGATTTAAAATGAAGTTTGTAGGACATTTTCTAAAAATTAACTTCAAAACATACTTTCTTGTTTTATAATAACATAGTAGCAGAAATGTTGTTGTCAAGACACTCATATAAAATAAAAACTTTTAAATGAGTGAAATGATTTGTAGATAAAACATTATTTATTGACATGAATAAGCTGAAAAGAATGCATTTTGTCAATTAAAAATTTGTTGCTAGAATTTTAAAGCAATGCTTCATTGACCTGATTAAATTCAAGAGATTATTTTACCAAATCAAAAAAATTAATACTAAAAAATTATTGCTGATTATTTAAAATGGCTGATTTATAAATAAATCTGTTTAAGTGGTATCATTCAAATGGACCAATATTCTTTATCATATTGCCGATACAATTGGTTGTTGAGTGTGTGTTCTTAAGACTGACAGTAAGTACACTGTAGAATCAGAAATAACTGACCTATACATCAGACACAGTATTTACCCACATTCCTTTGAGCAGTAAAAACCATCTGAGAAATTTTTTTGAAACTAGAAAACTAGCTCAATCAAAATTTTAAGTAAAGTCTTATTTGATCAGCAGTGAGGAAGCATCCTTACACTACGACATCATTCACTGAAGTTTAAAAATCAAATAACTAGAGTTTTAATGCCCATTCACTGTCTATGGACTTCCAGTTGCACTTAGTCCAGTGTAAAGCTAAGGTCACCTAAGGTCTATGTGAATTGGTTGACCCTGAATACTCTTTATTAAAATTCTCAAAGCAACATTTACAAAACCATGTTTAATCACCCTTATTCTCTGAATGTACCAAGTGCTTCACGTCCTCATCCAGTCTGGGTCTCAAGAGATCTCACCAAGCTTCATTAGATGCGTTGTGCCTGCCTCCTCTCTGCATGGACAGAGGAGCCTGGCAAGCTACAGTCCACTGGGTCACAAAGAGTCAGATACAGCTAAGCGTGCATGCACACACTCTGGTCAGCCAGTGTCTCATTTTGGAAAGAGAAAGAATTAAACTTGGCAATTTGAGACCTCCTGGGGGACCAGTGATTAGGACTTGGTGCCCTCACCACTGTGGCCCCAAGTTCAATCCCTGGTCTGGGAACTAAGATCCTGCAAACTGCACAGTGCAGTCAAAATAAAAAGAAAGAAACAAAAGACAACAACCAAAACTGAGCATCAACTGTGGCCATCAAGCAATACTTTCTCTAAGAAGGAGACTGAAATGGGGATATGCATGACTAGGTAATAATGCATGAGAAGTGCTGCACTGATGCCAGTGTTTATTCAACAAATATTTATTATGCACCGACCATAGGCAGGGCATTGTTCTAGGTATTTACAGTCTTAAAGAGATGTGAAAGTTGTACAAAATCAAGAGAAATATTATTCTATAATGTTTGCTGCTGCTGCTGCTAAGTCGCTTCAGTCGTGTCCGACTCTGTGTGACCCCATAGACGGCAGCCCACCAGGCTTCCCCATCCTTGGGATTTGGACATAAATCCTCAGAATGACAGTTTTTACCTGCAAAGATGTCAACTGCATAGGATCTAACTATATTTTTGTTCATATTTATTTTTAGAATAATTGATGTAAAGCTATAAACAGCATTATTATAATTTATACAGAAAAAATAAGTATTTACTTTCTACCACAGGATAATTATCAGATATTTTTCTAAGACATAATTTTCACTAAGATATTGGCCTTCTCTCCATCATGTTTTCTTCAAATAATTTTGCAGCAAACACGAGAATTCACACAATAGTTCCATTGAAGGCAAAACCTACTACATATTTTCTATCCTATACTTAGTACAGTATCTTAATATTTAATAAAAGTGTATTGAATAAAATTACATTCCTACATAAGCTTATACATGGGTTTAGGAGTGTACTTTTTTACACACACGTGTGTATTTAAGTTCACATCCATTTAACCACATTTTACATATCTCAGTATATTGAATGAGCAAAGGACCCATGGTCTACAACAGTGGTCAGTAAACATTTTGGATCAAACATTACTTTACTTGATTAGGCCAAATGCTTACAAAAATAACTTTTGTTTTAATATGTATATATATTAAATTGGACTAATATATTTTATTGTTGTCTATCCATATTCATTCTTTGAATGCATAAAAGATACTCTGAAAATGAAATTCATCTAGAATAAACATAATTTTTAAATGTCTACTTTTTTATTTATTGAATGTTGCATCTTAATTTTATCACTAGAGTGAAATATGATGGAAGTAATGCCATTTGCTCTTATTCATTACTTCAATTTTTTTAGTTTAATAATTTGAAATATAGATATTTATTTAAATTCCTAGTTGTAAGCTCAGTTTACTTTGTTATCTGCTTAATGATTATTATTATCACCACTGAAAAAGATACTTCTCAAAGACAGGTAGTCCCAAATAGAAGAAGAATGCCATCAGCCCTTCTTACTAAGTCAGGATGCTAATTTTTCAGTACGATCTCCAATTATGACAATTTTTATTTAAATTCACTCACACTTGCATGATGAGTACATTCAGATGCATTTTCTTTGCAGGCATCTTATAAAATCAGTTGTCAATATTGAGGGCTAGCTTTGTTAAAACAAACATGGTCCACAAGTCCACTTAAATATGCACTGTATGGAAATACAACAAAAGCAAACAAATGCCTTGAGGATTCCTTGATACCTCTGTGTCGTGAACTCCCCTCCTGCCTGGACCCATTGCCCATGCACACAGGACCTGGCCTCTGTGTGAGCCCTTGACACGGGACAGCATGAGGAGAGGAATGTGGTTTACAACACTGGAAGTTCAATATATTTTTATTTTTAGATGAAATGTAAATATCATTTAAATGAATATTTTGTTGGCTTACTTCAAGGATTGTCTAACTCTTCTAGGTGGATATCTATACAGTGGATAGAAATGGATGTCTATACAGTCCATGGAATTCTCCAGGCCATAATACTGGAGTGGGTAGCCATTCCCTTCTCCAGGGATCTTCCCAACCCAGGGATCAAATCCAGGTCTAAGGCATTGCAGACAGATTCTTTACCAACTGAGCCACAAGGGAAGCCCAAGTGAAGTGAAAGTTGTTCAGTGTTGTCTGACTCGTTGCAATCCCATAAACTATGCAGTCCATGGAATTCTCCAGGCCAGAATACTGAAGTGGGTAGCCTTTCCCTTCTCCAGGGGATCTTCCCAACCCAGGGATCAAACCCAGATCTCCCACACTGCAGGAGGATTCTTTACCAGCTGAGCCACAGGGGAAGCCCAGGTGGATGTACCTCACATCAAAGACCCTGGGCATCAGTCATTGACAATGTCAAGCTTACAACGCCTATCAAGTAAAGAATGTTAAATTATTTTTTATAAACACTACAATTTTTGTCAAAACATTTAGTTTCTTCACTTTAGTGAACCCAAACAGGTAAAAAAAATTCAATTGAACCTAAAATAAAAGTTTGTTTACTAGAGCCAATAAGTGTATTTATAAATACTTCACGTGATATGGCCTACTTATCATTCTATGAACTATTGCCTCTTAAATTATCTTATTTATAATTTGCAAAAATACAATTTTAATTACTAAACCAATTGTAAGTTGAAGTGCTCCTTAATAAATAAAAGTTCTCAAATTTGAGGCATTTCTGTGTATTTTGCTCAGAAAGAAATATTAAATTTGTTTCTTATTTTATCACCATATTATATGACATATATTACTGCTATAATTATTATTCCTTAAGTAATTTACAATTAGTGAATTGATATAAAATAACATCTAAAAATCATATATTTTATTGCTTACCCAATTATCTGCACATTATCTTTACAAAAAACAGAAACAAAGTCCTACACATTAAATACTTTATTCCTCTAAGTTATCTGCAATAGCTGCTGTGCTCACGACAATTTCTAATTAATTTTAAATGGCATTTAATAGCCATTGTCATCATTGTCCAACAAGTACAGATGAATTAGGAGACATAATGCTTGTATTATATGAAAAGTGGCCTGTTTAAACTCTCAAATTAAATCCACACTGTAGTCAAAACTCATTTGATGTTCGCATTTCCTACTTCGCAGACAACACAGTCTCAAAAGGCAGACTAGGCTAAAGATGTGTTGGACAACTCTATAAGTACAGTCTCAAGACTCTTGTCATCTTAGCTGTCTAAATTACTTCAACAGAGCTCAAGGGAATTTAAAGAGGAGAAATGACATGACAAACAATTATATTCTAACACTCTATTTATAACAATGCCCTTTCAGATTATTGTTCTTCCAGACTGACACATCACTGTAATCCCAGAGATGAATCAAGGGACTTATAGTTAGATCATGCACAGCTTGTCGGCAAAGAAAAAAGCACGAATGAAGAGCTGACATTCAGGAAATATAGAGCGACTCAGGGATAAATTCAGCTGGGATGAGCTTAATTTATCAATGTCAATAACAACGGTGAACACATCGCGAGAATACATGCATATTAATTGAAAATAATTCAGATTAAATCACTGCAGTTTGACATTTTGAGATAGGCACTTTATCTTTTTAAGAAAAAGAGCACTATAAAATCTTTAATCTGAAAACACATCTTAATTGCATGTTATCACCTCCTAATTGCTTCTATATTATATTAAACATTTTGCTAATTACTAGCCTGATCATGGTGTAAATAGCTTGAGGCAAGAGCTCACATGCTGCTGAAGTCTACCAAGCACAGGAGGGCCAGGAGGAAGTTCAGCACTTGGTGGATTCATGGGCTTGTACCTTCTTCAGGGGCTGTCCACCTTTAACTCAGCTCTCTGGTGAGGTAAAGAGATAAAGACACAGTGATGAAGATGGGAGATGATTATTCATCTGTCATATTCTAATATTATTCTTGGGAAGTGTTCACTCCTGATACAACAGATGTTCTCTTTCAGGTGATGGCATGTCAGTTTCTGTATGATAAAAGAGAAAGACAAAGTTGAATATACTTTTTAACCTTATCTTTTGGACTTTGTCAATCTAAGGTGCTAGTATAGCAACTACTTATATGGAATCTTTGGCCAATAGAGATGGACAAATTTTTCCATATGTTAGAATTTAGAGTTCTTTCTCAAAGTAGTGAATAATGTACATGGGTCTGTAATTTGGTGGCAAATGCTTTTATGAGGAAAAAAAAAATTAACCAAAAAATGACTATGTTTTCCCTATCATCAAAACTGCATGCAAGCCAAAAGATAATAATGGCTTTTGGGGGTTTAAAAAGTGAATCAATGAAATGAGGTTTTTTTGGACAGTGTGCTTAGCAAAAATGTTCTTCAACTTTGTTTCCTCCTTGTCTTCTTTTAATTCTTAAATAATGTCTAATGTTCTCGAGGATTTAAGGAATTGGGATAGTTCTACAACGTATTTTTGGAAAAATATTTGCCAGGACAAAATAAAATGCTCAAAATGTTCCAAAGTGTTTAATACATGTATTCCACTTCCAAACATTTTTCATGTGGAATTCATAGTAGAACATAGTATATTTATTTTGGCCAGTTACCAAAAAAACAAAAAAAGAACAAATTGTATGTCATTCTACTTATGTGAGATACCTAGAGTAGTCAAATTCATAAAGACAGAAAGGACAACCATGGTTAGCAAGGACAGCAGGCAGGGAGACTTGGGAGTGGTGTTCAGTGGGTATAGAGTTTCAATATGTATGACAAGAAAGTTCTGGAGATGGATAGTGATACTCATGCCACATGAATGTGAATTTACTTAATGCCACTGAACTGTACACTTAAAATGACTTAAAATGGTAAGTTTTATATTTATTTTACACTTTTTAAAATGTGCCAAGAGAGCTTAATGTCTCTTTTTTGTTGTTGTTGTTGTTTCTTCCCATTTTATTGAGACATAACCACTAGACCATTCAGGTAGGACCTAAATCAACTCCTTTATGATTATACAGTGGAAGTGAGAAATAGATTTAAGGGACTAGATCTGCTAGACAGAGTGCCTGATGAACTATGGACAGAGGTTAATCACATTGTACAGGAGACAGGAATCAAGACCATCTCCATGGAAAAGAAATGCAAAAAAGCAAAATGGCTGTCTGGGGAGGGCTTACAAATGGCTGTGAAAAGAAGAGAAGCCAAAAGAAAAGGAGAAAAGGAAAGATACAAGCATCTGAATGCAGAGTTCCAGAGAATAGCAAGGAGAGATAAGAAAGCATTCCTCAGTGATCAATGTAAAGAAATAGAGGAAAACAACAGAATGGGAAAGACTAGAGAGCTCTTCAAGAAAATTAGATATACCAAGGGAACATTTCATGCAAAGATGGGCTCGATAAAGGACAGAAATGGTAGAGACCTAACAGAAGCAGAAGATATTAAGAAGAGGTGGCAAGAATACACAGAAGAACTATACAAAAAACATCTTCACAACCAAGATAATCACGATGGTGTAATCACTGACCTAGAGCCAGACATCTTGGAATGTGAAGTCAAGTGGGCCTTAGAAAGCATCACTATGAACAAAGCTAGTGGAGGTGATGAAATTCCAGTTGAGCTATTTCAAATCCTGAAAGATGATGCTGTGAAAGTGCTACACTCAATATGCCAGTAAATTTGGAAAACTCAGCAGTGGCCACAGGACTGGAAAAGGTCAGTTTTCATTCCAATCCCAAAGAAAGGCAATACCACCGCAAAGTTGCACTCATCACATACACTAGTAAAGTAACGCTCAAAATTCTCCAAGCCAGGCTTCAACAATATATGAACTGTGAACTTCCAGATGTTCCAGCTTGTTTTAGAAAAGACAGAGGAACCAGAAATCAAATTGCCAGCATCCGCTGGATCACCGAAAAAGCAAGAGAGTTCCAGAGAAAGATCAATTTCTGCTTTATTGACTATGCCAAAGCCTTTGACTGTGTGGATTACAATAAACTGTGGAAAATTCTGAAAGAGATGGGAATACCAGACCACCTGACCTGCCTCTTGAGAAACCTAAATGCAGGTCAGGAAGCAACAGTTAGAACTGGACATGGAACAACAGACTGGTTCCATGTCTGTAGGAAATAGGAATAGGAAAAGGAGTATGTCAAGGCTGTATATTGTCACCCTGCTTATTTAACTTATATGCCGAGTACATCATGAGAAACGCTGGGCTGGAAGAAGCACAAGCTGGAATCAAGATTGCTGGGAGAAATATCAATAACCTCAAATATGCAGATGACACCACCCTTATGGCAGAAAGGGAAGAGGAACTCAGAAGCCTCTTGATGAAAGTGAAAGAGGAGAGTGAAAAAGTTGGCTTAAAGCTCAACATTCAGAAAACGAAAATCATGGCATCTGGTCCCATCAGTTCATGGGAAGTAGATGGGGAAACAGTGGAAACAGTGTCAGACTTTATTTTTTGGGCTCCAAAATCACTGCAGATGGTGACTGCAGCTATGATATTAAAAGACGCTTACTCCTTGGAAGAAAAGTTATGACCAACATAGATAGCATATTCAAAAGCAGAGACATTACTTTGCCAACAAAGGTCCGTTTAGTCAAGGCTATGGTTTTTCCAGTGGTCATGTATGGATGTGAGAGCTGGACTGTGAAGAAAGCTGAGCACCGAAGAATTGATGCTTTTGAACTGTGGTGTTGGAGAAGACTCTTGAGAGTCCCTTGGACTGCACGGAGATTCAACCAGTCCGTTCTGAAGGAGATGAGCCCTGGGTGTTCTTTGGAAGGAATGATGCTAAAGCTGAAACTCCAGTACTTTGGCCACCTCATGAGAAGAGTTGACTCATTGGAAAAGACTCTGATGCTGGGAGGGATTGGGGGCAGGAGGAGAAGGGGACGACAGAGGATGAGATGGCTGGATGGCATCACCAACTCGATGCATGTGAGTTTGAGTGAACTCCGGGTGATGGTGATGGACAGGGAGGCCTGGAGTGCTGCGATTCATGGGGTCGCAAAGAGTTGCACACAACTGAGTGACTGAACTGAACTGAACTGAAATCCATAGCAGACTTCAATAAATATTAGTTCTCTTTTGCTTCCATTTCCCCTGTAAAATTATGGGAAATTAGTTAGAAAATTGTTTTCTGTATTCAATTAATTTCATCATATCTTTAAGCCATGATTAAATCATTTCTTTTATACCACGTCTCCAATATCTCTTTGTAACCATATATTTTATGATGGTTCCTGCCTTTTTTCTTTCCTTTTCCTTTTCTTCTCTTGTTTCCTTTTTTTTTTTTTTTTTTCTTTTAAAGCACACTCTCTGAGATTTTGTGAAATTCTGTGCTGTTTAAGTTTTGAATTGGGGTATTTGACAAACCAAATAACTGTTCATAAGTATTTTGCATTTGTATTTCTGTGTACTGAATTTTTCTTCAGCTATGTCTTAACATAGATAAATATCTTTAGGATATCTTTTGATCCAAAAAATTGCTATTGGGTGAGACTTGGACTGATCTTTCAACTGTGCTATCATGTACTGACTCACCTCAGAATGTGGAACTTTGCAGAAGATTCTGTTTACTAAATTTATTTCCTATTCCTAACACCACAGTGCACATATTTGCTTGAATATATTATCTCATCCATATTTAAATGGAATATCACAATAGCTAGTAATTCCTGATAGAAATGATATAAATTGTAAAATATGATCCATTAGCTGTGTTCCAAATGCATAAATAAAAATATACCTGGTTATATATTTAAATAGTGATTATAATAATAATATAAATTATGTTAAGTACATGTAGCAGCAGAGGCATGCCCTTCTGAACAGAAGACTTCTCAGAGTATACTGATTAGTTCATTTTTCCTAATGAAATTTTCATTTAGACAGAAGTTACTCCTCACTTCCTTTCTGCTCCTTTTTCTAAACTAAAGCTGCTGTCTACCTTTTTCTTTTTGAAAGATAGAGCAATTTTAGTTTAAGAGAAATTTTGAATCTTTCAACCTGGATTGAAAGAAAAGTACATGAGGAACTTGTCCATATGGGAAAATAAAATGATTCTCAAGTAATTATATTTTTCTAGAATCATATTATTTTAGCATGGAAAAAGACTTGAAGATCATCTGAACATTTTTATTCTACACAGAATAAGGATGAGGCAAAGAGAGAATTAGCAACTTGTCTAAGATAGTCAAACAGAAGTATTTAGGCCTGTTGAAATGATTTAATCACCATTTGTCATGTACTGTCTGGAGGGAGTTGACCTGATGTCATTTGCCACCACTTATACAGCTTGAAGAGAAGCATTGTTGTATATAAACAGTAAGATTCGCAAACCAGCTCCAGAAGCATGAAGTTGGCAATATACACATGAAAACAAGATATTAGCAATTATTCAGAGGTATTAGCACAGATGAGAAGTCATGTTGCCTTTGCTTCAAGCTAAAGAATTTCTGAAGACCTTAATTACCAACATTTTCCTAGACTTCTGTGAGTCATTCCAAAGTTTTGGGTATTTTGCTTTTTCTTTGAGGTATGTATATAAATTAAATGGCATGGCTTTGCTTAAAACCAACAGTGAATTTTTTTCCCTCAATTTTTAAAGCAATGTAACTAATGTTTTCCTACTGTTAAAGTCATTTCTCTTTCCTCACAAATTGGAATTTAATCTTTCTAAAACATTACTTCCATTATACCAACTCTTTTGCTTTTAAAAATGAGAAGCTCCCCATTACACACAATATAACCAAAATTTCCCCAGGCCACATAAGCCTATGGAAGCAAATGAGATCACATTACCATTAATAACTGAAATAGCACTGCCTCATGGCCTCACAGACATTGCTCAGGACCTGAGCCCAGTATACACTTTACCCAGATATTTCTGGGAGTCCCCAGATGATGTTCATTTTTGCTCAAAACAAGTTCACTTTCACTGGGCAGGGATGCTACCCTGCTCCCATCTATGGTTCTCCCATTCTACTTCTCTTATTCCCCAGGCCCACAGGCAGGGTAAGCTCACAGCTCCTTTGAGCACTGCAAGAAGCTAGATGCTGTGAATGCAAACCAAATGTCATTCTCAAATTAGTCCTCCTTAGTCATCTCTGCCTTGCCACCTTATTCTCCTGCTGGGGGTCCCCACTAGCCTGAAGATCATGCAAGATGCCACAGTGCAAGCAGGCACTGCTGATAGTCAGATACCGCCATTACTCTGTTGGACTCGCCTTTTCTGGGCTCCATTACCAATGTCCTATAGCTGTCAAGCAGTCCAAGACTCTGTGGGGGTCTACAGTAAAAATGGCACATACTACAGCCCTGGATGGATGATTAGCTATACTGCTCTTTCCCTAATGATGTACAAGCTTTTCTGTCTTACATATATATATTTATATATTTAGGGTAGGCAAGTTTGATAAGAGAGGGAAAAGTTTTTGTTTCACTGATTGATGAGTTCAGTGAGAGTTCAGTGAGATTGGCTCCTGGGTGGACCTCCCAGGGGGGGTTACCATACTGCCTGTGACAGCTAAGGCTCCCCCACTAGTCAGGCTCACAAGTTGAATTCTCTGAGAAGCTCTTAGGTTGCCAACATCTACAGCCCATGTCTGTATCTCACTAGATCCTTTGTACAGAGTCAAATTCACGTATTTTCCTGACATCCACAATGTTGCTCAATTCCACACGTTCAAACCAGTGCCTCACAAATCTGAAACACGATCCTTCTTGCTTCCCAGATAATCCTAACTTTGAGGTCAAGTTGCAAGTCATCCACCAGAGAAGTCTGTTTTTGCCTGCATCAGACTTGCCAACTGAGGCCATACTTCTGGGTAGTCTCAAAAATAAATCTGCTCACATCAAGCCCTGTAGAGAACTTTCTTTGGAAATTTCAGATGGTGTCAGCAAAGTCAACTGCAAATGTCAACAGCAAATGACCCTGCTACCTCTCACCTCTGGTTCTCCTTTTTCTGCCCCCTCTCCCTTTGGCCTTGACCTCCCAGACTGCTGACTCTCTACATAGAAATTTGTCTTCTGGTCTCTCATTCTTTCCTTATATAGAACAATTTAGCTCCTTCTTAATTCACACCTTCACGTGCTCAGCATGGGCAAACATTCAAAATCACCCTCCTCCGAGGGTGGTGTCATCTCACTTTGCCCTCAGAAAAGTGTTTGCCACACTGCTCTGCAACCCTTAGGTAAATATACAGATACACAATGAAAATTTTTTCTATGTACTTGACTTTATTAGTCTCTTGGATCAGTCTACCTCCTTTTCTCCCAGTGGCTGTAATCAAACTCTATACTAAAACACATTTGGGGATCCAGCTGTATTCATTTGCATGGACTGCCACAATGAAGAACAACAGACCTGCTGGTTTAAACAACAGAAATTAATTTTTTCCCCTTTCCTGGAAGCCAGAAGTCCAAGATCAGAGTGTCAACAGAGTGGCTTCTTCTGAGGCCTCTCTTGGTGTATCACTGGCCATCATCTCTATGTGTCATCATATGGTCTTCTCTCTGTGTCTTTATCCTAATCTTCTCTTTCTATAAGGATACCAATCATATTGGATTAGGGTCCACCCTAATAACTTCATTTTAACTTAATGACTACTTTAAAAACTATCTCCAAACGTAGTCAAGATCTGAGTTACTGGGGGTTAGGACTTCACTGTATGAATCTGGGGGATGGGGACACAATTCAGTCCAGGCCTGCTTTCTTGCTTGGCCTGGCTGTTTAGGTATTTTGTGCCCTCCCCTCAAAGCAGCTTCCCTCCTTACTACATGCAGCCAGGCAAGAGTCTTTCAAGCAGCGGCTGAAAGGACATGATTCTTTCGGGCCCCGGGGAAGGAGCAGCCATCATGGGGTGAAACTTCCTGAGTCCAGCCCCATCTCTCTGACTCTATTTACTGCAGAAGCATTTCCATCAGGAGAATACCTTGCCTCTTATAGTTAACCATTTAGCAAAGTTTTCTACTGCAGGAAGAGGGCTTCAGGAACCCACCCATTTTTGTCATTTTCCCATTGGTCCAAATGACCTAGTCTTGGTCCCCCAGCTCTTCTTACAGCCAGTAAAGCCAGGAAAGGAGTCTCCTCACATGCAAATATTCTTAAGATACCCATTCTCCTCATATTAAAATATTCTTAAGATACCCATTTTCTTTAAAAAAAAAAGGGGGGGGTATTTCTAAGATGCAGAGTTCTAAGAAATCCTTCATTTTTTCTGCTATATCCTATTTTCCAAATACACTTTATAAACACATTATCTCTTTTTTTAATTATTTTATTTTATTTTTTAACTTTACAGTATTGTATTGGTTTTGCCATATATCAGCATGAATCTGCCACAGGTATACACGTCTCTTTAGAACATTTGTCCCTGCCGTCACCTAGAATGCTCTACACTTTCTACATTCTAATGTCATGCATACCAATCTGTTAAGGCTCAGGTGTTCTCTTTGAAGTGTTCCCTGTAACCCCAGTCTACCTCTTGTACTTCCATCAATCGCTTTTAACTACACATTTAAATCATATTATATAATAACTATAATAACATCCTTTCACTTTTGAACTTTGAACTTTTGAACTTTGCTTATAATGGTTTCCTCTAATGTTTTCAGTGTTGGTCTAGTCTGTGGTTTAAAACATTAAACCATGATAGCTATTCTTTAACAAAAAATAAATTTAATCTCATAGTATAGCTGTAATTTTTTTTGGCCATTCTGCATGGTATGTAAAATAATCCCCAGGCAGGGGTTGAAGCTGCACCTCTTGCAGTGCAAGTCCAGAGTCTTAAACACTGCACCACTGGTAAAGTCCCTTAGCTGTAGTTTTATTTTTAAAACAATTTTGACTGAGCGATTGAACTGAACTGAATGTCTGGGAAGGGTTTATCACTTCAGTTGTGTCCAACTCTTTGCACCCCTATAGACTGTAGCCTGCCAGGCTACTCTGTCCATGGGATTCTTCAAGCAATAATATTGGAGTGGGCATGCCCTCCTCCAGGGGATCCTCATGATCCAAGAATAGAACACACGTCTCGTCTCCTGTGTCTCCTGCATTGGCAGAAGGGTTGTTTACCACTAAAGTCACCTGGGAAGCCCCGTGTTTGGGATATGGAAATCAGTTCTGAAAAGAAGAAGATGATGTATTTGAGCCAGCTAGCTAATATCTAATAATAATACACTAATATGTATAGGATATAATGGTGTCCCAGGTGTCATAGCAAGTTCAGTTCAGTTCAGTTCAGCTCAGTTGCTCAGTCGTGTCTGACCCTTTGTGACCCCATGAACTGCAGCATGCCAAGCCTCCCTGTCTATCACCAACTCCCAGAGTCCACCCAAACCCATGTCCATCGAGTCAGTGATGCCATCTAGCCATCTCATCCTCTATCGTCCCCTTCTCCTCCTGCCCTCAATCTTTCCCACCATCAGGGTCTTTTCAAATGAGTCAGCTCTTCACATCAGGTGGCCAAAGTATTGGAGTTTCAGATTCAACATCAGTCTTTCCAATGAACACCCAGGTCTGATCTCCTTTAGGATGGACTGGTTGGATCTCCTTGCAGTCCAAGGGACTCTCAAGAGTCTTCTCCAACACCACAGTTCAAAAGCATCAATTCTTCAGCGCTCAGCTTTCTTCACAGTCCAACTCTCACATCCATACATGACTACTGGAAAAACCATAGCCTTGACTAGATGGACTTTTGTTGACAAAGTAATGTCTCTGCTTTTCAATATGCTATCTAGGTTGGTCATAACTTTCCTTCCAAGGAGTAAGCGTCTTTTAATTTCATGGTTGCAATCACCATCTGCAGTGATTTTGGAGCCCAAAAAATAAAGTCTGACACTGTTTCCACTGTTTCCCCATCTACTTCACATGAACTGATGGGACCAGATGCCATGATCTCAGTTTTCTGAATGTTGAGCTTTAAGCCAGCTTTTTCACTCTCCTCTTTCACTTTCATCAAGAGGCTCTTTAGTTCTTCTTCACTTTCTGCCATAAGGGCGGTGTCATCTGCATATCTGAGGTTACTGATATTTTTCCTGGAAATCTTGAGTCCAGCTTGTGCTTCCTTCAGCCCAGGGTTTCTCATGATGTACTCTGTATATAAGTTAAATAAGCAGGGTGACAATATACAGCCTTGACGTACTCCTTTTCCTATTTGAAACCAGTCTGTTGTTCCATGTCCAGTTCTAACTGTTGTTTCCTAACCTGCATATAGGTTTCTCAAAGGCAGGTCAGGTGGTCTGGCATTCCCATCTCTTTCAGAATTTTCCACAGTTTATTGTGATCCACACATTCAAAGGCTTTGGCATAGTCAATAAAGCAGAAATAGATGTTTTTCTGGAACTCTCTTGCTTTTTCGATGATCCAGTGGATGTTGGCAATTTGATCTCTGGTTCCTCTGCCTTTTCTAAAACCAGCTTGAACATCAGGAAGTTCATGGTTCACGTATTGCTGAAGCCTGGCTTAGAGAATTTTGAGCATTACTTTCCTAGCGTGTGAGATGTGTGCAATTGTGCGGTAGTTTGAGCATTCTTTGGCCCTGCCTTTCTTTAGGATTGGAATGAAAACTGAACTTTTCTAGTCCTGTGGCCACTGCTACTGGGAAGTAAAGATAGTCATGAAGACTATCTAACGAGTAAGGGATAAGACCAATCATGACTTGTCCAAAGGAGAGAATGAAAATCATATGTTGAAAAGCCAAGGAAAGCAAGATTTTAGAATCTGTTATGTTACATCGTGCTCATGATCAGTTGTGTCTGACAGGCTGTAGCCTGTCAGGCTCCTCTGTCTATGTGATTTCCCAGCAAGAATACTGGAGTGGCTTGCCATTTCCTTCTCCAGGGAATCTTCCTGACCCAGGGATCAAACCTACCTCTCCTGTGTCTCCTGCATTGGCAGGCAGATTCTTTACCACTAACGCCACCTAGAAAGCCCTTGTTATGTTCACTTCAGTTTAGTGGCTCAATCGTGTCTGACTCTTTGCAACCCAGTGGACTACAGAACACCAGGCCTCCCTGTCCATCACCAAATCCCAGAGCTTATTCAAACTCATGTCCATTGAGTTGGTGATGCCATCCAATCATCTCTTCCTCTGTGGTCCCCTTCTACTCCCACCTTCAATCTTTCCCAGCATCAGGGTCTTTTCAAATAAGTCAGCTCTTCACATCAGGCGGCCAAAGTATTGGAGTTTAAGCTTCAGCATCAGTCCTTCCAATGAATATTCAGGACTGATTTCCTTTAGGATGGACTGGTTGGATCCCCTTTCTGTCCAAGGAACTCTCAAGAGTCTTCTTCAACACCACAGTTCAAAAGCATCAATTTTTCAGCACTCAGCTTTCTTTATAGTCGAACTCTCACATCCATACATAGCAACTGGGGAAATTATAGCTTTGACTAGATGGACCTTTGTTGGCAAGTAATGTCTTTGCTTTTTAATATGCTGTCTAGGTTGGTCATAGCTTTTCTTTCAAGGGGCAAGCGTTTTTCAGTTTCATGGCTGCAGTCATCATCTGCAGTGATTTTTGAGCCCCCCACCCCCACCAAAAAAAATAGAAGTCTGTCACTGTTTCCTGAGTTTCTTCATCTATTTGCCATGAAGTGATGGGACCAGATGCCATGATCTTAGCTTTCTGCATGTTGAGTTTTAAGCCAACTTTTTCACTCTCCTCTTTCACTTTCATTAAGAGGCTCTTTAGTTCTTCTTCGCTTTCTGCCATAAGGGTGGTGTCATCTGCATATCTGAGGTTATTGATATTTCTCCCAGCAATCTTGATTCCAGCTTGTGCTTCATTCAGCCCAGTGTTTCTCATGATGTACTCTGCATATAAGTTGAATAAGCAGGGTGGCAATATACAGCCTTGACGTACTCCTTTCCCTATTTGGAACCAGTCTGTTGTTCCCTGTCCAGTTCTAAATGTTGCTTCCTGACCCGCATACAGATTTCTCAAGAGGCAGGTCAGGTGATCTGTTATGTTAACATAACCCTGTTATGTTAAAACACTATAAAAAGAAGCTGATTATGAAAAGAAAAAAAATGAACAGAGACATTGCAACACAAATTCTCTCATGGTTGCCCAGTGATGGATCCCGACCCTAAGAGGCTAATGTGACTAGATCTCAAGTAGGACCATAAGGAAGGCTGAATGCCAAAGAATTGATGCTTTTTAACTGTGGTGTTGGAGAAGACTCTTGAGAGTCCCTTGGACTGCAAGGAGATCAGACCAGTCAATCCTAAAGGAAATCAACCCTGAATATTCATTGGAAGGACTGATGGTAAAGCTGAAGCTCCAATACATTGGCCACCTGATGTGAAGAGCTGACTTTTGGCATTAGAAAAAGACCCTGGTGCTGGGAATGATTGAAGGCAGGATGAGAGGGGGATGACAGAGGATGAGATGGTTGGATGGCATCTCCAAGTCAATGGACATGAGTTTGAGCAAGCTCCAGGCGACGGTGAAGGACAGGGGATTCTGGCATGCTGCAGTCCGTGGGGTCACAGAATTGGACACGACTGAGCAACTTAAAAACAACAGTGTGCTAGAAAAAATAAAGTTATCTCTGGATAAACTGATGGAATTCCTGAAAGTCTTAGCATACTGCAGTACAAGCATATACCCAGTTATGCAATGATTTTCTATGTAAATTGAGATGATCATGTAAGTTTTTAATTTTTTTAAGTATATTATGGACTACATTATTTTATTATTTTATTTTCTTATGTTGAACCATTCTTATATCCCTGGGATAAGTCCCACTTTGTGTGTAATCCTTTTAGTAAGCTGTTGAATTTGATTTGCTTGTATTCTGTTGATAATTTTTTGTATAATATGCACAGGGATATTCCTATGCAGTTTCCTTTCCTTGTGGTTTCTTTATCTTTGGGTCAAGGTAAGTTGACCTCAAGAATGTGTTAGCAAGTATCCTTTTTTTTGTTTGTTTGGAAGAGCTTGAGAATTTTATTAATTCTTCTTTAAATATTTGATGGAATTCACCGGTGAAGTCATCTGGTCTTGAACTTTTCTCTTGGAGGGTTTTGATTACTGCATCCATCTCTTTACTTGCTTTATGTCTGTTGAGATTTTCTATTTCTTCTTTAAAAAAAAAAAAAGATTTATTTATTTTATTTTTGACTACACTGGATCTTCATTACTGCACACAGTCTTTCCCTGGTTGGGGAGAAGGAGGGCTACTCTCTAGCTGCAGTGCACTGGCATCTCATTGCCCAGGCTTCTCTTGTGGAGCATGAGGGCTAGGGCACATGGACTCAGTAGTTGTAGCACACCAGCTTTGTTGCCCTTCAGCCTGTGGGATCTCCCCAGCAGGGATTAAACCCATATCCCCTGCATTGGCAGGCAGAGTCTTAACCACCGGACCACAGGGAAGCTCCTCTATTTCTTATTGAGTCAGTTTTGTAAATACTGTGCTTCTAGAAATTAGTCCATTTAATCTAGATTAGTAAGTTTGTTGGTATACAATCATTCACTATTCTCTTAATACCCTTTTACTTTCTGTAAGATTGTTAATAAAGTCTCCACTTGCTTTTCTGATTTTAGTTATTTGCACCTTCTATCTTTTTTCCTTAGTCCAGCTACAGGTTTTTCCATTTTTTTCTTTGCTTTCTCAAAGAACCAACATTGGCTTTGTTAACTCTATTAATCACCTCTGGGATGCTGGGGGCAATAAGTCTTTTTCCCAAAAAAAGAAGGAGCAGCTTTTGGATAGCTGTTACAAAATTACTTCAATATTTGGAGACTATCAATTACACAGCTGTGGAAACTGAGTCAATTATTCAATAACTGGCCTAATCATCTATGTTAGTATTAAGTAATGACTTTCTTCTCCCACTGAACACTCATATGCTTCTCAACAACTATGTCAGTAGGTTAAAAGATAGCAAATATATATGTATATTAACTGAGAATTTGTAATTAAAATATACATTAATGTTAAGGAAAGATCTCATAGTCTGTTGGTGTCAGAGAGATTAGTGTAAAAAATAGATTTTTAGCAGCTTAGTAAATCAGCCAAAATGATATTTCTTGCTTGGACTCCACTCCACCAGAGGTGGGTAAATCAATTCTCGATGAATACAAAGCTTATAAAACACAAAAGTTAAAAAAAAACTGAAACACTTGAAAAAGGACATAAACAAGAAATCAATCCATGCATAAGTAAGAAACCATCAGTAAAATTTCCATTTTGCTGATGTGTCCTTGTTTTCCCAGTGTCCTTGGCTTTCCCTCCACTGTGGTTTCACTATAGGCAATTCTGCCCTGGGTTGGTGGCTGTTGAATGCCCTCCAGCCATCAATCTGAAATGGAGATGAACAATCAAGTAAGTTCAGTTCAGTTCAGTTTAGTCGCTCAGTTGTGTCGGACTCTTTGCCACCCCATGAATTGCAGCACGCCAGGGCTCCCTGTCCATCAACAGCTCCCGGAGTTCACTCAAACTCATGTCCATTGAGTCAGTGATGCCATTGAGCCATCTCATCCTCTGTCATCCCCTTCTCCTGCCCCCAATCACTCCCAGCATCAGGGTCTTTTCCAATGAGTCAACTATTCACATGAGGTGGCCTAAGTATTGGAGTTTCACCTTCAATATCAGTCTTTCCAATGAACACTCAGGACTGATCTCCTTTAGAATGGACTGGTTGGATTTCCTTGCAGTCCAAGGGACTCTCAAGAGTCTTCTTCAACACCACAGTTCAAAACCATCAATTCTTCAGCATTCAGCTTTCTTCACAGTCCAACTCTCATATCCATACATGACCACTGGAAAAACCATAGCCTTGACTAGACGGACCTTTGTTGGCAAAGTAATGTCTCTGCTTTTCAATATGCTGTCTAGGTTGGTCATAACTTTCCTTCCAAGGAGTAAGTGTCTTTTAAATTCATGGCTGCAATCACCATCTGCAGTGATTTTGGAGCCCAAAAAATAAAGTCTGACACTGTTTCCACTGTTTCCCCATCTACTTCCCATGAACTGATGGGACCAGATGCCATGATCTTAGTTTTCTGAATGTTGAGCTTTAAACCGACCTTTTCACTCTCCTCTTTCACTTTCATCAAGAGGCTTTTTAGTTCCTCTTCCCTTTCTGCCATAAGGGTGGTGTCATCTGCATATATGAGGTGATTGATATTTCTCCCGGCAATCTTGATTCCAGCTTGTGCTTCTTCCAGCTCAGTGTTTCTCATGATGTACTCTGCATAGAAGTTAAATAAGCAGGGGGACAATATACAGCCTTGATGTATTCCTTTTCCTATTTTGAACCAGTCTGTTGTTCCATGTCCAGTTCTCACTGTTACTTCCTGACCTGCATGTAGGTTTCTCAAGAGGCCAGTCAGGTCGTCTGGCATTCCCATCTCTTTCAGAATTTTCCACAGTTTATTGTGATCCACACAGTCAAAGGCTTTGGCATAGTCAATAAAGCAGAAAAAGATATTTTCCTGGAACTCTCTTGCTTTTTTGATGATCCAGTGGATGTTGGCAATTCACTTTTTCTCTGAGTTTCCAAAAAGGTTTGATTCGAATCTGATTTGGGAGTGAGTTTACTTGATTGCCTGTTCAAGCTGGTTTTAGAAAAGGCAATCAAGTAAACTCACTCCCAAATCAGATTCGAATCAAACCTTTCCGGAAACTCAGAGAAAAAGTGAAGAATGATGTTAAAATATGGAGTTTTCATTTTGACTGAACTATGTTTTCCAGATTCTCAGTTGGGTAAATGTGTTGAAATTCTGAAAGATAGTGTGCATAGAACACATTGTACAGAGAACCCAGCAAACCAAATATAACTTTGTAGGATACCAAAAATCATAAATGTTCTGAAAAGATTCTCAGTCTCTATCTTTTATGGCAAATGTAACTGGTTTTAAGTACTGTTTAGTGTTGTTTACAATTTCACAAACTTCTGGAAGTAAAACATTTCAAAGAAAGTTTACTAAAGTGTGCAATGCATATTCTTTCAAAAGAAATTCTGGAGCAGCAGACATATCTCCTTTTCTTTCTTTTTTTCTATGTGGCTTTTATGCAATATTTTTGTTTTCCTAACCCATTATTATACTAGTAAATCAAAATAAAGCAAAACAAAAATAAGTTGCACATCTATCAAGACTTTAAAAAACATTCCTGGAAAGGAATTTTAGAGTTGGAAGGAACCTTACCAGTAAGTCAAATTTATTCATTTTAACAGATATAAAAAAACTGAAATCTCAAAATGTCAAGACTCAGTAAAAATCAGATAACTTGTGAATGGAATGATCAGTGTAAGAAGTAGATCTCCAGTCTCCCCGAGGAGGAAAATTACTACTACCCTTAATAGATTATACTTATTTTCACCTTGAGCTTCCCTGATAGCTCAATTGTCAAAGAATCTGCCTGCAATGCAGGAGACCCTGGTTTGATTCCTGGGTCAGGAAGATCCACTGGAGAAGGGAAAGGCTAACACCCCAGTATTCTTTGGCCTCCCTTGTGGCTCAGCTGGTGAAGAATTTGCCTGCAATGCAGGAGACCTGGGTTTGATCTCTGGGTTGGGAAGATCCTGTGGAGAAGGGAAAGGCTACCCGCTCCAGTATTCTGGCCTGGAGAATTCCAGGACTGTGTAGTCCATGGGGTTGTAAAGAGTCTGACACGACTGAATGACTTTCACACTCACTTTTTAGGGCTTCCCTTACAGCTCAGTAGGTAAAGAATCTGCTTGCAAGGCAGGAGACCCTGGTTCTATTCCTGGGTCAGGAAGATCTGCTGGAGAAGGCATAGGCTATCCACTCCAGGATTCTTGGGCTTCCTTTGTGGCTCATCTGGTAAAGAATCCACCTGCAATGTGGGAGACCTGGGTTTGATCCCTGGGTTGGGAAAATCCCCTGGAAAAGGGAAAGGCTACCCACTCCGGTACTCTGGCCTGGAGAATTCCAGGACTGTATAGTCCATGCTGTTGTAAAGAGTCAGACATGACTGAGTGACTTTCACTCACTATTTTCATTTCATGCTCTATACTATTAAGATCATTTCTAATTTATAGTCTATTCTATTGTCCTCTTTTTGTCTCTAGATTATTTTTAATAGCAATGTAAGTTTCATTAATAAAGCTGATTTCAAAATTCAGCTGAATTAATTTAAATAGCAATGGCATTTAAATCTGTAACTTTAATGCTAATTAATTCTTTAAAAATATATCTTAATACTTTTCCTAAAATACATTTGTTTATTGAACTTGGGTGTGATTTGACAATAATTCCGTATTTACCATTTATGTCTGCCCCTTTCTAAATAGGTTATAATAAAATTGGTGATATTAAAGAAGACACCCAATAGACTGGAAAACCAATAGTGTGAGAATGAATAGAAAATCCAAGTAGTAAAACCAGAATAGAGAAATAATTATGAAAAAAAGAAAGATAATCTATAGGAGGTTGTTTCAAAAAATTTCAACTGAACTTCTTGATAACCGGGGGGAAACAGGGAATGTGATGGTTTATGTGTGCATGCTCAGTCGTGTCTGACTCTCTGTGGCCCCATGGATTGTAAACTGCTAGGCTCCTCTGTCCATGGAATTTTCCAGACGAGAAGACTGGAGCAGATTGCCATTCCCTACTCCAGAGTGTCTTCCCGACCCAAGGTTTGAACCGTGTCTCCTGCATCTCCTGCCCTGGCAGGCGGATTCTTTTATTACTACGCCACCTGGGAAGCCCATGTGGTGGTTTATAGAACTGCCATTAGACAAAAAGGGATTGTGTGTTCCGTTTTTGGTTGTTTATCAGAACTAAAACACACGGCATACACTGTTTTAATAGTTTTGCTACTTTCTTTATCAGTGTTCTTAGCATGGACCTCTTAAGAAGAATTAATCATATGAACCTTAAATAAAAAATAATTTCATAAGGCATGGGATAATTTTTTCAGTCATTTTATTGTCTTCATTTTAATATTTAATATAGCTATTTTGTTCATGACTAATTTTTAGATAGATACTAAATGAAAGTAGTGGCATTATTTGAAAATCAAATTATTGTATATAATTGTATAAAGGCAATTTTGTATGGTGCCATGGTAATACGATGTGGTTTTGTAGCTTTCTGATGCCATACAATAATGATTAGAATGTAGATGGTGATGAATAATTGTATTTCATAAAGTTGGATACAAAAACATAAGTGTAAAAATACACTTAAAGTTTTTCCATGAACAAAAGACATTTTTCTGTCTAAATATATTGTAAAAACTTTTGTTTGATCATAAAGGTAAGAAGAAACTTTTTCATTAAGAGCTGAATATTTCCAACTTTCTGCACCTTAATTGTGCCTTGTAATTCAAGTTAATTATTATAAAGTGAAGAAAATAATTTTTTATAATCTTTATACAACTCAAAAATATTCACACAAATTTTTACAGAGTTCAAAAGCAATTATGCGAAACAAGCAAAGGACTTTAAAGATATTACACCAAACTGTTAAGTCAAATGGAGTTGATGCTTCCAGAATCTGCATCTTCCAACAGCTGCCATGACAAGATTAAACCTCTTCCATCTTCCTGAAACTGCATGTCAATCCTGCACAAGCTCTTTTTGGAATGGGGTCTATTGGGCAGACATTATCTATTTTCTCTCCTTCCATTCATTCTCCCACTCTTGGAATGCAGGCTAGTTTTTAAAATACTTATTTATTTTATTTGACTGCCCCAGGTCTTAGTTGTAGCATACCAGATCTTTTTTGGGGCATGTGAACACTTAATTGTGATATATTGATAGCTTATGGTGAATGGTGTCAGATTCTTGATCTCTGAACAAGATTGAGCTTCAGGACCAGGGACCAGGCTTGATCACTCAAGAGCTTTTGTGTAGCAGAGTTTTATTAAAGTATGAAAAGGGACAGAGAAAGCTTCTGACTTAGACATCAGAACAGGGACAGAGAATTTCCCCCTCGCTAGTCTAAGCAAAGTAGTTATACACTTTTTAAATTAGCTATTACAATAAATCAAAAGAATGTCTCAAGTTTGTAAAATTTTTACCAGATCCACTCCCACAATTTACATTTTATGGTAACAAGATTAGAATATAGCAATAGAAAGATCTTACCAGACCCACTCCCATAACATACATTCTAAGATATCAGAACTAATCAGAAGGTTTTCAGGAAGGAGAAACTGTTCTCAGTTCAGTTCAGTTCAGTTCAGTCACTCAGTCATGTCCAACTCTTTGTGACCCCATGGACTGCAGCACGCCAGGCCTCCCTATCCATCACCAACTCCCGGAGTTCACTCAAACTCACATCCATCCGGTCGGTGATGCCATCCAGCCATCTCATCCTCTGTCATCCGCTTCTCCTCCTGCCCCCAATCCCTCCTAGCATCAGAGTCTTTTCCAAAGAGTCATCTCTTCACATGAGGTGGCCAAAGTACTGGAGTTTCAGCTTTAGCATCATTCCTTCCAAAGAACACCCAGGACTGATCTCCTTTAGAATGGACTGGTTGGATCTCCTTGCAATTCAAGGGACTTGCAAGAGTCTTCTCCAACACCACAGTTCAAAAGCATCAATTCTTCAGCACTCAGCTTTCTTCACAGTCCAACTCTCATATCCATTCATGACCACTGGAAAAACCATAGCCTTGACTAGACGAACCTTTGTTGGCAAAGTAATGTCTCTGCTTTTCAATATGCTGTCTAGGTTGGTCATAACTTTCCTTCCAAGGAGTAAGCATCTTTTAATTTCATGGCTGCAATCACCATCTGCAGTGATTTTGGAGCCCAAAAAATAAAGTCTGACACTGTTTCCACCATTTCTCTATTTCCCATGAACTGATGGAAACAGATGCCATGATCTTAGTTTTCTGAATGTTGAGCTTTAAGCCAACTTTTCACTCTCCTCTTTCACTTTCATCAAGAGGCTTTTTAGTTCCTCTTCCCTTTCTGCCATAAGGGTGGTGTCATCTGCATATCTGAGGTTATTGATATTTCTCCCGGCAATCTTGATTCCAGCTTGTGCTTCCTCCATCCCAGCATTTCTCATGATGTACTCTGCATATAAGTTAAATAAGCAGGGTGACAATATACAGCCTTGACATACTCCTTGTCCTATTTGGAACCAGTCTGTTGTTCCATGTCCAGTTCTAACTGTTGCTTTCTGACCTGCATACAGGTTTCTCAAGAGGCCAGTCAGGTGGTCTGGTATTCCCATCACTTTCAGAATTTTCCACAGTTTATTGTGATCCGCACAGTTGAAGGCTTTGGCATAGTCAATAAAGCTGAAACAGATGTTTTTCTGGAACTCTCTTGCATTTTTGACAATCCTGTTCTCAAGCAGGATACGTTGTTGTTATATAACCCTAGTACTGAGTTTAAACTGAGTTGTTTATTGTGTAATCATCAGTTCCAGGCTTAAAATAAAAAAGAAACAAACAAAAAAGTTTTACGTGACTAAGTAATGTAGAGAAAAAATAAATAAATAAAAAGACGTTTGTCCTTTCCTCCTCTTTGAGAATTCCAGACCCCTATCTCCTCCTCAAGAGCCCCAGACCCCTTTTTCCTCCTCGGGGCCCCCAGACTTCTTATTAACCTGCCTAGGAATTGACTCTCTCAGTATGAGATCTAGTTCCCTAACCAGGGATTGAACCTGGGCCCCAGGCATTGGGAGCATGGGGTCTTAGTCACTGGACCTCCAAGGAAGTCTGTGAAATGAAGGTTCTTGACCACCTACAACACAACCAGAACTCTGCTCTGCTGCAGGTTGACAAAGCCTTCTAACACCAGAATCTTTCCTGAAATCTAGCTCTACTTTTGACTGTGTTGCTTTTCTGAGTTTCCAACCCGTATCCCTTGGCTTTCTTGACATTTCACCTTCCTGACTGTTCCTTTATCTCCTTTCATGGTGCTCATTTCTTACACTGCTGCCTTTCCCTTAATTTTATGTTAGGTTTTTGAGCTTTCCTGATGGCTCAGATGGTAAAGAACTTGCCTACAATTCAGGAGACCCAGGTTTGATCCCTGGGTTGGGAAGATCCCCTGGAAAAGGGAATGGCTATTCACTCCAGTGTTCTTGCCTGGAGAATTCCATGGACAGAGGAGCTTGGCAGGCTACCATCCATGGGGTCCCAAAGAGTTGGACATGACTGAGTGACTAACACTATGCTATGGTTGATTCACAATGTTCTGTTAGTTTCAGGTATACAGCAATGTGACTCAGTTATACACATACGTGTACCCTTTCTTTCGGGGCTTCCCAGGTGGCACTAGTAGTTAAGAACCCACCTGCCAATGCAGGAGACTTAAGAGACACAAGCTTGATCCGTACGTCGGAAAGATCCCCTGGAGAAGGAAATGGCAGACCATTCCAATATTCTTACCTGGAATCACATAGAGTCGGGCATGACTGAAATGAATTCGCACAGCACAGTTCTTTTTCAGATTCTTTTCCCATATAGGTTACTGAAAAGGGCTGAGTAGAGTTTCCTGTGCTATATAGTAGGTCCTTCTTGATTATCTATTTTATATAAGATAAAACTTCCTAGTTTACCCCTCTCCATCTTTCCACTTTGGTAACCACAAGTTTGTTACTCTATCCCTATCCAACATTATTCATTCCTTACACTGCTGTTTTATGCTTATGAAAGCTTACACATCTGTTGTTGATACCTGCAATTTTGGTTTAGCAGGTTTATTAAATCAACCACTGTAACAGCTTTTATTTTTTTTTTCTGATTACTTCTAAACATCAAACTCTATTCATAACCCACTGCCTTTGTCCCTGTGTCTGTTCTTAGCAGCTTACATAGGCCACATAAGGGGTATACAGATACATATATATCCAACAGGGAAATTATCTCTCTCCCTCCAAGACAAGTAGTCCTTTCAAATAGCTTCATTTTAGTCAGAGGTATTAATATCATCAACCCCTTAAACTGGAAAGCCCAGATCAGGTTTTTCTTTCATATCTTATATAAAACTAATTTTAATACTGTCATCTATCCCTTCTAAATGCAGCAGAAATAAAAAATCACACACTTCCAACCGACCTCCATGGTTGCTTACCCAGGTTTTATTTCATTTCATGGATGGGTCAGGGGATTCCATTTAACATTCCAAATAGAAATTATTCATGACTTCACACAATCTCACAGTCTTTATTCCACCCTATATTCAGCAGATGATCTCAGATACCAACTTTATGGAGAAGATTAATACATGAGACCTTAAAAGAAACAAGCCTGCTTCTCTCAGGGAACTCATCAGGATTATTAGCCAAAGATTACATTTGGAATCAAACTAAGTTATATTTAACTACTATCAGTCTTGGAAGTTTAAGCTTTTTATGCCTAAGATGAGTGCATTTTCAGTGGTATTTCTCTTACCTGAGATAATGTATACCACTCCATATCTATTACAAATGTTTGTGCAAGAAGTAATAGATGGCCCAAATATGGAGCCTTAAACAAATATGAGTTTGTTTTTGTTATACAGCAAGAAGCCTCTGATGAGCAGTTACTAGTGCTAGTTGAACAGCTCAATGAATTAACCCCAAGGCATTAGATGTTCTTTGCAGCTTCAGTCATCACATCTGAATTCCAGCAAGAAGAAGAAAAACAGGGGTGTGAAGATGACAACGGGCTTCCTAGAAATCACACAACTGAATTTTGCTTAAATGCCATCATTCAGAACTCTTTTTGGAAGTTCCTCAACCAAAATGTGGGGATTAAGTTGACCAATAATATCCACTTGGTATCTTTTGTCTATTTACAGTTTTTTCCCAAAGCTTGCCTAAAATCTCACCTCTTTCAAGAAAATGTCTTCACCTGTTGTTGATCACACTCATCCCTAATTCCTGTAGATTTCCATTTCAGTGATAGCAGATTCATGCAGTATACCATTAAGAGATTTTGCACTTAATGTTTTAATTAAGTGCAAAAAATTTAAAATTTGTGTTTTTTTGCACTTAATATTGTACTAATATTTTGCATTTAATGTTTTGCCTCCTTAAAATGTGAATGTGTACTGAGGGCAGAGGTTATGTTGTAGGGGTCTTTGCTGTTCACACAGGACCATGTGAGGCATATAACAGTACCCCCAGTTACTCAGGAAGTTAGATTCATGCAAGTTCAAATCTGAAATGCGTGCATGCTGGGTCATGTCCAACTCTTTGCAACCCTATGGACTATAGTCTTCCAGATTCCTCTGTCCATAAAATTTCCTAGGCAAGAATACTTGAGTGGGTTACCTTTTTCTTCCCCAGGGGATCTTCCTGACCCAGGGATCAAACCCACATCTCTTAAGTCTCCTGCATTGGCAGGCAGATACTTTACTACTATTGCCACTGGGGAAGTCCCCAAATCTGAACTAGGAAATCATTAATTTTAACTGTGTACTCCTAGCAAGATAATTTATCTTTCATTCTTCCTCTGTAAATGTGAAAAAAAAACCCCACAAATAACTCCCAGGGAAAATGTGAGAAATCAACATAATAAAATGTAACAAGCACAATGTATTTCTAATATGCATTACTTTCCTTAAAAGCCTGATTACAGTTGATAATAGATATGCTTTCTACTTAATATAATATGTAGAATTTATATTACTTTGAAGACCAAAGACTCAAAACTTTAGAAATTAATCCCTTTAGAATTTACTCTATGGAGAAAAAAAAAAGCACTTTGTTTTCCTTAAACTAAAATATTTTTCATTAACACTTAGTTCAAATCTATTAAATATATTTTCAATGATTATATTCATTTTAGATATGGGCTTAGGTAATCATATCACAACAATCCTTAAAGATAATATCTTTCGTATTTTTAGTCTTATTTTGCTTCAGTTAGAGCTAAGGGGTCTTATCTGGAAGCTATGTTTGCCAGGAAAACACACTGTTTTACTCACAGAGTGTGCTTGTTTGTGAGAGAATGATAAAGATTATGATGTGGGGAGGGCGCAAATCATTTACCCAACTCATCACTTAGTGCTACCTCTATGTTATGGCCCTACATGATTTTGTTAGTGTGTGTGGTTTTGTTGTTGTTGTTGTTGTTTTTCAATTAAGGTCTACTTTTTGGAAAGTTGCTGGAAAATGGTGAATAAAATCCAAATGATCTAAGTACTGTTGGAGAAAAAAATTAACCAAAACGTTTGAAAGAACTCTTCTTAAAGAAAACTATCACTTCCTACACTTTAATAAAATGTCAATTCTTTCCATCTATACAATATCCTTACAGAATAAGAAAAAGGAAAACCAGTTTTTAAAAGTTATCAAGTTATTAAAATATACATGAAGGTAATAAAATATTTGATTGAGGTCATACCTGAATGGTCTAGTGGTTTTCCCTACTTTCTTCAATTTAAGTCTAAATTTGGCAATAAGGAGTTCATGATCTGAGCCACAGTCAGCTCCCAGTCTTGTTTTGCTGACTCTATCTTTGGCTGCAAAGAATATAATCAATCTGATTTCAGTATTGATCATCTGGTGATGTCCATGTGTAGAGTCTTCTCTTGTATTGTTGGAAGAGGGTGTTTGCTATGACCAATGCGTTCTCTTGGAAAAACTCTATTAGGCTTTGCCCTGCTTCGTTTTGTACTCCAAGGCCAAATCTTCCTGTTACTCCAGGTATCTCTTGACTTCCTATATTTGCATTCCAGTATCCTAAAATGAAAAGGACATCTTTTTTGGGTGTTAGTTCTAGAACATCTTTTAGGTCTTCATAGACCCATTCAACTTCAGCTTCTTCAGCATTACTGGTCGAGGCATAGACTTGGATTTCTGTGATATTGAATGGTTTGCCTTGGAAACGAACAGAGATCATTCTATCATTTTTGAGATTGCTTCCAAGTATTGCATTTGTTGACTATAATGGCTACTCCATTTCTTCTGAGGGATTCTTGCCCACAGTAGTAGATATAATGGTCATCTGAGTTAAATTCACCCATTCCAGTCCATTTTAGTTCACTGATTCCTAAAACATCGATATTCACTCTTGCCACCTCCTGTTTGACCACTTCCAGTTTGCCTTGATTCATGGACCTAACATTCCAGGTTCCTATGCAGTATTGCTCTTTACAGCATTGGCCTTTACTTCCACTACCAGTCACATCCACAACCGCGTGCTGTTTTTGCTTTGGCTCTGTCTCTTCTTTCCAAAATTATTTCTCCACTGATCTCTAGAAACATATTGGTCACCTACTGACCTGGGGAGTTCCTCTTTCAGTGTCCTATCTTTTTGCCTTTTCATACTGTTCATGGGGTTCTCAAGGCAAGAATACTGAAGTGGTTTGCCATTCTGTTCCCCAGTGGACTACATTTTGTCAGAACTCTCCATCATGACCCTTCTGTCTTGGGTGGCCCTACACGGCATGGCTCATAGTTTCATTGAGTTATACAAGACTGTGGTCCATGTGATCAAGTTGGTTAGTTTTCTGTGATTGTGGTTTTCAGTCTGTTTGCCCTCTGATGGAAAAGGATAAGAGGCTTATGGAAGCTTCCTTTTGGGAGAGACTGACTGAGGGGGAAACTGGGTCTTTTTCTGATGGGAAGGGGCATGAAGAAACATCTTTAATCTGAGAAAAATATCTCCAAAACTTACAGAAAAATTATATTTAATGGTAAAATAATAAAAACTTTTCTTATGAGTTAGAAAATAAATTTAATATGCTTCACTGAAACACTTCTATTTATTTATTTTTTAATTTAAATTTATTTATTTTAATTGGAGGCTAATTACTTTGCAATATTGTATTGGTTTTGCCATACATCAACATGAATCCACCACTGGTGTATATGTGTTCCCCATCCTGAACCCCCCTCTCAACTCCCTCCCCATACCATCCCTCTGGGTCATCCCAGGGCACCAGACCCAAGCATCCTGTATCCTGCATCGAACCTGGACTGGCGATTCATTTCTTACATGATATTATACATGTTTCAATGCCATTCTCCCAAATCATCTCACCTTCTCCCTCTCCCAAAGGGTCCAAAAGACTGTTCTATACATCTATTTCTCTTTTGCTGTCTCACATACAGGGTTATCGTTACCATCTTTCTAAATTCCATATATATGCGTTAGTATACTGTATTGGTGTTTTTCTTTCTGGCTTACTTCACTCTGTATAATAGGCTCCAGTTTCATCCACCTCATTAGAACTGATTCAAATGTATTCTTTTTAATGGCTGAGTAATACTCCATTGTGTATATGTACCACTGCTTTCTTATCCATTCATCTACTGATAGACATCTAAGTTGCTTCCATGTCCTGGCTATTATAAACAGTGCTGCGATGAACATTGGGGTACATGTGTCTCTTTCCCTTCTGGTTTCCTCAGTGTGTATGCCCAGCAGTGGGATTGCTGGATCATAAGGCAGTTCTATTTCCAGTTTTTTTTAAGGAATCTCCACACTGTTCTCCATAGTGACTGTACTAGTTTGCATTCCCACCAACAGTGTAAGAGGGTTCCCTTTTCTCCACACCTTCTCCAGCATTTATTGCTTGTAGACTTTTGGATCGCAGCCATTCTGACTGGCGTGAAATGGTACCTCATTGTGGTTTTGATTTGCATTTCTCTGATAATAAGTGATGTTGAAGTTCATGTGTTTGTTAGCCATCTGTATGTCTTCTTTGGAGAAATGTCTGTTTAGTTCTTTGGCCTATTTTTTGATCATTTATTTTTCTGGAATTGAGCTGCAGAAGTTGCTTGTATATTTTTGAGATTAGTTCTTTGTCAGTTGCTTCATTTGCTATTATTTTCTCCCATTCTGAAGGCTGTCTTTTCACCTTGCTTATAGTTTCCTTTGTTGTGCAGAAGCTTTTAATTTTAATTAGGTCCCATTTGTTTATTTTTGCTTTTATTTCCAATATTCTGGGAGGTGGGTCATAGAGGATCCTGCTGTGATTTATGTCAGAGAGTGTTTTGCCTATGTTCTCCTCTAAGAGTTTTATAGTTTCTGGTCTTACATTTAGATCTTGAATCCATTTTGAGTTTATTTTTGTGTATGGTGTTAGAAAGTGTTCTAGTTTCATTCTTTTACAAGTGGTTGACCAGTTTTCCCAGCACCACTTGTTAAAGAGATTGTCTTTTCTCTATTGTATATTTTTGCCTCCTTTGTCAAAGATAAGGTGTCCATAGGTGTGTGGATTTATCTCTGGGCTTTCTATTTTGTTCCATTGATCTATATTTCTGTCTTTGTGCCAGTACCATACTGTCTTGATGACTGTGGCTTTGTAGTAGAGCCCGAAGTCAGGCAGGTTGATTCCTCCAGTTCCATTTTTCTTTCTTAAGATTGCTTTGGCTATTCGAGGTTTTTTGTATTTCCATACAAATTGTGAAATTATTTGTTCTAGCTCCGTGAAAAATACCATTGGTAGCTTGATAGGGATTGCATTGAATCTATAGATTGCTTTGGGTAGTATATTCATTTTCACTATCTTGATTCTTCTGATTCAGTAAATCTTTAATTTTCTGTTGATGGGCAGGACTGTGTTCCCTCCCTGTTATTTGACCTGAGGCCAAACTATGGCAGAGGTAATGAAGATAATGGCAACCTCCTTCAAAAGATCCCATGCACACACTGCTACACTCAACCCTGCAGCAGGCCACAGCTAAGCCACACCTTCATTGGAGACTCCTGGACACTCATGGGCAAGTCTGGGTCAGACTCTTGTGCGGTCACTTCTCCTTTATCCTGGGTCATGGTGCACACAAGGTTCTGTATGTGCCCTCCAAGAGTCTATTCCCCAGTCCTGCATAAGTTCTGGTGACCCTGTGGTGGGGTTAATGGTGACCTCTTCATTAAGGTGACCCCCTCCCAAGAGGGTTTATGCCATACCCAGATCTACTGCCCCAGAGTCCCTGACCCTGAGGCAGTCCACTGCTGACCCATACCTCCTCAGGAGACACTCAAACACAGTTCTGTCTCAGTCTCTGTGGGATCTATGGGTCCTGGTGTGCACAAGGTATGTTTAAGCCCTCTGAGCATCTCTGGTGGCTACGGGGTTTGATTCTAAATGCAACTTCACCCCTCCTACCATCATGCTGAGCCTTCTTCTCTGCCTTTTGACGTGGGGTATCTCCTCAAAGTCGCTCCAGCACCATGAACCTGCTGCTCCAACACTTACCATCTTGCTGGGGCTTCTCTGCCCTTGGACGTGGGGTATCTCCTCATAAGCACCTATAGCTGGGAGCCAACTATGGCTCAGATCATGAACTCCTTATTGCCAAATTCAGATTTAAATTGAAGAAGACAGGGAAAGCCACTAGACCATTCAGGTATGACCTAAATCAAATCCCTTACAAGTACACAGTGGAAGTGACAAATAGATTCAAGGGATTAGATCTGATAGAGAGAGTGCCTGAAGAACTATGGACAGAGGTTGGTGACATTGTACGGGAGGCAGTGATCAAGACCATTGCCAAGAAAAAGAAATGTAAAAAGACAAAATGGTTGTCTGAGGAGGCCTTACAAACAGCTGTGAAAAGAAGAGAAGTGGAAAGTAAAGGAAAGATATACCCATTTGAATGCAGAGTTCCAGAAAATAGCAAGGAGAGATAAGGAAGCCTTCCTCAGTGATCAATGCAAAGAAATAGAGGAAAACAATAGAATGGGAAAGACTAAAGACTTTTCAAAAAAAAATTAGAGATACTAAGCGACTATTTCATGCAAAGATGGACACAATAAAGGACAGAAATGGTATGGACCTAACAGAAGCAAGAAGTTATTAAGAAAGGTGGTAAGAATACACAGAAGAACTATACAAAAAATATCTTCATGACCCAGATAATCACAATTGTGTGATCATTCACCTAGACCCAGACATCCTGGGATGCGAAGTCAAGTGGGACTTAGGAAGCATCATTATGAACAAAGCTAGTGGAGGTGATGCAATCCAGTTGAGTTTTTCAAATCCTAAAAGATGATGCTGTGAAAGTACTGCACTTACTATGCCAGCAAAGTTGGAAAACTCAGCAGTGGCCAAAGGACTTGAAAAGGTCAGTTTTCATTCCAATCCCAAAGAAAGACAATGTAAATGAATACTCAAACTACTGCACAATTGCACTCATCTCACTGGCAAAGTGATGCTGGCAAAGTGAAGCTCAAAATTCTCCAAGCCAGACTTCAACAGTATGTGAACTGTGAACTTCCAGATGTTCAAGCTGGATTTAGAAAAGGCAGAAGAATCAGAGATCAAATTGTCAACATCTATTGGATCATGGAAAAAGCAAGAGTTCCAGAAAAGCACCTATTTCTGCTTTATTGACTATGCCAAAGCCTTTGACTGTATAGATCACAACAAACTGTGGAAAATGCTTAGAGATGGGAATGCCAGACACCTTACTTGCTTTTTGAGAAATCTGTATGCCGGTCAAGAAGCAACAGTTAGAACTGAACATGGAACAACAGACTGGTTCCAAACAGGGAAAGGAGTACATCAAGGCTGTTTATTATCTTATTTAACTTGTAGGCAGAGTACTTATACCCTGCTTATTTAAATTATATGCAGAGTACTTCATGAGAAACACTGGGCTGGATGAAGCACAAGTTGGAATCAAGATTTCCAGGAGAAATATCAATAACCTCAGATATACAGATGACACCACCCTTATGGCAGAAAGTGAAGAAGAACTAAAGAGCCTCTTGATGAAAGTGAAAGAGGAGAGTGAAAAAGTTGGCTTAAAACTCAACATTCAGAAAGCTAAGTTCATGGCATCTGGTCCCATCACTTCATGGTAAATAAATGGGGAAACAGTGACAGACTTTATTTTGGGGGGCTCTAAAATCACTGCAGATAATGACTGCAGCTATGAAATTGAAAGACGCTTGTCCCTTGGAAGAGAAGCTATGACCAACCTAGACAGCATATTTAAAAGCAGAGACATTACTTTGCCAACAAGGTCTGTCTAGTCAAAGCTATGGTTTTTCCAGTGGTCATGTATGGATGTGAAATTAGGACTACAAAGAAAGCTGAGCACAGAAGAATTGATGCTTTTAAACTGTGGTGTTGGAGAAGACTCTTGAGAGTCCCTTGGACTGCAAGGAGATCCAACCAGTCCATCATAAAGGAGATCAATCCTGAATATTCATTGGAAGGACTGATGCTGAAGCTGGAACTCTGAAACTTTGGCCACCTGATGTGAAGAGCTGACTCATTTGAAAAAACCCTGATGTTGGGAAAGATTGAAGGTGGGAGTTGAAGGGGACGCCAGAGGATGAGATGGTTGGATGGCATCACCAACTCAATGGACATGAGTTTGAGTAAGCTCTGGGAGTTGGTAATGGACATGGAGGCCTGGCATGCTGCATTCCATGGGGTTGCAAAGAGCTAGACACGACTGATTGAACTTAACTGAAATGAATAAAATATTATAGCAACTCCTCATATTTTTATTATTCAGCATCAAACACTCAATAGATAGAGAATCTGATTTCAAGCAGAGACATTACTTTGCCAACAAAGGTTTGTCTAGTCAAGGCTATGGTTTTTCCTGTGGTCATGTATAGATGTGAGAGTTGGACTGTGAAGAAGGCTGAGCACCGAAGAATTGATGCTTTTGAACTGTGGTGTTGGAGAAGACTCTTGAGAGTCCCTTGGACTGCAAGGAGATCCAACCAGTCTGTTCTGAAGGAGATCAGCCCTGGGGGTTCTTTGGAAGGAATGATGCTAAAGCTGAAACTCTAGTACTTTGGCCACCTCATGCGAAGAGTTGACTCATTGGAAAAGACTCTGATGCTGCGAGGGATTGGGGGCAGGAGGAGAAGGGGACGACAGAGGATGAGATTGCTGGATGGCATCACTGACTCGATGGATGTGAGTCTGGGTGAACTCCGGGAGTTGGTGATGGACAGGGAGGCCTGGCGTGCTGTGATTCATGGGGTCGCAGGGAGTCGGACACGACTGAGCGACTGATCTGATCTAATCTGATTAGATATTAGATATCAACAAATAACAATAACCTAGTAGCTTAAAATACTAAAAATTTATTATCACAGTCTCTCTGTGTCAGAAATTTCGGAGCAATTTAGCTGGGTGGTTCTGAGGATCAATTATGAGGTTGCAGTCAGGATGTTGGCAGGGACTGTGGTCATCTGTGGTAGGACCATGCCAAAGGGTTCACTTCCAACATGATTCTCTCTCATGGTTATGGGCAGATGGCCCGAGGTCCTCAGGGGTTGTTGGAAGAAAGACTCTTTTCCTTAGCACATAGAGTTGCTGGAATGTCCTCATGACAGAGCTACAGTTTCCCCACAGAGCAGCAGAGACAAGTGCTCAGTAACTCAGTTATGTTTATCTCTTTTGCAACCCCATGGAATGTAGCCCTCTAGACTTCTCTGTCCATGGGATCCTCTGGGCAAGAATTCTGAAGTGCCATTCCCTCTTCAAGGGGATCTTCCTGACCCAGGGATTGCAACTGTCTCTCCTGAGTCTCCTGCATTGCAGGTGGATTCTTTATAGCTGAGCCACCAGAGAAGCTCCCGGAAATACAAAAGAAAGGACAAAAAGGAAGCCACAAAAACAAACAAACAAAACAACCACTTAACAGGTATAAGTACATTTAAAGTTAGGAGTGACTTATATATACTATTCACCTATGTATAAAGTAGGTATCTAATGAGAACATACTGTATAGCACAAAGAACTCTACTTAATGCACTATGCTGACCTGAATGGGAAGTCCGAAAGGGAGGGGACTAAATGTATATGTAATGGCTGATCAACTTGCTGTACAGTGGAAACTAGCACATCGTAAAGCCACTACACTCCAATAAAATTTAATTTAAAAAAAGAATAGATTAAAAAAAAAGGAAGCCACAATGACTCTCATGACCTTGTTTGGAAATCAAACACTGTCACTTCTAATGTACTTTGTTTGCTAGAAGTAAGTCATCACACACAGCCCACACTCAAGGAGAAAGGAGTCAAGCTCCACGTCTTGCAAGGAGAAGTATCAAAGAATTTTTGAACATATTTCAAAATCACAACATATCCACCTACTTTCTACTCATCATTCCGTTATTTTGAAAGGATTCCAGACAATGCATCATTTCATCCATAAATAAAAAACTCCACAATTTCAATCTCACAACTAAAATAGATAACTTTTTATATCATCAAGTATCCAATATGCTCAAGTATCTTTGATTTTTTTCATAAAATTTTTACAGTTGGTTTGATTTGTTTGGATCATTATCCAAACAAGGACCACCTATTACATTTAACAGTTTTCAAAGTGGTGTTAAATCCTCCTTTGATCATCTAATTTGAAATATGGTTGCAACCAGACAAAAGCATAAGATGGCGCTCTTTGTTAGTGGTCTTTTGAATGATATGCATTTAGTGCTTTGTTTCTACATTGCTTATTGTTTTTTTTCACCAGGAACAGTCAAGAAGCAAGGAAGCAGATTTTCCTAGGTTACCTTTGAACCTGGAATTTATGTTATTGCTTTGGTTATATTCCTAATAAGCCACAGGTGTACACTACAGGAGCGAGTGGAAACAAAGACGGGGTATGATGACAGTTAATTGTCCATAATCTATTTATCCTGAGGAACACTTATACATCTGTTACATATTTAGGTATTTGCTACTTGTAGTTTTTTCATGATTTTTGAGCAGAGAGGCATCTATACCTAAAGCACTATAAAAAGGAAAAATGCTATCAAGGGGCCTTAAAGTAGCAAGACAAAGAGAGTACAGCTTTTTGTGTCTGGGAAATGAATGGCTCCATTCATTTCAATAGGGATTTTGTTTTATATGTACTGTATTAGGTTTGGGCACTAAACACTTGACTCCCACTTCAGAATGAATTACTTTGTTAAATGCAGGTATTTAAATAGAATAAAGCATTTTACAAAATTCTTTAATAAGTACATTTATCTTGTTTTATTGAATATTTTATAGCATTATCCTCTGTTTTTTCTCTAATGTGTTTTGCATTATACATATATGGACGCATATATGCCTTTTATATATAAATATGCATGTTTTAAATTTATATATTAAAATAGCTCCTAAACTTTGTCCCACACTCCCATTTTTTCTTGTATTTTTTAACTGATTATAATTTTAGATCCCAATTTGCCAAAGTAAATGTTTAAGTACGATTATAGTTAATCTTATATAAATGACATTCTAAATGTAAAATGTTCAAAATTTTTAAAAATGAAAGTTTCATGGCTTATTGTATTACAGCTATGTATGAGAAATTTAGATTTAATCATTACTGAAAATTAATAATTTATTTAGAAATATCTTAAACATTATTTGCAGGTGATTCTTTCTCCAGTCATTGACAGATCCACTTTTTCATAAAAATGCTAAATGATTTTCTCCTGATAGTGTATTTCACTTTGAGCATTTTATATTAATAAATACTAAATTTATACATTGCTACATTACTCATTACTAAAAGAATTTGCACAACTTACTATGACAAACTCTGTAGCTGACTTGTACCTGTTATTTGATGAAATGGCAAGAATATAATTACTAATAAATTCAAACTACTGCTCAACTTTATTTCACAAGGCACAACCATTTACACCAAGAAGTGTACACAAACAAGACTCCTATTTGCTGCTGGCATTAAACTTTAAGAGCAGTTGACTTTGTTATCTAGATCCAATTTTTAATGCTCACTGTTAAGTTTCTTTCTTTTTTCAATTTTCAAACCACCAGAGGATGATTTCCTTAAGAATGTTCTCCCAGGTATGTTCAGAATATTAATTAGGCCCATCTATTTCTGCCGGGTAATAACAATGTCACAGGCTGAATGGACGCTGTGACCTGTGAAAGAACTATTCATATGCTTTCGTCTGCCCCAGTGCATTCTTTAACAAATGAACATAGACCTTTTTCACAGTCATCTTAAATGTTTCAACTCTGTGTTTCATGTTTGGCTCTTGCATCTCCAACCATTTCTTTTCTGCCTCTTTTGGGGAAGACTTCCTTGCTACTCATTTAAATGCTTCTGCCTTTATGACTATTTTACTACCATACCTATGGGGCTTCTTACTGTATTTGCCTGTAACTGAAGGAGATTTTAAAGGAATTAAATTTATTCAGACTAAATCTTCTGGGGGATGCAAAGGCATCTTAAACAATTAGCAATAATTAAAAAGCATCTATTCAGACTGGATAAAAGGTAAATAGATTTCATTTAAATATAGTGGTTAGTTGGTACAGTTTTCCCATTTGTATGCTTTAAAAAAAAAAAAAAACCTCCTGTTAGCAAATAACTTTGAAATAGCAAAAGAAAACATTGGTTTCTGTCCTTTGTATAATTTTTTTTTTTACTCATGAGTAAAACTCTTAACAAATTGCTGTACTAAAAATTTTAATTATCTTTAATTTAGGTGGTATACCTAACACTGAATATGATATCAAGAGAATGGTGCATGAATAAAACCTAGATTTGCTTTTTAAATTAATCCAGAATTAGTGTGGAACTGCTTAAAGGTTTACGGTTTTTTGACTGATTTTTTTTTGTAAGTTTTGTTCTTATATTTATCTGCCTCAATGAAATATTTGCTTTGTGTATTCTAAGGGTAATATGTTTCATTGTGTTCTAAGTCATCCCTAAATTATTTCAAATTAGAACTTATGTATAGTCAGATAAGATAAATTATATTTTTATTCAAGCACATTTACAAGAATACATACAGTATATGTGTAAATGTAGTGATACATAAAAGTAGCCTTATGCTCATATATGTACATATAAGTATCCACACACACACACCAATTTATACAAAAACAAATACACTTAAATTATTTTGCTCAAGAAATGCATAGTTTAGTAGATTAGCCAGCCACTTTTTGTGTTTGAGGAGGTACAAAGGAAGGCACTTAAAATCTAACTCTGTCACTTGAATCTAACTCTGTCATTGGATATCACAGTGTTTCATTCATCAGTATTTTAAGTAAAACCATATTTTTATAAATGATATCAGTTAATATATTTTTAAATGAGGGACTGTGAAAAAATGTGACATGGGATAAAATAGGCTAGTAGAGAGAGAAAGATATGAAAGACTAGAGAAAATACTGAAAAAATGTGCAGACCAAAGATACATTTTTTTCAAGCACTATCCAAACTCATTCATTCTATAATAGTGAAAAATATGTGTAATGATTTTGGGGGCAAAGATAGCACCACTAAGATTAAAGCAGGCTGTTTTAAGGTTAAGCTTACAGATTCAATCTCCAAAAAACATTCATGCTTAACTCCACTCAGCCATTTTACAAATATATTATAAACAAGAAATTACAAATAAAATAGAGGGAATAAAAAAGCCAGCTTTGGAGCAGAACGAAAAACAAAATGGAAGATTGACTTATTTTCTAGTGATGACTGGTTACACAATCTCCAGGTGTAGGAAAGAGCAGGATGCTTGAAAGTGTTCTCAGTTTTTGTGAAACAAAGCACTTTTTGAATAATAATGAACTACAGAAAAGACTTCATTAGAAAAAAAAAGAATCTGAGTTTAGAAAATGGTTCTGCCATTTTCTCATTGTCTAAGAGAAATTTAAATTTACCTCACCAAATATAAACTTTTATAAGGAGGATAATAATGCATTTCTTGAGGGGTAGTTGTAAGGATTAAGAAATAACCAAAGTGTAATAATATAATCTCAGGGAAATGAAACAATAAAATTTCCCTTAGTCTCATGTGATAATGCTAAATCACTCTATTTGAAATACAGAAAAACAGTACCTTTAGTAAGATATAATAAAGATAAAGTAATTTATAACACAAAAGTCAAATATGTGTTTAGATGATATTTAGAAAGAATTCTAGGGCTACCTCAACTTGTAAAGTCCCTGAACTTTACCTGTAGGATGTATTCCTTTTCTAACTGGCATGGAAGATTGTGGTATATTCTTCTTACCATCCTTCTCTATGATCTATGGCTTATTCTGACTTCTGGAGCTTACCTGGCTCACATCAGATGTATTCACCAAGATGGACCAAGGCTACCAGTCTTCTAGTCAAATATTTCAGCTTCTGAAAATGCTTGGCCCCCATTCCTAGTAGTTATTTCATTTCATAAAAGCCTTATTAGTAATTTTTAAAGTCCATATATTTTAATCAAATAATTATGCATTTAATAGTTTAGCTTTACATTCTTAACAATCTAGCATTTTTGAAATTTACATTAGTAGAAAAAGACATATCTAACTGTTGTGCACTGACATTCTATAATTTGTACTTATAGATTTTTAAAATAGATTTAATGTGTATCGCTATCCAATAGAGTTCCACTATGCTATGATTTTACCCACTCCAGTGTTCTTGCCTGGAGAATCCCAGGGACGGAGGGGCCTGGTGGGCTGCTGTCTATGGGGTCGCACAGAGTCAGACATGACTGAAGTGACTTAGCAGCAGCAGCAGCAGCATGCTGTGATTTTAGAAGAGTTTCAATATAATATTCTACTAAGATGAACTTTTAAAATATAAATAAAAGAAATGCTAAAATTATTATCATTTAATAATATGACAAAATAAAACATCTGAGTTTTGAAAATTACATGTGCATAATTTCATAGAAGGAAGTATAACCAAAAAAGTTATTATGCTTCTGATTTTGATTCAGTAGAGATTTTCAAATATCAGTTTATAAATGAGATGCCAAATAAATAAAGTGACACATAAATTATTGAAATTATTGGTTTGGTTATTGGCCACCTAGTTTACCTCAGTGTAGATAAGAAAAGTCATATGAAATTAAAAAAAAAAAAAAGACTTAACTACCAGATAAGGTGACTTTTGAAGACCATTCAAGGATATCCCATATTCTTTCAAGCTTGGCTAGAGACTATTAGTTTGGCTTTTGGGGATTTCTAGTATTACTTGTAACTAGCACTATTAATTGGCTTTAAAATTCCTGTGACTTTAGAAAGGCTTGCCCTCAGCTAAAATAATAAAATTCATTTTTAATATAGAAGTTTCCCTAAAGAGATCTGTCCAAATATGAAAAACTGCAGCTTTATTAATGAGCTTATAATGACTTACTTTAATCAACGGCTATCATCTTACAACGTCAATAGTAGATCACATTGTCTTAATGTCCAGTAACATGATTTAATAGCTGCATTCTGGAACATACATATTTTTATAATATTTTATTTTGTGCTCTTAAAAACTATTAACATTCTTGCATTCTTATAAAATAGATATAACCCAATACAGATCCCAATTGAAAAATTAGATGAAAAAAGAACATAGTGGTAAGATTGCTTTCAATATTACATCATTCTTTTAAGGTCAATAGAGGAAGCCTATTTTTTATCATAACTTTTTCTTCTGAATTTCACAACAGGCTATTCCCAAATGTAAAGAGATAATGTGGCATAGAAGAAAGATTTAAGTCAAAGTGGAAATTCCAGTTTGCCATTTATTGATCCTAAGGTCTTAGGAACATTAAAGTCTTTAAAGCCTATTTTTTCCTCCAAAGAGAGAAAAATATTTCTCATTTTTCTGACTCCACGGAAACAAAGAGACAAGTTATCTAAGTTCTGTGTGATATGAAAAGTATAATATTTATCTTACAGAGTTGTTATGACTATGCAATAAATGAGGCAACTATAACTTACTTTTTTTCCCCAAAAACTATTAAACATGAAAGTTTTGCCAGTCTGAGCATAATTCATGTCAAAGATCTGGAATTGGGAACTGAGGATAATAAAGTTAAAAACAACTTGAAATTTCCTGGTGAAAAATAAAATTTTATATGTAGTCTATAAAAACTAATACATATATATATATATATATATATATATATATGTAAGAAAACTTTGAATAGTGATCAGTTCGTATTTTGCCTTTCCTTTAAATTTTCGTAAGAACACAAAGCATTATGAAGGCAAAACTTCTGCTTCCAAGTAATGTTGGAATAAGTGATTTAAACTCCCAATGAGAACACCTAGAAAGCCCAAATTAAACATTTTTTAAGACCTCCTTCAGTATATCAGATAATTTAAAAAATAGTGAGGACTCACAGGCTACAATTCAGAAAAAAAATATATCCCTACATTGATGCACTATATCAAGGGGTTATCACTTTTGTATTAGAGGCATCTACCAAGAGGTTGAGAACTAGTAATCTGAGAAACTAGAAGGATCAATACTGGATTCCAGTGTCTGCCAGAAAGTACTCTGAAATAAGGCTCTGAAAAGCTATTATCTAGGAATTAAAGGGCTGAAACCCACCCTAGAATGTGCTGAAGTTTACCTTCAGTTCAGTTCAGTCTCTCAGTCGTGTCTAACTCTTTGTGACCCCAGGAATCACAGCACGCCAGGCCTCCCTGTCCATCACCAACTCCCGGAGTTCACTCAAACTCATGTCCATCGAGTCGGTGATGCCATTGAGCCATCTCATCCTCTGTCGTCCCCTTCTCCTCCTGCCCCCAATCCCTCCAAACATCAGAGTCTTTTCCAATGAGTCAACTCTTCGCATGAAATGGCCAAAGTACTGGAGTTTCAGCTTTAGCATCATTCCTTCCAAAGAAATCCCAGGGCTGATCTCCTTCAAAATGGACTGGTTGGATCTCCTTGCAGTCCAAGGAACTCTCAAGAGTCTTCTCCAACACCACAGTTCAAAAGCATCAAGTCTTTGGTGCTCAGCTTTCTTCATAGTCCAACTCTCACATCCATACACGACTACTGGAAAAACCATAGCCTTGATTAGATGGACCTTTGTTGGCAAAGTAATGTCTCTGCTTTTCAATATGCTTCATAACTTTCCTTCCAAGGGTAAGCGTCTTTTAATTTCATGCCTGCAATCACCATCTGCTGTAATTTTGGAGCCCCAAAAATAAAGTCTGACACTGTTTCCACTGTTTCCCCATCTATTTCCCATGAAGTGAAGGGACCAGATGCCATGATCTTCATTTTCTAAATGTTGAGCTTTAAGCCAACTTTTTCACTCTCCTCTTTCACTTTCATCAAGAGACTTTTTAGTTCCTTTTCACTTTCTGCCATAAAGGTGATGTCATCTGCATATCTGAGGTTATTGATATTTCTCCCGGTAATCTTGATTCCAGCTTGTGCTTCCTCCAGCCCAGCGTTTCTCATGATGTACTCTGCATAGAAGTTAAATAAGCAGGGTGACAATATACAGCCTTGACGTACTCCTTTTCCTGTTTGGAACCAGTCTGTTGTTCCATGTCCAGTTCTAACTGTTGCTTCCTGACCTGCATATAGGTTTCTCAAGAGGCAGGTCAGGTGGTCTGGTATTCCCATCTTTTTCAGAATTTTCCACAGTTTATTGTGATACACACAGTCAAAGACTTTGGCATAGTCAATAAAGCAGAAATAGATGTTTTCCTGGAACTCTCTTGTTTTTTTTTGATGATCCAGCGAATGTTGGCAATTTGATCTCTGGTTCCTCTGCCTTTTCTAAAACCAGCTTGAGCATCTGGAAGTTCACAGTTCACCTATTGCTGAAGCCTGGATTGGAGAAGTTTGAACATTACTTTACTAGCATGTGAGATGAGTGCAATTGTGCAGTAGTTTGAGCATTCTTTGGCATTGCCTTTCTTTGGGACTGGAATGAAAACTGACCTTTTCTAGTCCTGTGGCCACTGCTGAGTTTTCCAAATGTGCTGGCACACTGAGTGCAGCACTTTCACAGCATCATCTTTCAGGATTTGAAATAGTTCAACTGGAATTCCATCACCTCCACTAGCTTTGTTTCTAGTGATGCTTTCTAAGGCCCACTTGACTTCACATTCCAGGATGTCTGTTTATCTTAAAGTGAAAAAAAAGTGACGTTGCTTAGTCGTGTCTGACTCTTTGCAACCCCATGGACTATAGCCCACCAGGCTTCTCCGTCCATGGGATTTTTCAGGCAAGAGTACTGGAGTGGGTTGCCATTTCCTTCTCCAGGGGATCTTCCCGACCAAGGGATCGAACCTGTGTCTCCTGCATTGCAGGCAGACGCTTTACCCTCTGAGCCACCAGAGAAGCATAGAAAATCCTGAGGGCAATTAAATTATTTTTGATTGCAAATGTCCTAGTCAACCACAAGGTTTCATTTCATATGAATTATTGACCCTCAATCCAAATTAATTGTTGTTGTTCAGTCACTAAGTCATGTCCAGCTCTTTTCAATCCCTGGACTGCAGACACCAGGCCCCTTTCATCCACTGTCTCCCAGAGTTTGCTCAAATTCGTGTCCATTGAGCTGGTGGTGCTATCTAACCATCTCATACTCTGCCCCTGCTTTCTCCTTTTGCCTTCAGGTTTCCCAGCATCACAATCTTTTCCAATGAGTCAAGTCTTCACATCAGGTGGCCAAAGTAGGGGAGCCTCATCTTCGGCATCAGTCCTTCCAATCAATATTCAGGACTGATTTCCTTTAGGACTAACTAAGTTTCATCTCCTTGCAGTCCAAGGGACTCTAAAGAGTCTTCTCCAGCACCACAGTTCAAAAGCATCAGTCTTTGGCACTAAGCATTCTTTATGGTACAGCTCTCACATCCATACATGACTACTGGAAAAAACCGTAGCTTTGACTATACGAATCTTTGTTGGCAAAGTGATATCTTTGCTTTTTAGTATGCTCTCTATATTTATCATAGCTTTTCTTCCAAGGACCAGGTATCTTTTAATTTCATGGCTCCAGTCACCATCTGCAATGATTTTGGAGCCCAAGAAAATAAAATCTATCAGTGTTTCCACTTTTTCTCCTGCTATTTGCCATGACCTGAAAGGACTGGATGCCATGATCTTTCGTTTTTTTTTTGAATGTTGAGTTTTAAGCCAACTTTTTCACTCTCCTCTTTCACTTTCATCAAGAGGCTCTTTAGTTCCTCTTCACTTTATACCTTCAGGGTGGTATTATCCATGTATCTAAGGTTGTTGATATCTCCTCTGGCAATTTCAATTCCAGCTTGTGATTCATCCAGTGCAGGATTTTGCATGATGTACTCTGTATCATCACACAAAATGCGGATACTCTGTGGAAAATTCTTAAAGAGATGGGAATACTAGACTACCTCACCTGCCTCCTGAGAAAACTGTAAGCAGGTCAAGAAGCAACAGTTAGAACCAGACATGGAACAACAGACTACTTCAAAACTGGGAAAAGAGACTCTTGAGAGCCCCTTGGACTGCAAGAAGATCCAACCAGTCAATCCTAAAGCAAATCAGCCCTGAATATTCGTTGGAAGGACTGATGCTGAAGCTGAAACTCCAATACTTTGACCACCTTATGCAAAGAACTGACTTATTTGAAAAGACCCTGATGCTGGGAAAGATTGAAGATGAGAGAAGGGGACGGCAGAGGATGAGATGGTTGGATGGCAACACCAACTCAATGGACATGAGTTTGAGTAAGCTCCAGGAGTTGGTGATGGACAGGTGGATGCAGTTGGTGTGCTGCAGTCCATGGGGACTCAAAGAGTTGGACACGACTGAGTGACTGAACTGACTGACCACAGTATCTATTGTTAATAATAAATTGCCTTCATTACTCAACTGAAATGGAATATTGTTTACAGGATTATATTATCAACAGGTATGTCAGGATTACCTATATTTTCTAACATCTTTTGATATTTGACTTCTTGAAGGAGATTCATGTTGACTTTGTTTACTTACCCCTACTCTCCAGTTTCATCACTACAATCTCCTTGGGGACAAAGTCTCTTTATCTTCTTTTTAGTTATTTCTTGTACATTTTGCACTATCTCTAACAGATAACAGGAATTATCTACACAATTAAATTTGAATAAAATAGTTTACATAAATCAAGTTAAAACTAATTGATCTGAAAAACATATTCTCCAATAGTTGTTCTTTTCCTTTTGATTCTTGTCTAATACCAAATCTGTTATTGAGATTACTTACCCTCTTGTTCAGTCTTGATCTGTAAATAAAGACATAATTAGTAAAATATTTTTTCACATAATAGATGGTTTTAGTTTCTTGGCTCTTGCAATTTGTCAGAGAGAGCATAATTTTTATGCTTCAATTTATTTGTATTTCCAAACACATACCAGAAAAAAATAAAGCCGTGTTCGATAGCACTTACCCTTAACATAAACCTCTATATGGAGATCTTATCAGTTGAAAATAACAGATTAAATTAAAATCTGAAGATGCCACATAGAAATGGAAAATAATTAAAATCAAGATATTAATTATATCACACCAGTTTAACATATTAATGAAATTATAGGAACTTCCTTAACTATACCAAAACTTACCAATACCTGTGCCTGTGGAAGCCTCCTGATTTATTGCACCTCCTTGCATTGCTGAGCCTGAAGAGCTTGATATGAACCTGTTCTTATTCTTGATAACGGAACCTCCTCTAAGCTATTCCTTTTATACTTACCCTCCCCATTCTAAGTCCCAGCAGAAGGTTTAATAATGGATTCCAAGATTAAGCATGACTTTCCACACATTTGGCTTAATTCATTAAGATGACTTCCCTCACAATCCTGGTGTCTTAGCTGAGAAGGCTAGAATGCTGTGAAGCAGGCTGGCATCTCTGTCTCTCTGCAGGCTTTCCCCATGTGGCTGACTTGGACTTACTCAGGGCATGGCAATCTCAGAATAGTCTTTTTTGCATGGTGTTTGGCTTCCCCCAAAGTGCTCCTTCTAAGAGCAAGGAATAAGCTACTATATACAACAAATTTGACCTTAAAAATCAGAGTTACTTCTACTGTCCTTTATTGATTATACAGGGCCCACCTAGATCAGCATAAGAGGAAACCACACAAAAGGATTAATACTAGGAGGCATAGCTCACTAGGGCCATCTTGGAAGAGGCCCTGCTATCTTTTATAACCCCTTAAGCAAAAAAAAAAAAAAAAAAAACTAACAGAGACCATTTATAAGAAATGTATTTTTGCCTCAGTAGCTTTTTCTCTCTTTAATTTTGAAACTATGAATTCAATAATAACCTCTGTTACATAACACAAACAATAATTTTTGCCCTGGGCAATATATGTGGTATGCAACAGAGATCCAGTTTGTATCTTTAGTTTAGTTTGTATATGTACTTCTGGTTTAGCACACATTTCTGAAAGGATTCACAAATTCTTATTAAAATGCCACATGAAAGTATTTTAAGATATACTTGCTGAATACCTACCATATGCTAGGTGCTAGGGATATATCAATTAACAAAAATCGGTCTTATCTTCAGAGAGTTTAGAATTAGGACAAGCAGTGCTTGCTGTTTCCACATTTCAATTTCGCTTGGACAGATCCTTGTATAGTTTATCCAAAACTATTTTTCTCAGACCTTCACACCTTATCTGAAATGTCTTTCATGCTGAAAAGAAGCTGTCTTTCAGGTTGCAAAAAGAGTTTAGCAAATGAAACACAGTATGAGTGATAAATGTTAACTATTTCTTCTCTCCTTCCCCTATATGATTTCACGTGGGATTTATTAAGAGAAGATGTATTTCTTCTTTTGGGTCATGAAGAACATTTTTTTTTTCATCTGTATTCTCCAAGGAAGCTCATGGTGAAATAGATAAAATGTCAGAAATAATTAAGAAAAATGCAAGGGTATCCAACAACCTAAAATTATACCTTTTGGTGATGCCTACTTTCATCTCCTCGGTCCCTTGACAGATATAAACACCAACTTATCACATCCTTTAGATGATGGTGTGTTAAATCAATGTGAATGAACTCATGGGACAGTAAATGGGGAGGATGAAAAAATTCTCTTAGAAAGCAGATGTCATGGAATCTAGGAAGTCAATATACACTATACTATAGATACAAAATCTAGAATCCTTCAGAACTCTTGTATTTAAAGCCTCCTAAATCTGTTTTATCATTTTTACTTGTTTCAATTATACTTCCATTTGATCAGTTTTTAACCTACTATTTTCTTTAACCACAGAAATTGCTTTTTTAAATATTTATTTCAGTTTTACCCTCATCTTTCACTGTTAGCTATTTAGATCACTATGGTAGTAAAAACAACACAGGAAAAGTGGATCACTTGTATCAGAAACGTGATACCTCACAATCATGGGAAACTCCTTTATAAAGACAGCATATATTTCCTTACCTCAGTTGAAATACTTTTATTCTAGATGCACAAACTAATTTTAATGAAATGTACCTAAATATCAGTTATTATTACTTTGATGGAGAATCCCATGGACGCAGGAACCTGGTAGGGTGCAGTCCTTGGGATCGCTAAGAGTCGGACACGACTGAGCGACTTCACTTTCACTTTTTACTTTAATGCATTGGAGAAGGTAATGGCAACCCACTTTTGTGTGCATGTGTGCTCAGTCATGTCCAATTCTTTGTGGGCCCCATGGAGTATAGCCTGCCAGTCTCCTTATGCCTATGGGATTCTCCAGACAAGAATACTGCCGTGGGTTGCCATGCCCTCCTCCAGGGGATCTTCCCGACCCAGGGATCAAACCTGTATCTCTTGTGTCTCCCGCTTTGGCAGGCGGATTCTTTACCACTAGCACCACATGATTAGCTATGCTACTGCTGTTAAGTCACTTTAGTCGTGTCCAACTCTGTGCGACCCCATAGATGGCAGCCCACCAGGCTCCTCTGTCCATGGGATTCTCTGAGCAAGAATACTGGAGTTGGTTGCCATTTCCTTCTCCATTAGCTATGATAAACTATGATAAGTAGATATAAATTATTTATTGATATTCTATTATTTGAAATACATGCTATTAAAAATTTTGAACAAGTAGATAAAATATCTGTAACTACATTAATATTTGCCTGTCTAAAACTCCTGATTTCTCATTAGTAGTGGTAGTACAATAAAACAGATAAAAGCTTTAAAAATGTACAAGTGTTGAGCAAGTCAAAGAAGTTGCTCACAGCATAAATTTAGCTCTGCTCCTCCAAGCCATACATTTTAACAGAACAAGGCCATCCTTAGATTAACCCTGTCTTTAGATGGACACATATGTCTAATTCTGGGAATGACATTAGATATTTCATTTACCTGCACATTCTCCAATATATAAATAATAATGGTCTGTAATTGACTTTGGCTTTTTTTTTTTTTTTTCCCTGACAAACTTGGGTAGGGAAGAAGTTATTGACTTTCAGACTTCTAAAGATACCAAAAATGCTAAGGCTTTATCTGAATAACTAAAAATCCCAATTAGTGAAATCTAAAATATCAGCATTTTGTTACATCTATTACATCAAAGTTGCAGTATGTATTTGCAAATATATATTCTGTATCCCTTCTACAATATCTTGGATACTTCACAGAAGTTCCCATAAGTGGGAAATTTAAAATTATATCCTTGTGTCTAGAGATATAAATTTTGTATAAGTGACCAGGAATATATTTGCAATTAGTAAACGCAATTTGAGGTAAGCTGACATCATTGTAAGTTTAACAAGTTCCCTTCCAAATATTCAATTCAAGTTTTCACTTGGCAACCATAAGATGTATAAATATTTGGAACATTTTAAAATAAATACACTTGAAAGACATTTTGGAGATTTAAAATTTTTTACTTTAATAATTTGAAATGTATTCATGAAAACTGACTTTCCTTATATGTAAATATGTACATGCATGTTAATAAACTTTCTATTTTATATACATAAAATTCAATATACTGCTTGTTTTTTGTCCTTTTTAACAGTTAACGACTGTGTATATTTAAAGTATACAATTTGATTATTTGATGTGCATATGTATCTTGAATTAATTACTGCATTCAAGTTTATTAACATATTTGTGCCTTAGATATCAATTTTCTTGTGTGCCAGGACCACTTAAAATCTACTCTCTCAGCAAATGTCAAGTACAAAATATTGTTACCTATGCTCATATTGTTGTACATTAGATCTACAAAACTTATTCATCTCGCATAATTGAAACTTTGTACTCTTTGACCAACATCTTCCCACCTATGCCTCTCATCAACCCCTGGCAAGTATTCTTCCCTTTTATATGAGATTTATTACTTTAGATTCTACATATAACTAGCTTATTTCCCTAGCATAGCGTCCTTCACATTGAGTTCTAACAGGGTACTTCTAGTGGTGATGAATTCCATCAGTTTTTGTATGTTTGGCAACGTCTATTCCTCTGCTTCATTTTTTAAAGGATAATTTTGCCAGGTATAGTAATCTTGATTGGTAGTATTTTCCTTCAGTATTTTGAATATCTTATCTGAATCTTATCATATGCAAATTTTCTACTGAGAAATCCATAGATGACCTTATGTTATTTCCATTTATGCTATGAATTACTTTTCAAAATTCTCTTTGACTTTTAGCAATTTAATTATAATGTGTCTCAGTGTAAATCTCTTTAATTTCGTCTTACTTGGGAATTTGGGGGCTTTGGGATTTATGAATCTGGGTGTCCATTTTCCTCCTCAGATTTGGGAAATTTAAAGCCATTATTTCTTCAAATACATTTTCTGCCCTTTTCTTTTTCTCTGCTCTTTCTGGTAACCCCATAATGTTCATATTGAATTTTTTGGTTATTTCCTGCATATCTTTTAGACTTTCTTTACTCTTTCTCATTCTTTTTTCTTTCTAAATGACTTGTCTTCAAGTTCACAAATTCTTCTTCTTCTTTTTTTTTTTTTTGCTTGAGTCTCCTGTTAAAGTTTTGTATTGTATTTTTCCTTTCATTCATTGCATTTCTCAGCTGCAGAATTTCTGTTTGGTCCCTTTTTATGATCAATCTCTTGTTGAACTTGTTGTGTTCATGAATTGCTTTTCTGATTTCATTGAATTATGTTATCTTTTAGCTCACCAAGCTTACTTTAAAATTATTTTGAATTCTTTGACAATCATTTTTTTTGTAGCTCTTTATTTCTTTATATTTAGTTCCTGAAAATTTATTGGGTTCCTTTGGTGGTGTCCTATTTCCTTGATTTTTTCTGTTTATTGTGGACTTGCATAGTTGTCTGTATGTTTGAGGGAACAGTCACCTCTTCCAGACTTTATGGACTGGTTTTGGTGGGGAAAGACCTTCATTTATGGGTGAATGTGAGGGCATTCAAGGGTGGGGTATGGTGGTTCTATGGGGGCTCAGCAGTGGTATAGTCTTTATAGTCTGTGTGGAGTTCTGTCAGTGAAGATAACACCACCAGTGAAGACTGATGAGATCTTCAGTGGCCCAGGCTGTGGGTATTTGTGATGCTGAAGTCTTCTGAGGTCCTTCAGTCTTCCTTTTCCCCTGCAGGAGGAAGTCCTGGCTGAGGGAATTTCTCTTGGCTTTGGGTCTGGCCTGCAGGTGTACATGCACTGGCAGTAGCACCAGGTTTGGGGTCCATGTGTGGTTGTAGCAGCAGTGACATTGGTGTCTGGGCTGCAGGAGAGGGGAGTGTTGGTTCTAACCCCAGAGTTTGGGAATGAGGCACACACAGCAGCAGCTCCTTTGAAAAAAGGGTTTTACAGCAATGCTTACTTCTTTTCCAAGGGAGGTAGGCAAAGTGGTCTGGGTTCAGGACCTGTGAAAACTGTAAGCATCCTAAGTAGTGAATGTTGCAGATTTCTGTGGTGGTGGTGAGGGCTGTTGGGAGCCTCCTGCTATCCTTTTCCAGCATAGGAGAAGGTTGCATGGAGGGGATCCCTCTTGGGGATGGGCTATGCCAGACTGAGGTATGGGGTGACACAGGCAAATGCTTCCTATGCTTATATAAAAGGTGATCCTGGGTTTCCATGACCCACAGTGTTTCTGCAGCTCTGCCATTGTATTCTGGAGCTCTCTGAAAGATATTTTCTTTGGCTTATAGTTGTTTATTCATTGTTCTTATTGTTTTTGTTGGGACCTCCTAGTCTTCCCTCTTGCTGATATCATCCCCCCCATATACTGCTATTTAATTTTTTTTTCCTTTTTAAAAAATTTTTTATTGAAGGATAATCATTTTACAGAATTTTGTGGGTTTTTGTCATACAACAACAAGAATCAGCCAAAGGTATATCTATGTCCCCTCCCTCCTGAACCTCTTTCCCAATCCCAACCTTCAGCCTATCACAGAGCCCTGTTTTAGTTCCCTGAGTCAGACAGCAAATTCCCATTGGCTATCTATTTTACATATGGTATTGTAAATTTCCATGTTACTCTCTCCATACATCTCCCCTTCTCCCTCCTTCCCTCCCTACCATGTCCAAAGGTCTGTTCTTTATGTCTGTTTCTTGACTTCTGCCCTGAAAACAAATTCATCAGTGCTATCTTTTTAGATTCCATATATATGTGTCAGTATACAATATTTATGCTATTTAATATTTAATTGATATTCTGCCAACTAACCATTTGCTAGGGTCGCAGTTAAACATATATATTAGTATTCACCACTTTTGTTGTTTTTACTTTGTCTACTCTTCTGCTATGGGGGTGGAGGTGGAGACCAAATATCCTAAAAGACCAGTTACAAATGAGACACCACTGGAGCATATAGTGAAAAGTAGTGGTTGCTTGGGAACCTAGTCAAAATTAATGCTTTCAAACCGTGACTCTTCTACTCAGGTAACCTTTTAGTTCAGCAGTTTTCAGGTACACTTTGGTATTAAAAATCAGATCTCTTAATACCAGTAGAAATGTATCAGCTGAATGCCTTTTTATCTTCTTCATGTGTTATATTCCTTGAACTGTAGTTTTACTTGGGGTAGTTGGACCTTGCAAGACCTTCAGTTATTCCAGCTGAACAAATTTCAATACACTTAGGTAGAAATTTAATCTATAAATCAAACAGCAGGAGAAAATCTTAAATTCTCATTTTTTGTGCGTTTTATTCCAAGAGGTTCACTAATCCTAATATATAATTCTTTTTACCAACTTGAAGAAGTAATTTTTTTGTAAAAAATTATAAAATGTAGAAAAATTAAATAAATTAAAAAGTACCTATAAATCCATCACTTTATCTTGTTACATTTTGTTCCAGTATTTTTATCACATATTTTGGAATGATGCCATATTTTTCTACACTCTCAAGAATCTGTTGCCTAACAATTTATCCAATTACTATAATAATTTGTAATGATAGTATAATACCACATTGGTAGTATTACTATTGTACTGATAATGTATTTGAAATACTGTACTGTGGTTAATTTGTTATATTTTCTTATAGGTACAATGTTGACTCAAACTGTGTGCCATTTTGCAGTTTTTCTTATTTATTGTCAAATTATTCTCTCGATTCTAGAACAGTTCTAGAGTCTGGAATGCCTTCATCAATTTATGGGCCTTCCATCAAAGTAAGGAAGCTTCAATATCATCATCCTCTGTCTAAATTTGGGATTTGACAATAGAATAGTCTCAACAAGAGAGTTTTGCATCTCATTTATTGCTCTTATTTATAAGCAAAGTTGAACATACTTTTTACTTTATTAATATACTTATTACTATTTTTAAGTAAATTATATATACTCAGCTCTTATCCACTTATTTGTTGATGTTTTCTATTTTCATTTTCCTTTAAAAACTTCAATATAAAAATATTTTTAATTTGATGGAAGTTAAATTAATCTTCCTTCTTGCTAGTGCCTTCCTTTGTGTGTGTGTGTTTAGAAAATTCTTCCCAAATCCAAAATTAGAAAAAAATGCTTTCTATATTTTCTTCTGAGTGTTTCATGATTTTGTTACATTTAATTATTTAAGGAATTTAATGCCTGGTTAGAGAAAAAAGTCATGGCTGGGCTAATGCATTTATAGTAACTACTTCATTTAACTACCATACCAGTTCTGTAAGATATATATATCATTAATCTTAACACAAAATCAAGAGACATAGAGATGTTATTACCAAAAGTTAAACATCTAGTAAGTGGTGTATCTAACTGTTATAATCCACCTTAGCATGAAAAGTTTTCCTCTGCAACTTTATAGATGTAAAGTAGCTTTCCACAAGAACTTCCAGAGTGCTGGCTAATCAGACTTGATTATGGGAAGTCCTCATTATTTAGTTCTGGTCTTTGCAGCATACCACCAATATGCTTCCTTTGCCTATGATCAGCTTCATGAGAAAATTGATCTACTGTATACTGCTTTTCACTAGAGACTAGTGTTGTCTTCTCTCTTTTGGTATCACATGCTGTCATCTTCTTATCTACTTATTTCAAGCATAGATGAGGCCCTTTTCCTTGATTTTACATAGGCTTGGACTGTGGACTGTGTTAGTTCCTCAGTCATGTCCAACTCTTTGCAACCCCATGGACTGTAGCTTGCCAGGCTTCTTTGTCCATGGAATTCTCCAGGCAAGAATACTGAAAGTGGGTTGCCATTCCCTTCTCCAGAGGAACTTCCCAACCCAGGGATTGAACCCTGGTCTTCTGCCTCACAGGCAGATTCTTTACCATTTGAGCTAGAGGGAAATTGTAACCACTTGTCTCCTGCATTGGCAGGAAGATTCTTTACCTCTGAGCCACCTGGGTAGCCCTAATAAAGATTCTTTACCTCTGAGCCCTAAGGTAGCCCTTAGTCATGCAAAGATCTGGAGATAACTTCTCATGAAACTTTGCTAGAGGTTCAGAAATAATGAAAGAGAAGCTCAAAATGGAGATTAGTGCACAAGTTCAGGAGCTCTCTCTGGAATGACTCCTGATTTCAAGAAGAGACATCTCACCCCTACTACTTGAAAAGGAAGCTCAACTTTACCACCAGAAGGGCCAAGGTGCCCCAAGACTAGCCTCACCCAGTAGGGCTTCTGATATCTTTGTGTGTAACTGGGGCCAAAGTAACTTTTAACTATAGAGGGAGCAGAAAGATTTTCCGTTTTACTCACTCACTTAAATGGTTGTTCACTCATTCACATCTTCAGTCTTAATTTTTCTGCCACAGCATGCATCTCTTCATACTATAAAGTGTGAATATACATTTCAAATTATGGTGCTGAAGAAGACTCTTGAGAGTCCCTTGGACTGCAAGGAGATCAAACCAGTTAATCCTGGAGGAAATCAACCCTGAATATTCATTGGAAGGACTGAGGCTAAAGCTGAATTTCCAACACTTTGGCCACCTGTGGTGAAGAGCTAACTAACTGGAAAAGACCCTGATGCTGGGAAAGATTGAGGGCAGGGAGAGAAGGGGGTGACAGAGGATGAGACGGTTAGATAGCATCACTGACTCAATGGTTATGAGTTGGAGCAAACTCCGGGAGATAGTGAAGGACAGGGAAACCTTGTGTGCTGCAGTTCATGAGGTCCCAAAGAATCAGACATGACTTAGCAAGTGAACAACAACAATGCTATATTTCCTTATGGGGAAACTCCTCCTCTAAACACACACACACACACACACACACACACACACACACACACACACTCACATGCACAGGTCTGATCTCTTCTGATCCTGTGACATCAATAAAAGGGCCAACTACAGTGGTCCAGAGCAGTATCAGTCATCTAAGGAAGCATGTCAGGTTTGCTCAGGTTATTTTTCATTCCTTTCTCTAATCAGCCATCTAAAACAGATGGTGATCTCTGCTGGCTATCCTTGTCTATGTGTGGGGAAAAAAACCTCAAAACCAATGACTTTTAAAAGATATTTTGTTTATGTGTGTGTATGTAATTTAAGACTTGGCAGAACCAGTTTGTCTTTCTTTTACTTGGCATCACCAAAGATAGCTTAATTCCTGGGAATTAATGTCAACTGAGGAATTCTTCACTTACATGTCTGGCAGCTGTAACTGTCTGTCAGTTGAAATCTTAGCTAAGGCTACCCTACCCAGCAGAGCACCTATACAGGATGTTGTGATGTGGCCTGGGATTCCTCACAATATTATGTTTGGGTGCAAAGGGTGGGCATCCCAAGAGACAGAGAACCAGATGGAAGTTATATTACTTTATAACCTATCATTGAAAGTCACATAACATCACTTCCACCACATTCTATTAAACCAAAGCAACCACAAAGCTCCATCCAGTTTCAAAGAGATGGGAAATGGACTGTACTTCTTGAAGGAGGGTTAACAAGGTTCTGGAAAAGTCTGTGAGTACGAAAGTATTGCTGTGCTGATTTTATAAAACAACCTGCCACAGTCTCCCTTCTAGTTATAAAACACACATTCATCCCACATCTAAAAAAAAAAAATCTATCTCTTTTCTAAGGCTCTCAAAGTCTTACTCCATTATAATTTCAGGTTCAGGTTCAAACTCTAAATTATGTTCAGTTGCTTATCAGGCTTCTCAGTGTGTGCTCCTCAAGTATTAGTTCCTTGAGAATAATTTTTATAGTTTAAAAAATTAAATAGACAAGTTATCAGCTCTGAAGACTACCAATTTATGATGGCAGGACATGCATCAGATAGATAACCACTCCAAGTACTCATTCAAATGGACTAAAAGGAGAGGTTCAGATTAATCAGTGGGCCACAGAACTCTGAAATCCAGGAAGGTTCATGTTGGCAGTCCCTTTACTGTAACTACTTAATGAGGCTGCTGCTGCTGCTGCTTAGTCGCTTCAGTCGTGTCCAACTCTGTGCGACTCCATAGACGGCAGCCCACCAGGCTCCCCCATCCCTGGGATTCTCCAGGCAAGAACACTGGAGTGGGTTGCCATTTCCTTCTCCAATGGATGAAAGTGAAAAGTGAAAGTGAAGTTCGCTCAGTCGTGTCTGACTCTTAGCGACCCTCTGGACTGCAGCCTACCAGGCTCCTCCATCCATGGGATTTTCCAGGCAAGAGTACTGGAATGGGGTGCCACTGCCTTCTCTGCTTAATGAAGCTAAAGAAGCTTAAAAAGGACTTTTATTTATTCTTTTATTAACTCCCTAATATTTAAAATGTATACAGTGAGCAGGAATATATGGATTATTATTTTTTTTAATTATGGTAGTAAAAATGTGTTTTAAATTGGAAAAAGAGATCAAATGAGGAATTCATAAGGCAAAACGTAGGATTAATAATCTAAGCACAAATAAAGATTTGAAGTCAAAATCATGAATATGACAAATTATAACATAAATAAATTATGAATACAATGTAAATTAAAATCTGCTTATAATTTTAAGCCTGTAATTTGATAATTAATACATGAATGTAAGAGAAAAACAGACAGCTATGGTAACTGTGTTTTGTTTTGTTTTACCTTATACTTTTCTGGGATATCCTAAAGGAATAAAAAACAAAGAAAACCAAAATATTCTGTTAAGTATAAAAAAGCTATTTAGATCCACTGAGGATTGTGACGCTCTGGGTAAATTCACTCTCACAATAATAAAAAATTCACCATAAATTTATCAACATAAAAATTTATTTTAATTCAGATGAAAATCTAATATAGAAATAGTCTCCTGAATTTTTAACTGTAGCTTGCTCAGTTAGAATCATTAGTTTTATTTTACTCAACATAAATATAAATATTACTACATAAGATAGTGATAAGCTCAGGATCTATTGAAATACGAAGTCCAAATTTTTCTTTATTTCTATGAAACAATGATGACTATTTTTATTAAATGATTGAATAAACAAAGAACTAGAATAACAACCCAAACAGAGATTTGAAAGTCAAAGTTGAAATTAGAACATATGTCAACAGGTATGACAATTCCAATTCTGTATTTTGAAAATTAGCATATGAAAGAAAAAAACCAAAACAAAGTATGATGACCAAGATTATTTTATGTATCTCCTCCTGGAATCTACAGTAGACAAAAGAAATCATGAACATGACAGGCTGCTATAATTTCTGAAATTTTGAATAGCACCACTTTTGAGTAATACTCAGAGACTGTGCGCTGGATGTACCTGTTGTCATTTGTTGGTTCTAATTTTGACTTTGAAGCTGAATAACTAAGTTATCCAGGGCATTGTGAATCAAACAAGATAAATCATTTCATAAAATAAATAAAACACTTCATCTCAGAGAAATAGATCCAGAGGCTTTTGATAAGTAAAAGTCAGTTTGAACTTTGCTTAATCAGGAATCTTACTTGCTTGACTCACATTTTGTAACCATGTCCCAAAACATGTTATTACTAGACGTCATGGTACACAGTACTGTGATTACATAGTTTTGTAACATATGTGTGGCAGAATTCTTAAAGCATCTTTTCATGGTGAAAGTCATGACAGCATGAAATAAACTTATATTCATCCTTTAAAATTCAGTTCCCTGAACATTTAGTTCTTGAAGGGAACTGGCAGCCTGCATTTTGCTTCTGAGGTTTCCAAATTCTCTTCTGGAAATCTTCCATCAAAATCACACACTGGAGACTAATGGCCAGTACATCTTATGGCAAATGTACATTACTCAACCATTTGGAGCCCACAGATTATCTTCTAGATTGACTTCACAGGACAGACACCAAAGCAGAAAAATAGCCAACCTGCATGATGCTGTAAAACCTTAAAAGCAACAATGAGTAAAACAAGACTCTTGGTATTGAATGCCCCTCTATCCTATTCAGCACATTTTGTAGAGTATCTCATTTTCAAAAGCACTTTGACAGTTCACCTTTAATGAAATCAAAGCTTTTAAGGGGGAAGGACTGATGATATTGCAGCCCTTGATATCCTCTCTGTACCAGATGGGCAGTGTTAGATGCTTAACTTAGCACAGTGTTAGCTGCAAGATGCATGAGTTCCAAAATGATTCTAAGTGTTCATTTAACATGAGGCTTCCTTTGAGAAAAGGCTGCCAGTGGTGCATAATTGTGCCAAATGTGCAGTAGTTTCATAATGTGAGCTGTAATCCAGTAGGAACTAAATCCTGCTATTCGTCTCTTTAGGGAGACTTCTCAAATTCTGCTCTTCTTATTGTGAATAGTAACCTGAAATAGTTAGAGGTTACTGGAAATCTTCTTTAGAAAAATTGCTGCACATGTGTCAAAGCTTTCTTACTGTAAGTCTCAGTAATGTGTTTATTAATTGGGCTGTCCCTAGAGCCACAAGATGGGAGCCAACATATTCATTTCTTCTCCTCTAATGAGTTATTCTTTTATTTTGTGTATTATGGCTTTAGTTATAATTGCATCTTTAAAATTATGTAATCAGTGTCTTCTTCAAGGACTAAAATAATTTTTGTGTACTGACAAAGACTCTATTTCCATGGCATTGGTGTTACAATGGGATCTAACTTTATGAAAACGTAGATCTGTGCAGAAGCACACTTTTCGCATGGGGATTTCAGTTCACCAATCATATTTTTGTGTGTGTGAGTGAGCATGTTGCAGTGTTCACATTCACCCATTAATGAACAAACCCAGCAACAATTTCCCACAGCACTCCCACATTCTGTGACTGTTCAGGTAGGAAGTGAAGAGTTTTTTATCAAATGTAACTAACCAGGGGCCTTTATAGAAAGCAGAATGCAATTACCAGAATTGCAATCTGGCCAGGACACCAGATCTAGTGCCTCAATTCTTCTGGAAAGTACCAATACTCTGGTTTTATGCCTTATCTAAAAGTTGATGCCCATGGTCAAAAAGTGCCTTTCTTTTGGATCATTTGGCAATCCAGAGCTGAAGTTGCCTTTTTTGGGGGAAAAAAAAAAGTGTAATTGGACAAATAGTGGATTGGTGCAACCAGTTCTCACTGGGCAGTTGTTTTATTTTTTAAAAGAGAAAAATAAGGATTCTATTTTTGCCTTAGATCAACTCACAGTTCCCTTTGTTATTTCAATGACCAACAAACCTAATGCATCTAAATCCTTGATTTATCATGAAAATTAACCCTGTCTCTTACCAAAGTAAAACAAGATAATAATCTCATTCTTTATATTTCTGCATAATTTGCAGAGTTAATACATTTTGAAGTTCTAATATTAGTAGAGCTTCTATACACCGTCAGATAATTATATTATTAATGATTTATATGCAAGGATTGTAGTAAAACATATTCAAGGTAAATCAGAAGTGATCAGTTTTAATAGAGAGAAGCTACATGGTAAGTGTTTAATTATACACTGAAAAGGGCTTTCATGATACCTACTGCAAAAGAATTATTTGACAATATTCAGTTTTAACCTAAATATACCTCAATTGATGGAAATAATATTTCAAAATTTCTGAAAATAGTACAATTTCTGTAAATGTTTCAAATAGACCTAATAAAAAGATAATAAATGCATTTTTTAAAAGAAAAAGGCTTAAAGCATTTTTAGCAGCCTTAATTATTATAATAAGATTGGGTTCTTATTAACTAAGAAAATATTAAAGGTAAGGTAATCCTGATTAGTTAAAAGGAATGATAATGTAATTCAATTTACAAGTGTAATAGTTTTCAGTTTAAGTTTTATGTTTCAAATACCACACAATTATCCGAGTCCCTCTGCTTGTGAGTGGAATTTATTTTCTCATTTATCTTTATGCTCATAGAACTAATCCCAAAGTTACTCTTAAATGTACTGTTCAAGCTTTTCTATTTCCACTTGGGTCAGGGGGTCAGAACACTATTCTCGTGAGGTCAGGGTCATCCTCATTAGCGTTGCTCTCTTCTGAGGCCACCGATTATGCCTTTCGTCCTGAGAAGCCTGGGGTGCCTGAAGGAAAAGCAGATGGATCCAGAAAAATCTATCATAACCATAAGTACCCCGACTAATGTCAGGTCAGGACTGCCATTTTCATGCACAAAGAATGGCATATTATTACTCTTCAGCCTCTACATTCTTCTTAAATTTACTCATCAGAAGAAAAGATGCCTATGTCAAGGATAAGCCAAAAAGGAGTTAACATATTTACATTTAAAAAGTAATGTTCCTTTGATAATAAAGGAAGGTTTTTTAAAGCACTACATTTAAAAGATAATAATTTTTTAAATGCGCCTAATTAAAAATTGTCACAGAAAACTTAGCTGCATGAAGAAATTCTCAAGCCATAATTTTAATTAAATGATGGATATAATTCAATATTAAATTGGGTAGACAATTTCATATAAGTATATGTTAACTATAGCATATATTAATTATAATATATAATGTTACTTAATAATGTGATAATGTATATTATGTTACATATTAATTATAATTATATTAAACATACTATAATTTATGATTGCAATACTATAATTCCCAAATAATGATACACATTATTATATCCCTGAAGGAAACAATCTTCATGAAGAGCAAAATCAACATACAAAAGGCAGTGGAACCTTGGGAAAGGATGAAAAGAGAAAACAAGATGATAGGGGAGATCAGGAGAGACTGCAAATAACATAATTTGACACCTTGGATTCAAGTGTATCTGAAGCAGGCCTTATTTACCCCTAGAATTTTAATTACATGAAGTTATAAATCTCCCTTTGTTTTTCTTAAATTGATTTAAGTTAAAGACACAAAACATTCTTAATAATACATATGTTATTAGCTCAATTAATGGGTAGTTAGCCAATCAAAGAAGTAAACTCTGCAATATTTCAAAATTGAAAGCATGTGTGTTCATGCTTGCACAATATTTTAAGATTCCACTGTGTATGTACATCTTAAAAGGAAAAAAGGACCTCATTTCATTTAACAAAGTGCAAAAGAGAATATAGTCAAAAAATTTAGAATTAGAATATTTCAAAATGTTTTTAATAATTGTTATAAAATATAATAAAGAGGCAACCTGCAGAATAGGAGAAAATATTTACAACCAATAGGAGAAATATTTGCAAACTGAACATTTGATAAGGGGTTAACGTCCAAGATATACAGGAATGCATACAAATCAATAGCAAAAAAGAATGGAATATTGTTAAGAAATGGGCAAAGGACTTGATTAGACTTTTTTCTAAAGAAGAAATATAAATGGACAATTATTACATGAAAAGATACTCTATATCACTAATCATCAGTGAAATGCAAATCAAAACCACAGTGATACAACATATCTGATAAATTTTTTAACAAAAGGTGAGAGATAGCCAGTGCTGGAGAGGATGTAGAGACAAGGAAATCCTCATACACTATCCGTGGTAAGGTAAATTGATACAGCCACTATAGAAAACAGTATGGAGGGTACTCAAAAATTAAAATGGACATGTGATCCAGCAACCCCATGTCTAAGTGTATATCTCAAAGAAATGAATTTACTATCTCAAAGAGATAACCTGCACCCACACGGTCTTTGAAGCGTTATTCACAATAGCTAAGACACAATGGCACCCCACTCCAGCACTCTTGCCTGGAAAATCCGATGGACCGGGGAGCCTGGTGGGCTGCAGTCCATGGGGTCGCTGGGAGTCGGACACGACTGAGTGACTTCACTTTCACTTTTCACTTTCATGTATTGGAGAAGGAGATGGCAGCCCACCCCAGTGTTTTTGCCTGGAGAATCCCAGGGACGGAGGAGCCTGGTGGGCTGCCGTCTATGGGGTCGCACAGTGTCGGACACGACTGAAGCGACTTAGCAGTAGCAGCAGCAAGACATGAAAACAAATATACAAGAATACTATTCAGCCATGAGAAATAAGATTTTTGCCATTTGTGAAAACGTGGATGAAACTTGAGAACATTTTTAAAGAAAATGTGGCGTACTACCCCAAAATTTTTATATTATTTAATATATGAAATAAAAAAAGAGGAAGAAGAAGAAAAAGAAGTTGAATGATCTCAGAAATAGAAACTAAAATGACAGTTACCAAATGCTAGGGGTGATGCTAGTCAAAGTATAAGATTTTAGTGATACTATGAATAAGTTCTGGGGATCTAATGTACACCATAATAATGGTAGTTAATAATATGTACTATATACTTGAAATTTACTAAGAGAATATTCTCACCACACACACAGAGAAGTAGTATACGAGCTGATATATAACATGACTATCTGGATTTACAAAAAAGAAAGACATTTTCACTTTGAAAACTTCAGCCCACATTTTGGATCAATTTTCTCCTCCCTGCTTGATGAACCCACCCAAACTTCTTTCTCTTTCCATCTCTCTTATTGCTTCAGTTCAGTTGCTCAGTCGTGTCCGACTCTTTGCGACCCCATGAACTGCAGCACGCCAGGCCTCCCTGTCCATCACCAACTCCTGGAGTTCACCCAGACTCATGTCCATTGAGTCAGTGATGCCATCCACCCATCTCATCCTCTGTTGTCCCCTTCTCCTCCTGCCCCCAATCCCTCCCAGCATCAGAGTCTTTTCCAATGAGTCAACTCTTTGCATGAGGTGGCCAAAGTCCTGGAGTTTCAGTTTTAGCATCATTTCTTCCAAAGAACACCCAGGTCTGATTTCCTTCAGAATGGACTGGTTGGATCTCCTTTCAGTCCAAGGGACTTGCAAGAGTCTTCTCCAACACCACAGTTCAAAAGCATCAATTCTTCGGCGCTCAGCCTTCTTCACAGTCCTACTCTCATGTCGATACATGACTACCGGAAAAACCATAGCCTTGACTAGACGGACCTTTGTTGGCAAAGTAACATCTCTGCTTTTAAATATGCTATCTAGGTTGGTCATAACTTTCTTTCCAAGGAGTAAGTGTCTTTTAATTTCATGGCTGCAATCACCATCCGCAGCGATTTTGGAGCTCCAAAAAACAAAGTCTGACACTGTTTCCACTGTTTCCCCATCTATTTCCTATGAAGCGATGGGACCAGATGCCATGATCTTAGTTTTCTATATGTTGAGCTTTAAGCCAACTTTTTCACTCTCCTCTTTCACTTTCCTCAAGAGGCTTTTTAGTTCTTCTTCACTTTCTGCACCACATAAGGGTGGTGTCATCCGCATATCTGAAATTATTGATATTTCTCCTGGCAATCTTGATTTCAGCTTGTGCTTCTTGTGTTTCTCATGATGTACTCTGCATAGAAGTTAAATAAGCAGGGGGACAATATACAGCCTTGATGTACTCCTTTTCCTATTTGGAACCAATCTGTTGTTCCATGTCCAGTTCTAACTGTTGCTTCCTGACCTGCATATAGGTTTCTCAAGAGGCAGGTCAGGTGGTCTTGTATTCCCATCTCTTTTAGAATTTTCCACAGTTTATTGTGATCCACACAGTCAAAGACTTTGGCATAGTCAGTAAAGCAGAGATAGATGTTTTTCTGGAACTCTTGCTTTTTCGACGATCCAGCGGATGTTGGCAATTTGATCTCTGCTTCCTCTGCCTTATTGCTTAGGTGCCAGCAAATCATGACATTTACATGGATGCTTTGCTTCCAAAACTACTGAACTGGGGTCCTAGTTCTTTACCTTTCAATGCTCTTCCTGAGCTTGCAGAATTGTCATTGTGTACTAAATAAAACCTCTAGGAAAACCATTCTCTGGAGGATTCCTCTATTGGGACTCTTGTGTCCTTGTAGGTGGATGTTGCTGTTGTTGTTCAAGTCATGTTGTTGCCACCAAGTCATGTCCAACTCTTTGCACCCCTATGGACTGCTGCATGCCAGGCTTCCATATCCTTCACCATCTCCTGGAGTTTGCTCAAGTTCATGTCTATTGAATTGGTGATGCTATTCACACATCTCATTCTCTGTTGCCCTCTTCTCTTTCTGCCTTCAATGTTTCCCAGCATCAGGGTCTTTTTCAATGAGTTAGCTATTCCCATCAGGTGGACGTTAGGGTTACAAATAAATTTTATCAAGTAGACAAATCCACAAATATAGAATCCATGAATAATGAGGATAAACTGTGCCAAAATCCTTACTGCTCCTGATAAATGTTTATACTCTGAGAAACACTGGAAACAGCAAACAATCTATTACTAAAGCAATATAACTGTAAAGAAAGCATGATATTCTCACAGGTATGGAATTATTGACTTTCTTCACTCTTTATATCAATGTGCCAGGTTTTCATAACTTTGGGTGTACAATGTGTACAGAAGAAACTTATTAAATCTTTTTGATGGTATGAGCACCAATATTCTTAAAAAACCATCAGGAAGACTTTGGAAGTCAAAGACAGGAAATGTTTATCAAGTGATTCATCAAAAAAAGTAATGGTAAACATGTTTAGTGGACAAAGAATGTATACTCTGTCAGATGTATACTCTGCCACAGTGACAGAATGAAAGACATCTTTAAAATGAGGCCAGGAAGGCATACTGCCAGCTACAAATGCTTAATATAGCACAGATATTTCTATCTGAGAATAAATCTAAACTATGTCCTTCTGATTTAGAAGAACAAAAGTATAACAGGGTCCAAGAGGTAGTCAATAAACTTAAGGTGAACATGTACAATGGCGTGAGCAATGAAGAGCCTGCTCTGAAGCTTGTGTCCATGCAGTGGGAGATGCCTTGAGAAGGAAGGACAAATGAACTTAAATCTCAAGATCTTTTACCTATATTTTAAGGGCACAAATGCACCATGTTCTCCCATACCTTCCATGCTCTAGTCTTGTACTTTTTGTATTAAGGATCAAAGACCAACTGTACTAATAGAAATTTGCATGTATGCATTTTTTCCTGGTGGCTCAGATGGTAAAGAATCTGCCTGCAGTGCAAGAGACTTGGGTTTGATCCCTGGGTTGGGAATATCCCCTGAAGGATGGCATGGCAACTCACTCCAGTATTCTTGCCTGGAGAATGGACAGAGGAGCCTGGCAAGCTAAAGTCCCTGGAGGTTGCAAAGGGTTGGACACAATTGAGAGACTAAGCACAGCACATCACACATTTTACCTGAACTGACAAAAAAGACATCTTTGAACCTCCAACATTTTCCTCCCTGATGTTGACCTTTGCTAAGTATCTGCCATTTATGAATGCACTGGTATAAAGAAATACCAAGAACGGGAACTGACTGTGGCTCAGAACTCCTTGTTGCCAAATTCAGACTGAAGAAAGTAGGGAAAACCAATAGACCATTCAGTATGACCTAATTCAAATCCCTTATGATTATAGAGTGGAAGTGAGAAATAGACTCAAGGGATTAGATCTGATAGACACAGTGCCTGAAGAACTATGGATGGAGGTTCGTGACATTGTAAAAGACGGAGTGATCAAGACCCTTCCCAAGAGGAAAAATGCAAAAAGGCAAAATGATTGTCTGAGGAGGCCTTAAAAATAATTAAGTAAAGAAGAGAAGCTAAAGGCAAAGGAGAAAAGAAAAGATATACTCATTTTAATGCAGAGTTTCAAAGAATAGCAAGGAGAGGTAAGAAAGCCTTCTTCAATGATCACAAAGAAATAGAGGAAAATAATGGAATGTGAAAGACTAGATATCGTCAAGAAAATTAGAGATACCAAGGAATATTTCATGCAAAGATGGGCACAATAAAGGATAGAAATGTTATGGACCTAACAGAAGCAGAAGATATTAAGAAGAGGTGGCAAGAATACACAAAAGAGCTATACAAAAAAAGATCTTCATGACCCAGATAATCACAATGGTGTGATCACTCACCTAGAGCCAGACATCCTGGAATGCAAAGTCAAGTGGGTCTTAGGAAGAATCACTATGAAAAAAAAATAGTGGAGGTGATGCAATTCCAGTTGAGCTATTTCAAATCCTAAAGGAGGATGCTGTGAAAATGCTGCACTCAATATGCCAGCAAATCTAGAAAACTCAGCAGTGGCCACAGGACTGGAAAAGGTCAGTTTTCATTCCAATCCCAAAGAAAGGCAATGCCAAGGAATGTTCAAACTACTGCACAATTGCACTCATCTCACATGCTAGCAAAGTGATGCTCAAAATTCTCCAAGCCAAACTTCAACAGTATGTGAACTATGGACTTCCAGATGTTCAAGCTGGATTTAGAAAATGCAGAGGAACCAGAAATAAAATTGCCAACATCCCTTGGATCATCAAAAAAGCAAATATTCCAGAAAAAAATATCTACTTTTGCTTTATTGTCTATGCCAAAGCCTTTGACTATGTGGATCACAATTGTGGAAAATTCTTCAAGAGATGGGAATACCAGACCAACTCCTGAGAAATCTGTATGCAGGTCAAGAAGCAACAGTGAGAACTGGAAATAGAATAACAGATGGGTTCCAAATAAGGAAAGGAGTACATAAGGGCTGTATATTGCCACCCTGCTTATTCAACTTATATGCAAAGTACATCATGCCAAATGCTGGGCTGAATGAAGCACAAGCTGAAATCAAGATTGCTGGGGAAATGTCAATAACCTCAGATATGCAGATGACATCACCCTTATGGCAGAAAGTGAAGAAGAACTAAAGAGCCTCTTGATGAAAGTGAAAGAGGAGAGTGAAAAAGTTGGCTTAAAACTCAATATTCAGAAAATTAAGATCATGGCATCGGGTCCCATCGCTTCATGGCAAATATATGGGGAAACAATGGAAACAGTGACAGACTATTTCTTAAACTCCAAAATCACTGCCACAGTGACTGCAGCCATGAAATTGAAAGACGCTTGCTCCTTGGAAGAAAAGCTATGACAAATCTAGACAGCATATTAAAAAGCAGAGACATTACTTTGACAAGAAAGGTTCATCTAGTCAAAGCTATGGTTTTTCCAGTAGTCATGTATGGATGTGAGATTTCGACTATAAAGAAAGCTGAGCACTGAAGAATTGATGCTTTTGAACTGTGGTGTTGAAGAAGACTCTTGAGAGTACTTTGGACAGCAAGGATAACCTAAAGGAAATCTGTCCTGAATATTTATTGGAAGGACTGATGCTAAAGCTGAAACTCCAATACTTTGGCCACCTGATGTGAAGAACTGACTCATTTGCAAAGACCCTGATGCTGAGAAAGATTGAAGGCTGGAGGAGAAGGGGACGACAGAGGATGAGATGGTTGGATGACATCACCAACTCAATGGACATGACTTTGAGTAAGCTCCCGGCGTTGGTGATGGACAGGGAAGCCTGGTGTGCTGCAGTTCATGGGGTCACAAAGAGTTGGACATGACTGAGTGACTGAACTGACTGATAAGGAAATGAGACTTGGGCCACTGTTTCAATATCCACAGCCTTTTTCTGTCCACTTCCTTGAAAATGACAGTCTACACTAAACATAATCACTGTCCTATACTTCCATATGGTGGAATTCAGGAACCTACAAGGAAGAAAGTCTTGTTTCTGTCAAGAGGAGATGACAGACTGAGCAGAGAGTGAAGGAGAGATAACAAGATTAAAGAAGATCTATTAAGTGAGAACTTTTTTTTTTTTTTTTTCACTATTCCAGGATAAAATTAGCTAAAATGGAGAAAAATCAAGTACTTAAGTGATTGCAATGAGAAGTGTGTAGATTATAGTTCCAGGGTTCTCTTTGAAGGAATAAAGGTTTCTTTTAGAGGGGATGGTCAATAAACTTCAATTGGCAAAAGTTAAATTATATACATGTAATTATTAAATTTAAGAACAAAAGTCTGAGAAAGTACAGAGTATGACATGTATTACAGGTATTTCTTTAAGTCTCTTCCTAAGTTTCTCAGGATGAAAAGGATCATCGCTAACAAAATATACTAAATGATTTTAACTTTTTCTGGGCTGGGAAACATTGCCTGTATTCCCAACACGATGCATGTGAATAATAAGCCAAAGGAATTTTAAATTAGACCTCTTTTTCTTCTTAGTTAAATTTAGCACCATTTGCATTTAAAGATGAGGCTTCCCTGGTGGCTCAAAAGAATCTGCCTGCCATGCAGAGGATGCAGGTTTGATCCCTGGGTTGAGTTAATCACCTGGAGTATGAAATGGCAACCCACTCCAGTATTCTTGTCTGGAGAATTGCATGGAAAGAGGAGCCTGGTGGGCTACAGTCCATGGGGTCATGAAAGAGTCAGATACGACTTAGTGACTAAATAACAAAAGCAACATTTAAAAATAGATGAGAAACACGTCAGCGCCCACCAGGCTCCCCCATCCCTGGGATTCTCCAGGCAAGAACACTGGAGTGGGTTGCCATTTCCTTCTCCAATGCATGAAAGTGAAAAGTGAAAGTGAAGTCGCTCAGTCGTGTCCGACTCTTCGCGACCCCATGAACTGCAGCTCACCAGGCTCCTCCATCCATGGGATTTTCCAGGCAAGAGTACTGGAGTGGGGTGCCATTGCCTTCTCTGCAGCTAGAGTAAGAAGACACGTAATTCTGATGCCTGGGAACCCGTTTTAGAAAATTGATGAAGTGAAAGTGAAAGTTGCTCAGTTGTGTCAGACTTTTGAGACCCCATGGACTGTATAGTCTCTAGGCCGGAATATTGGAGTGGGCAGCCTTTCTCTTCTCCAGGGGTATCTTCCCAACCCAGGGATTGAACCCAGGTCTCCTGCATTGCAGCAGATTCTTTACCAGCTGAGCCAAAAGGGAATCCCAAGAATACTGAAATGGGTAGCCTATCCCTTCTCCAGGGATCTTCCCGACCCAGGAATCGAAACTGGGTGTCCTGCATTGCAGGCAGATTCCTTACCAACTAAACTATGAGGGAAACCAATGGAAAATGGTAAAAGGAATTGTTTTCTAGAAATGAAGACATGGAAAAGTGGGAAGTCAGAAACCTTTGACTATCTTGCCAATTCTCAGAGACTGAGTGAGTAAATTCTCTTTGAAATTCCAACTGAAAAAAATAGAGTATTGATCGACCTACACCCCAGTGTGGGGTGGGGTTCTATGAAGTAGTATTTACCTTATAGTAGAATTTTTGTAGGATTTCTGCTAGTATGTGTCAATTATAGCATAAAACCTAAAGATAGCATTAAAAGGTTTGGTGTATTTTATATACCTCATGAGGAGGGCATAGCAACCCACTCCAGTATTCTTGCCTGGAGAATCCCATGGACAGAGGAGCCTGGCGGGCTATGGTCCACAGGGTTGCAAAGAGTTGGACACAACTGAAGTGACTAGCAGCAGCAGCATATACCTGGTAATTCAATTCTCTATAAACTAGGCACTATAATATGATAGACAATTTGCTGTGAAGGGGATAGAGTGCAGAATAAGACAGTCCTTTAGACACAAAGATCTTAGAGTATATTGTGTTGCAAGGCTTTGGCATTTTGGATTTTTTAAATTTGGAGTTTTACATAGGAAGTCCTGCTTTGTCAAGATCAGGACATTCAAAATAAAACTACTTTTTGCTTCAATAATTATCTCATGAAAACAGGAAAAAACTCACAGGACAAATTATTGTGCTACATACTGAATCAATTTGGTTATATGAAAATGCACCTATAGTGGCCGTATTTTCCTCATTTTGTCTCAAGCCAGGGGAAAATTCATCACTAACTTCACCCATTGAGAATCACTAAGTTTGACACATAAAAAGGGTTTGCAGTGTCATGTGTCTTATTCTTTCAATTTGAAGGATATGTCACATCACTGAGCAGACAAAAAGCAAGAGAGAAAGGGATCATAGATCGTATAGTCAAACATGTGCCTGCATATCATCTACCAACAAGAGATAAGTTAGGATAATATTCAATTTTGAAATGTAACATGTTTTCTGAGGGTTTTCTATTTTTGATACTATCATGTGAATTTTTAATCAGATAATTTCATAACATCTTGATAAGATCTGGTGTACCATTAGAATTTGCATTTTTACTAGGGGAACAAGGAAAGGCAATTTTGAGTTACTAGGGACGTAACTATTGGAAGATTGAGCCTGAAAAGTTTTGGGAATCTGAGGATCACATGTGGTTTTAGGCATCTTGAAGGCAGGTAATAAGGATAATTGAAAATGAGAAAAGATCAAGAAAACTACTGAGAGAGAACCAAAGATAAACTTGTGAATTCCAACTTCTTTTGGTTTTCTTCTTAAGATGCCACTCCAATTCTTCTAAAAATAATCAACCCTCCCCATTTTGGGGACAGAAACTTAAACAGATGCAGATAATTTAAGATGAAAAAACTTTGGTTCTGGTTAAAAAGGGGAGGAGGGAGAAATCCAACATTCTAGGTGTAGGAGCTGTGCCCTCAGCAGTCATAGCTGCCTATATTCAACACCAGTGGTTTTGAGTAAAGGATGTTAGTTCCTTGAGTAAAGTGTGTTAGTTCCTTCAGTTCGGTTCAGTCACTCAGTCGTATCCTACTGTTTGTAAGCCCATGAACTGAAGCATGCCAGTCTTCCCTGTCCATCATCAACTCCCAGAGCTTGCTCAAACTCATGTCCATCAAATCAGTGATGCCATCTGACCATCTCATCCTCTGTCCCCTTCTCCTCCTGCCTTCAATCTTTCCCAACATCAGGGTCTTTTCCAATGAATCAGTTCTTTGCATCAGGTGGCCAAAGTATTGGAGCCTCAGCTTCAGCATCAGTCCTTCCCATGAATACTCAGGACTGATTTCCTTTAGGATGGGCTGGTTGGATCTCCTTCCAGTCCAAGGGACTCTCAAGAGTCTTCTCTAACACCACAGTTCAAAAGCATCAATTCAGTACTCAGCTTTCTTTCGGAGAAGGCAATGGCACCCCACTCCAGTACTCTTGCCTGGAAAATCCCATGGATGGAGGAGCCTGGAAGGCTGCAGTCCATGGGGTCGCTGAGGGTCAGACATGATTGAACGACTTCACTTTCACTTTTCACTTTCATGCATTGGAGAAGGAAATGGCAACCCACTCCAGTGTTCTTGCCTGGAGAATCCCAGGGATGGGGGAGCCTGGTGGGCTGCCGTCTATGGGGTCACACAGAGTCGGACACTACTGAAATGACTTAGCAGCAGCAGTAGCAGCTTTCTTTATAGTCCAACTCTCACATCCATACATGACTACCGGAAAACCCATAGCTTTGACTAGACAGACCCTTATTGACAAAGTAATGTCTCTGCTCTTTAATATGCTGTCTAGGTTTGTCATTGCTTTTTTTCTGAGGAGCAAGTGTCTTAATTTCATGGCTGCAGTCACCATCTGCAAAGATTTTGGATCCCAGGAAAATAAAGTCTGTAACTCTTTCCATTGTTTCCCCTTCTATTTGCCATGAAGTGATGGTACCAGATGCCATGATCTTAGTTGCTTAGTACTGTCTGACTCTGCGACCCCATGGACTGTAGCTTGCCAGGCTCTTCTGTCTATGGAATTCTCCAGGCAAAAATACTGGAGTGGGTTTCCAGTTCGTTCTCCAGGGGATCTTCACAACCCAAGGATCAAACCCAGGTCTCCTGCATTGCAAGTAGATACTTTTACCATCTGAGCTACCATTCAACACCAATGGTTTTGAGAAAAAGATAAAGATTTTAAAATAAAGGCTGTTACAGACTGAAACTTAGCAAACCAATATAAGTATTCGAATTCATAAAATGTAAGGAGCTTTTGTGTCCTAAAATATGTTTTACTTTTGCAAGTCCTTACATTTAACCTAAATTATCCTGCAAAGCTGACATGTAAATTCTAAGGTGACAGAAAGAATAGCAAAGAAGGTTGAATAAGATGATAAATTGAACATACACTTTGCTCCTGAACAAAGTTTTTTTAGTGTAATGGATTAAATGATTTTGTCTCCCCAAAATCCTTATGTTGAAATCATAATGCCCCACATGTTGGTAGTAGAGATAGGGCCTTTGGGATGTAATTAGGTCATGAGGACAGAACACTCATGAAAGGGATTTGTGCCCTGGTAAAAGACACCCCAGAGGTCTCCCTTGTATCTTCTGTTATGTGAGGATGAATCAAGAAGGCAGCCATCTATGAGTCAGAAAGTGGGCTCTCACTAGACACCAAATGTGCTGGCACTTTGATCTTGGACTTCTCAGCCTCTAGAACTATGAGAAATAAATGTTTGTTGTTTATAAGCCACCAGTCTATGGTATTCCGTCATAACAGCCTGAAGGGACCAAGATGTTTAGGTTCTTTAAAAGCAGATTCAAGACACTTGGGCTTCCTGGGTGGCTCAGAGGTAAAGAATCTGCATGCCAAGTAGGAGATGCAGATTTGATCCTTAGGTGGGGAAGAACCCTTGGAGAAGGATATGGCAACCCACTCCAGTATTCTTGCCTGGAAAATCCCATAGATAGAGGCACCTGGCGGGCTATAGTCCATGGGGGTCACAAAAGAGTCGGACATGACTTAGTGACTCAATAACAACAGCAAGATACTTGGCAGGGAAAAGTGATTAGAAGAAAATTTGAGGAAAAATTCTGAATGATGGAAAGCGAAAATAAAAACATAAACTGTTTTTGGACTCACCATCTGAATACTACCACCTATGCCAGCTAGTGTTAACAGATATTTTTTGTTCTGTTTTCTTTACGTTCACTTTAAAAAAACAAATGTGTACCCACCAGAAGAATAATTTTCCAAATTTTTAAAACAAAAATAGAATCACACTTTGCCATATTTTTCTATATTTTTTCTTTTTTTGGTATAATATAAATATCCCTCTGGATCCATTGGTAAGGTCATAAAGAAGATGCTCATTTGCTTAATTTTTTTAAAACTTTTAATATGATTTTCATGTCTTTCTATTTCTTCACCTGTTAGTTTAGCTCCTTATCTATCATTTTCTATCATATCACCTTGTTTTATTTTATTCGTAGCATATAATTGCTCTCTGAAATTATCTTATTTTTTAACTAATTTATTTTTCATCCTCACTAGTCTGTGATTAACCAAAGACACACTTTCCTTTAATACTTGCTTTAATGCCAACATTTAAAATGGGACATGAACACCGTACGTATAAGTTAGATATTTGTTGAATGAATAATGAATAAGCTCATTCCTTTTTTATGGTTGCATAACATTTCACAGCATGAGAGTATCTTAACTGATTCAACCTTTCTCTCCTTAATTGACAATGTAGTTTGCTGATTTATTTTTCCCACTCATATAATGCTACAATAAACATTTTTTTCTTATGTATCTGTGTTTTCAGTTCTGTTTGATAGATTTTGCAAACTGAAATTATTTAGCTAAAGGATATATGTATATGTATTTACATTCGTATATATATTTTTCAATTTTAATAGATACTACCAAATCTGTTCCAAAGGAGTAATAGTATTTCATACTTCTGCCAACATATATAAGAATTCCCATTTCCCCACATTCTCATTAGCACTGAGCATTACATATTAAACACATATACATGTACACATTTTTCCCAGCCTCATGGGTTAAGGAAACTAATATGTTACCAGTATTTCCATTTTCATGTTCCTAATCACTAGTGAAGTTAAATATCTTTATTAATAACCATTTTCCACTGGCATCTCCTGTGTGACTTGCTTGTTTACATTACTGCCAAACTTTATTTTTTGTGTCCTTCTTATCAACCTGTTATTGCTGTACATATTATGCAAATTTTCTCTCAGTCTAATTTGTTTTTATACTTTGTTTGTGGTATATTTTCCCACATAGTAAGTTTAAATTTCTTTGTAACAAATCTCTTAATCTTTTCCAGTGATGTTTTCTTTGTTGCTTTTAAGGTTTCTCCCTCCTCCCCCACAATGTGTTTGTACAGATATTCTCCCAGTTGTCTTGCAAATATTGTTTGTCTTTTACATTTAAATTTTTAATCTACCTAGAATTTATGTTTGTAAATGGTATAACAAAATGGTCCATGTTTATGGACCGTCCTGTGACCCAAACTGGCTCATGAGGCACAAGAAGAAAGTGACTGCTGTAAAGAACTTTCCTTGTTTCTGTCATGGAGCTTTCACATGTAACCAATTCTTTCTTTCTTCCTCAAGTCAGTTAGGAAGTCTGCAGCACAGACATTGTTGGCAGTGTCTAGAGATCCCCAGAGGAAGTAGAAGGAAGATGAAACTGCAAAGTTGAAGGCAGAATGGAGAAGCAATTGAGCTATAGAATACAACTCTAAACTTACAGTTGATAAGCTAATAAATCTCCTTCACTTATGGTTCTTGAACTGCAGTATGAATAAAAATGACATGAAAAGCTCATTAACACATGGGTTCTTGGCCCTACCTCCCAAGATTTTGATTCAGTAGTTCTAGGATAAGCCCTGAGACTCTGCATTTCTAACAAGATCCCAGGTGACACTAATGCAGCATGCACACTGACCACACTCTGAGAAACAGAGTCCTGCACCATTGCAGCCACTTTGAGGCTCATTTTCTTTTATATTCAAGCAAATGCATCATAACTGATACACCATCCTGGGTGTTTTTTTGTTTTTTTCACTCATGTTCCTCATCCATCACTAAAATGTGTTTGCATATTTATTTACTTAGTTTTATACTTTTATTCTGGTGGTTCAGGCAGTAAAGAATCTGCTATTAATGCAGGAGACCCGGCTTCAATCCCTGGGTCAGGAAGATCCCCTGGAGAAGGGAATAGTAACCCATTCCAGTATTCTTGCATGGGAAATCCCATGGACAGAGGGGTTTGGTGGGCTACCATCCATGGGGTTGCAAAGAGTTGGACATGACTGAGCAACTAACCCTTTCACTTTTTTTCATACTTCTCTTCATTTATGTCCTTTTCTTTTAGGGTTAATTTATTCCTTAGGTTTGTTAGAGGTTTTGTCAACCAACATAATACTATAAGCATTTATTTTTCTTGTCTCTGTGTAAAACATGTGTGTGTGTACATGTGCAAGTGTGTGTATTATATGTCTATAGTTTTAGGACATTTATTAATATTCAGACAATTAAATAAAATGATAATGAAAAATGATTTGCATTGTAATCACTCCGGTTTTTAAGATATAAAATTTTTCACATTCGGGATTCTGGCAGAAGACAGTCAGCACACTCTAAATTTTTCACTAATGAAAGTTTAATAGGCAATTTTTAGAAGAGTTAACATATTTAAAGGAACATGTTTGAGATGGGGAGGCATTCAAGTGAAACATCAAATAAATATTTTTCATAGATGCAAAATCATAAAATTTATCACCATGAACACGGACAAAAATTAAGAATGTACATTAGCAAGTCAGGTAATAACCTTGAAAAAAGAAAATGTTGGAAAATGAGTAGAGAAAAAAATTTTCATAAAGTAAATAATTCAATAAAAATAATTTATGATACACTTTCAAAGTAATGTTCTCATAATATTACTCATAATAGTCCAAATTATTACATTTCAATGGTGACAGGTCTGCAGGATAAAGAGAAGTAGGCAAGGTTCTTATCTTATGTCAGTTCAGTTCAGTTCAGTTCAGTCGCTCAGTCGTGTCCGACTCTTTGTGACCTCATGAATCGCAGCACGCCAGGCCTCCCTGTCCATCACCAACTCCCGGAGTTCACTGAGGCTCACGCCCATCGAGTCTGTGATGCCATCCAGCCATCTCATCCTCTGTCGTCCCCTTCTCCTCCTGCCCCCAATCCCTCCCAGCATCAGGGTCTTTTCCAAAGAGTCAACTCTTCGCATGAGGTGGCCAAAATACTGGAGTTTCAGCTTTAGCATCAGTCCTTCCAAAGAACTCCCAGGGCTGATCTCCTTTAGAATGGACTGTTTGGATCTCCTTGCAGTCCAAGGGACTCTCAAGAGTCTTCTCCAACATCACAGTTCAAAAGCATCAATTCTTTGAGCCCAGCCTTCTTCACAGTCCAAGTCTCACATCCATACATGACCACAGGAAAAACCATAGCCTTGACTAGATGAACCTTTGTTGGCAAAGTAATGTTTCTGCTTTTGAATATGCTATCTAGGTTGGTCATAACTTTCCTTCTAAATAATAGTAGAAAAGTGAGTTGAAATATGTATATTAAGATTTTGAGGATATATACTAGGCAGAGAGAGGATTTATGATTTCAACCTACAGATGGGGGAAAAAACAACAAGTGATCTTTACAGATCAAATGAAAAGAAGTTGAGGAAAACCCAGCAACAGAACAGAGAAGAATAAGTGTAGTAAGTGATATAAAACAAAATGATATGGCAAGGAAAACTTTAGCATTACAAATCTCAAAAAATAAATTAAGTTCTTTACATAAAAGTTCAAAAAATGTAGCTATAAGATTTTTAGAAAGATAAGTACCTTCAAAGTAACATTGTAGAAAGACTGAAAATTAATTGATGGTAGTTAAGTACTCGGCAAATGCAAATGCTAACTCAAAGAAAGCAGTTATATTATATTGAGATTGGACCAAAGAGAATTGAAGGGGAGGTTCATTAAAAGGGAAAAAGAGGTATATTGGGTACTGATGAAGTTATGAGTCACTCTCAGTTGCAAAAGTCGTGAAATTTTGCTAAACAGTTTCAAAAATTTTCAAGGTAAAAACGGATTCAAACATCTGGGGAAATTGATAATTTCACAGTAGTAGTGGGAGAAACCAAGTGATTTGTCTGACTAAAAGTTGATTTGGTGACTAAAAGTTGAAAAAGATAAAAATCAAGGGTAACAAACATTCTCTGCAGAGGTCTAGACAGGAAACATTTTAGACTTGAAGAACATGGTCTATGTCACAACTCTACTATTGTAATATGAAAACAGGCAAAAAATAATACAAAAATGAATGAAAGTGTCTGTGTCTCAATAAAACTTTATTTATAACAGTAGAGAAAGAAAAATAATGTTTCCTTTACCCTGAGTTCTCAGCTGAGACTTTCTGTAGTGAAAAACAGATAACCAAGAGAAAAAATAGACAGAAGTTCTTTATCATGCCTACTTCACATATACAAAAGAGATCACAGGAGATACCCAGGGGAAAATGAGCAAAAAATGCTCCTCTTCTGTGATAGTAGTCAATCTTACCTGGTTGATGAGATAAATAAACTGATAATCATAAACTGATGATGAGATAAATCCCCCTGAGAGGGGATTTATGAAAACAGAGTTCCTTTTGGATGATCTTTCTTTGAGCAAACAGAAGTTTGGAGAAAGTTTCCTTTTGCATTTGCTGTTTTGCAAGTGCCTTTTGCTCAAAATAACCAATATACCAAAGTAGCATATTCTGGGGTTGCAAGTCCTAATCCCTGGTGGCTCAGATGGTAAAGAATCTGCCTGCAATTCAGGAGACGCTGGTTTAATTCCTGGGTCTGGAAAATACCATGGAGAAGGGAATAACTCCCTTCAGTCATGGTTTGAGGAAAAACCCTGAGACTTCCTAGTGCAAAGACATTTTCTTCTACTGCAGTGTCCTAATTGTTCCTCTATGCTACCTTCCCTTGAAGGCTCTGGTCAGATTCCTGAATCTCATTCTAACAAGAGTCATCATGCTGGATCCAACCACAGTAGCTGGATCCAACCACAGATGGCCTGGGCTGCCACAGAGGAGAGAGGACATTGCCCCAGAGGTTAGAGGAACTCCTACCAGCACCCCAAAGTTCACCGAGAGCTTTAATAGGAATATTTAATCTGGATGGATTGGATAATTTGACATATAATCTCTTTTTAGGTTTAAAATCCCGGAAGTGTAATTACTTTGGAAAAGTTACCTTTGATCAGTTCTCATATATTAGGAGAGTCAGTGGAGTGAATGCCATAGGCTCCTTGTCAGTCTTAGACCACTTCCCACCAAAGTGGCTTTAACAGTGAGATGTGCATAGCTTTAGCCCTTTGTCAGTGGACAGGTTCTTACCATTCACCAGAGCTCTCTACTCTGAAGACATAAGGAGTTTCACACAATTTGCATCCATTAGATTTTTCAGAAGTGTCTGATATTCTTAGGGACACATAACAACTTGTTTGAGTGGTCTCTGTAAAGTTTCTTTCACATGAGACTTAAAGTAAAAGGGTGGGTGGTCCTCAGCATCCAACAAAGATTCTCTCCAGAAAAAGCCCCCCTCTCTGGAAGTGGTTGATGCACAAGGATTGTGAAGTGGATTTTCAGGTCCTCTTTTGCAGGACTCTCATAACTGCACAGCTCCTCACAGTGAGGTGTGAGAGTATTTACCAGATTTTTCTTTTCATGACCTCAGCCAAACTTGAGGTAGGAAGAGTTCCAGTATAACATATTGTTACATAAAAATTACTTGTATCCATGGAAATTTCTTTTTTAAAAAGCATGTAATATTTTATACAAAGAATATCTGATGAGGATCCCAAATCAGAAATCACTCAGGCTACATTTCAGGGAGTGGACTGCACTGCTGCTGCTGCTGCTGCTGCTGCTGCTGCTGCTGTCACTTCAGTCGTCTCCGACTCTGTGCGACCCCATAGACGGCAGCCTACCAGGGTCCTCTGTCCCTGGGATTCTCCAGGCAAGAATACTGGAGTGGGTTGCCATTTCCTTCTCCAATGCATGCATGCATGCTAAATCACTTCAGTCGTGTCTGACTCTGTGCTACCCCATGGACAGCAGCCCACCAGGCTCCTCTGTCTACGGAATTCTCTAGGCAAGAATACTGGAGTGGGTTGCCATTTCCTTCTCCAGTGGACTGCACAAATAAAGGCAAATATTTATTTAGATATTAAGAAGACTTCTCTACATAACCCTTGGGTTAACTTGGGAGATCAAAGCTAAAATTAATTCTAATGAAAATAATGAATTCTAGTTAGAAATCTATCCAGTTTATCATGTGAATGTGATTGAAATGCTACACAGAGGAAAATATACAGCCCTGTAAACATTTATTAGAAGACAAATAGAACTGAAAGTAAATGTACGTAAAGAAGCTCTGGGACAGAAAGTAAAAGAGATATGACTGGGCTGGAGCAATGTGCTGTCAGGTTATACCAGCACACAATTGGTTGTCATGGTAACAGCTGAGATAAAAAAGGGTGGACTAAGAGGAGGAGAAATCAGGTATATGTTATGTCTCACTAATCAAGATTAGGAGAAAACACTGATCTTCTTAAACGTCTAATGGGATACAATGCCAAGAGAATTATTCAATTTGGTCAGTATTTTCTTATACTCCCTACCTAAAGCCATTCTACAGTTGAAAATAAAGCAAAACAGTTAGAACATACAAAAACGACCTTGCAGTTGTATAAAATAGAATTAAATCGGTTTATGTAAAGCACCAAGCTGACTGTAGTTAAATGAAACGTTGGTATGGAAAGTTAAATAATTCCATCCTAATTCACTCTGCTGTAATAAAACATTTAAGTATACACATTATGGATATAAGGTCACCTACTGTTTTGAGTCTCCCCAAAAGAAGCTCATAGCTAAGTTATAAATTAATTTAAAAGGTTTTATAAAATTATAAATGTTTTGCTGAGCCTTTAGAAATGCTTCCATGGGAAATTACTAAGAATGTGATAAAAATAGTTTGAACAGGCTTAAACTGGCAATTTAAACTTTTCTAACATGGAAGATGATCATTTTTCAAAATCAGCTCAGCATCAGAATTTTTTTCAAGATTTGAATCCACTCAATAAATAAATTAATTTAATAATTTCTCAAGGTAGTTTTGCTTTTCTTCTCCTTTTTAAATTTACTTTTAGTAAAAATTTCAAAAAACATTTTGAATGATTTCAAGAAAACAAACCCAATGTATACCCTATTGAGGTTAAGTTAAAGCTGATTTTTAAATTGTAGGGTTAAATCTATTTTGTGTTGATTTGTTCTGTTTTATTCATAAGGTTAAATATTTAGTCACACCCTATTCAGTTTTTGATGACTGCTGCTATGAATTCCCTCCAAATACAACATTGATTGTTATGCCAATACTAAGCAGAAAAATGAGATTTATCCTGCCAAAGAATCTAGATATAAATATATTTAAGAATTATAGATACAAGTAATAAATAATCTAATTAATTAATAGTGAATGGGGCAGTTTGAATTTATTCGCTTTTTCCTTCTTCAGATTGGAAGTGCAAGAAAGGGAGAAATAAGTTCTACCGAGGGGAGGGAGGTTCAGAAAGACCTCATGAAATGTGTAAGGCTGGAAATAAATCTTGAATGGCATGTTGGTGTTTGCCAGATAGGCAACCAGAGTATGTGCACTTGTGCCCCTTCTCACTGGCTTCATCCTTTCCAGTTAAAAAAGGAAGATTAGGGTTATGGAAACAACAATTATATATTTATTATGTGGAATAAATTACTTTGGGTATGTATTTCAACCTCCCAGATATAACCCTTATGTCGAGGGAGATATAATGCCTCCCTAACAGGAGGGAATCATTTTCACTACAGTGTGTTAAATGTTGGTTCATGCAAATAGATCCTGCTCCCACTGTATTTGTAGTTGTACAATTGTTTACTCATTCCAGTAATTATTACCATACCACCTCCACTGAAGCCAGTGGGCAATTAACTTAGTGCTTTTAACCTTGTCAGAAAAGGGTAAATAACATCAGCCTAATAACAGTTTTAAAGGCATTGACAGGAGAGGAAGGGAAGATAGAGAATAGAAAAGCTATAATAATATACAAAGATGTTTCACAAAGCTAAAGAATCATCTTTATTTGAAAGTGTAATGAAATACAGAATATCCACCCAAAAGTGGCTCTGGACGATTTATCACATTTTGAGCACACTCCTCAAAATTTAGTCCAGTTTCTTTTCTAAAAAGAATGCTTAATTAAAATTTAATGTGACCAAAGAAATTTTACCATAAATTGAAAAGATCACCATGAATTCTAACAAACAACTTATGAGCACTTTTTATGCTCCATGGCTTCACTCCTATTCATTTCCTTGCATCTTTACTTCTTGGACGAAACTTTGGTCAATCTAAGTTTCATTACAATATTTTCTTGCTAAAGTCTTTATCTTTCTTTCCGTTTTAAAAAAAATCATCTAACATCAAAGCATTTTTACTTATATTGAAAACCCTCATCAACTGCTGTTTGTTTCTCTTTGGTAACATCAGCAACTCCGCTGAATCTCGGCAGTCTTAGCAGGATATATTCCTTTCCCATGTTCTCCTATTCTATTTCCTGCAGCGTCTGATGTAAAACAGATTTTAAAGTTCATGATAGAACAGAGGTCAACATGAAAGACTCTAGGATCCTGGCCTTTGGTTTTTGCTTCTGGTCTTTATTATTATAACAAATAGTTAGTTGAACTATTATTTTCCATGTCATGAAAAAATATTAGAATGACAGCCCTTTCTTTTTAATCATAGATCAAGATTTTCAAATACATAAGAACAGATATAAGAGAAAAAACTACAACAGTATCACAAGATAAAAAAGGAACTGGAACATTCTTAAGTTTCTAAATAAACAGCAAGCATACCATCAAAGTCTAAGCTTTCCTCCTTCTCTCCTGTTTTGATCCAGAATGTGTCTTCAAACAGTCTCAGGCCAATGCCTCTGCCTGTGCTTTAGATTCTACTTCCTGCTGCTTCATCTGGGAACATACACTGAACATTTTCTCTTTTTCCGTTCTCCCTTTCAAAACAACACCCGGCCTTGTCCCATCTCTACAGTACCCACAGCTTCTGCATGACTCTCTTCTCTTCTGAACAGCCACAGTTCTGTACCGGGTGGCCATTCTCTGCACTCCATTCTCATCTTCCTCTCTCTCCTTTTTAAAAATTTTTTTCTTAACCCATTCCAGTCTTTCTATCAGCACCACTCTGATCACAATAAACTGTGGAAAATTCTGAAAGACATGGACATACCAGACCACCTGACCTGTCTCTTGAGAAACCTGTATGCAGGTCAGGAAGCAACAGTTAGAACTGGACGTGGAACAACAGACTGGTTCCAAATAGGAACAGGAGTATGTCAAGGCTGTATATTATCACCCTGCTTATTTAAATTCTATACAGAGTAACACTGCATGAGAAACGCTGGACTGGAAGAAGCACAAGCTGGAATCAAGATTGCCTGGAGAAATATCAATAAACTCAAATATGCAGATGACACCACCCTTATGGCAGAAAGTGAAGAAGAACTAAAGAGCCTCTTGATGAAAGTGAAAGAGGAGAGTGAAAAAGTTGGCTTAAAGCTCAACATTCAGAAAACTAAGATCTTGACATCCAGTCCCATTACTGCATAGCAAATAAATGGGGAAACAGTGGAAAGAGTGGCTGACTTTATTTTTCTGGGCTCCAAAATCACTACAGATGGTGACTGCAGCCATGAAATTAAAAGACACTCCTTGGAAGGAAAGTTATGACCAACCTAGACAGTATATTAAAAAGCAGAGACATTACTTTGTCAACAAAGTTCCATCTAGTCAAGGCTATGGTTTTTCAGTGGTCATCTATGGATGTGAGAGTTGGACTATAAAGAAAGCTGAGCACTAAAGAACTGATGCTTTTGAACTGTGGTGTTGGAGAAGACTCTTGAGAGTCCCTTGGACTGCAAGGAGATCCAACCAGTCCATCCTAAAGGAGATCGGTCCTGGGTGTTCATTGGAAGGACTGGTGTTGAAGCTGAAACTCCAATACTTTGGCTATCTGATGCAAAGAGCTGACTCATTTGAAAGACCCTGATGCTGGGAAAGATTGAGGGCAGGAGGAGAAGGGGACAATAGAGGATGAACTGGTTGGATGGCATCACCAACTCGATGGACATGGGTTTGGGTGGACACCGGGAGTTGGGATGGGCAGCCTGGCGTGGTGCGGTTCATGGGGTCGCAGAGAGTCAGACACGACTGAGTGACTGAACTGAACTGAACTGACCCAAGTAACTCTTACTAAAGTCACCAAATCAAAAGGCCATTTTTCAATGCTTCTTCCAGAAGCAGTCAACAGAGAAGGACCCACCTTCCCTCTTGAAATACTCTCACCTTCAGCATCAACATCCTAAGTTCATGCATGCATGCTAAGTTGCTTCAGTTGTGTCTGACTGTGTACCATCCTATGGAGTATAGCCTTCCAGGCTCCTCTGTTCATGGGATTCTCCAGGCAAGAATATGGGGTGGGTTGCTGTGCCCTCCTCCATGGGATCTTTCCAACCCTGGGATTGAACCTTCATCTCTTAAGTCTCCTGCATTGGCAGGCAAGTTCTTTCCCACTAGCACCACCTGGGAAGCCCCAACATCCTATATGAAGGGACAAAAAATTATTAATTTCATACACTCCCTGGATTTTTCCCTTTTCATGCCCTACCTCTCATTTGCTATTGCCCTCTCTACAGTTTGAGAAATACTAGATTCTTCTACTTTACTCTGCTCTGGAATTTTGAGATGTCTCATCTGTAATAGAGGAGAAAGGCAATAGGCAGAGTCACTAAAATATATGTAATATTACAGAGGGAAAGGCAGGTGTTTATATAATAGGGTGGACTGATAAGAATGAGAAAGAAAAAGTCAAATATATTCTTTGTGAGCAAAATAGTATTATCTTTTATATCAAGCTATTTTACTCCGAGTGAGATGGAAAACTACTGACATGTTTTCAGAAAGAGACATTAGAACAAGTGTAATCTGACTGAAGTGGAGCAAGATTAGAAAGAAGTGTTACTGAATATTTAATAGTTAACTAGAGGGGCAGGAAAAGATGGTAGAGCAAAGAAACCCTGGGCTCGCCTCCTCCCATGAATACTCCGAAAGTACAACTACATATACAGACACTGTTTCTGAGGACAACCCAAAAACTAGCAGAAAAGATTTTCCACAACCAAAGATAAAAATAAAAAGCCATACTGGGATGGGTAGGAGGAGTGGAGTTTCCAGCTGGCTATGACTCACACCCATGGGCAGGTGGGATATGACAGCCTCCAAGGTCCCCTCTGAGGAGCAAGGTCTCCAAACTCCACATCAGGCTCCCTAGCCTGGGGAGCTTGCACTGGGAATATGAACCCCTGTGACATTTAATGTTGAAAACTAAGAAGATTTACGTCTAGGAGAGCCGGAAAGCTATAGGAAACCAAGACTCTGCTTTTGAAAGACTCATGCAAAACTCTCTTACCCTGAGTGCTAGTGCAGAGGCAGCAGTCTGAAAAGCACCTGAAGGAGATTCATTGACTAAGTTTATGGCAGATGCTAATGGGAAGGAATCTATTGGAACTTCCTCTGGCTACAAAGGAACTAGTGGGCACAATTTTTGGTAGGAAGGACTGAACTTATACTTGGCTAACCTGGTGCTAATAGGTACCATTTCTGACTCTCTCCATCTAACTAACTAGCACTGTTTGGTCTCCCTGGGGTCAGCTGTGGCACTTCTCCAAAGTGCCTCCCCCCTCCACTGCCTCACTAGTCTTGATGGGTGCCCTTGGTCAGCACTGGAAGTTCTACAAAACTACCCTGCTCCTGGTCAGACCTGGTAGGTACCATCAGCTGGAACTGGAGTCTCTCCAAAGTAGCTCCCATCCTTCCAGTTCCAGCAGGTGCTCTCATCCAACATCATAGCCCCTCTAAAACTGCTCCCATCCCACCAGTCTTGGTGAGGCACTTGTCCGGCACTGGCAACCCACCAAAGTGACTCCTTTCCAGGGTCTGACCTCACATATCAGAATACATGCAAATAGTTGTGACTGGGCCATTTGGCCAACTTCACACATTAGTGTGTGCACAGCATCTGCAGCCCAGTCACAGAGTTCTCATGAAGGACACTCCTGGACTGAATCTAGAAACTTAGGGAGTGGCACTCCTAGGACCCCAAACGACACCTTCTACAGAAAGCCACACTTTCAAATCCAGGAAATGTAGCTGATATGCCTAATTCCTGAAAGAAACCCAGTTGTTGTTCAGACACCAAGTTGTGTCTGACTCTGCGATCCCATGGAATGCAGCACATCAGGCTTCCCTGACCTTCATTATCTCCCTGAATTTGCTCAAACTCTTGTCCACTGAGTCACTGAGGCCCTCCAACCACCTCATTCTCTGTCATCCCCTTCTCCTCCTGCCTTCAATCTTTCCCAGCATCAGGGTCTTTTCAAAAGAGTCAGCTTTTCACATCAGGTGGCCAAAGTATTGGAGCTTCAGCTTTACCATCAGTCCTTCCAATGAATACTCAGAGTTGATTTCCTTTAGGACAGATTGGTTTAATCTTCTTGCTGTCCAAGGGACTCTCAAGAGTCTTCTCCAGCACCACAGTTCAAAAGCATCAATTCTTCAATGTTTAGCCTTCAGAGTTAGCCAAAGTGAAGAGACAAAGAAATATATTCCAAGTGAAAGAGTAAGACATAATCTCAGAAAAATAACTAAATGAAATGGAGAAAAGCAAATTTCCAGATAAATAGTTCAAGTTATTAGTCATTAAAAAACTCCCTTAACTCAGGAGAGGAAAAGAGGAACACAATGGGAAATTCAACAAAGAGATAGAGAATATAAACAGGAACCAATCAGAGCTGAGAAATAAAACAACTGAAATGTAAAGTACACCAGAGAGAACCATCAGCAGATTAAATGATACAGAAGAGTAGACCAGTAATGTGGAAGACCGGCTAGTAGCAAAAAGAAAAAAAAATCAGAATTTAAGGGATCTCTGGGACAATATCAATCATAACACTCATATTATAGAGGTCCCAGAAGGAAAAGAGAGAGAGACAGAAAACCTATTTGAAGAGATGATGGCTGAGTACTTCCTCAACCTGATAAAAGAAATAGACAGACATTCAAGCCCAGGAAGCACATTGAGTCCCAAATAAGATAAACACAAAGAGACTCAAACCAAGACATCATAATTGCAATGTCAAAAGTTAAATATAAAGAGAGAATTTTAAAGTCAGCAAGAGAAAAGGGGAGCCCACATAAGATTATCCCCAGAGAGGGCATGGCAATTCCCTCCAATATTCTTGCCTGGAGAATCCCATGGACAAAAAAACCTCGCAGGCTACAGTCCATGGGGGCACAAAGAGTCGGACATGACTGAAGTGACTGAGCATGCATACACACACATAAGATTATCAGCTGACTTCTGAGCAGAAATTTTGTAATGCAAAAGGGAGTGGCATGACATATTCAAAATAGTAAAAGGAAAAAAAAATCTTATAACCAAGAATACTCTATTTAGCAAGTTTATTACTCAGAACTGGAGGACAACTAAAGAGTTTCCTAGACAAGCAAAACTAAAGGAATGCTTCACCACTAAACCAACCTTATGAGAGATGTTAAAGGGATTTCTTTAAACAAAAAGTAAAAAATAACACAACTAGAAATATGAAAATTATGAAAGAAAAAAAATCTCACCAATAAAGGCAAACATATGGTAAAGGTAGTAGATCAACCACTTGCGTGTGTTAGTCGCTCAGTCGTGTCTGACTCTTTGCAACCCCATGGGCTGTAGCCTGCCAGGCTCCCCTATCCATGCAATTCTCCAGGCAAGAATACTGGAGTGGGTTGCCATTTCCTTCTCCAGGGGATCTTCCTGACCCAGGAATTGAACTCGGGTCTCCTGCATTGCAGGCAGATTCTTTACCAACTGAGCTATGAGGGAAGCCAACCATTTGTGTAGCTGTATGAAAATTAAAAACAAATCTAGTAAAATCATAGATACCTAAAATTAGTCAAGGCATACACAAAATAAGATGTAATATGATATCAAAAACATAAAACACAGCAGGGGGTGAGGGAGTACAAATTAGTGCTTTTAGAATGTGTTCAAACTTAAGAAATCATTATCTTAAAATAGATTGTTACATACATAGCTTACTTTATAAGAGCTTCATGATAACCACTAACCAAAAACTGATAACAAATACACAATGAAAGGAAAAGAATATAAGTATAACACTAAAGAAAGTCATCAAAACACAAGTCAAGAGAGCAAGAGAGTAAGAAACAAAAAGAACAACAAAAATAACCAGAAAATAATTAATGAAATGGTAATAAGTACATACTTGTCAATAATAACTTTAAACGTAAATGATTAAGTGTTCCAATCAAAAGATGTGAGGTGGCTGAATGCGTAAAAAGCAAAAAATGAACCAAAAACTCCCTTACATAGTTATACCTATCCTTCTCAAAATAGTCACGAAAAATTCATTAGGAAGGAACACTTCCAGATTATTTTAAATAATGCCAAAAAACAAGCAAACTGACTAAAAAATGGACAGAGGACCTCAGCAGACATCTCTACAAAGAAGACATAGAAATACTCAACAAACATATGAAAAAAATGCTCAACATCACTACGGTGAAGTCGCTCAGTCGTGTCCGACTCTTTGCAACCCCATGGACAGTAGCCAACCAAGCTCCTCCGTCCATGGGATTTTCCAGACAAGAATACTGGAGTGGGTTGCCATTTCCTTCTCCAGGGGATCTTGCCGACCCAGGGATCGAACCCGGGTCTCCCGCATTGTAGGCAGACGCTTTACCGTCTGAGCCACCAGGGAAGGCCCAACATCACTAATTATCAAGGAAAAGCAAATCAAAACCACACTGACCTTAACACTGGTCAGAATGGCTACCATGAAAAAGAACACAAATATCAAGTGTTGGTGAGGTTGTGGAGAAAAGAAAGCCCTGGTACACGGCTGATAGGAATGTAAATTGGTGCAGCCACTACAGAAAACAGGATGGATGTTTCTTAAAACACTAAAAATAGAACTAACATATGATCCAGCAATTTTACTCCTGGGTATACCTCTGAAAAATCCAAAACAACAATTCAAAAAGATACACGTACCCCAATGTTCCCAGTAGCATTATTAACAATTGCCAAGATATGGAAGCAAACTAAGCATCCATCAACAGATAAATGGATAAAGAAGACGGGGTATGTATATACAATGAAATACTATTCAGCAATAAAAAAAAGAATACAATCAGAGTATAAATTGGTGGTTGCCAGAAGAGAGAGTGATGAGAGATTGAGTGAAATAGGTGAAGGTGATTAGGAAATATGAATTTCCAGTTATAAACTAAGTCATGGGGATATAATGTACAGCATAAGGAGTACAGTCAATAATACTGTAACAATTTGTATAGTGACAAGCGGTTACTAGACTTACTGTGGTGACCATTTCACAGTGTGATCACTACACTGTACACCTGCTGCTGCTGCTGCTTAGTCGCTTCAGTCATGTCCAACCCCATAGACAGCAGCCCACCAGGCCCCCCATCCCTGGGATTCTCCAGGCAAGAACACTGGAGTGGGTTGTCATTTCCTTCTCCAATGTATGAAAGGAAAAGTGAAAGTGAAGTCACTCAGTTGTGTCCGACTCTTAGCAACCTCATGGACTGCAGCCTACCAGGCTCCTCCCTCCACGGGATTTTCCAGGCAAGGGTACTGGAGTGGGGTGCCATTGCCATCTCCAATTGTACACCTGAAACTAACATAAAATTGTATGTGAACTATACCTCAATTAAAAAATAAATATACAAAATAATTAACTGGATTTTTGGATATCTTCAAAGTTATTGACATTCACCAAAGGAGGGATAGACATATTTTGAAATAATGATATTTTGAATTCTTAATGGCTTGATGTTTTCTTCAGATAAACTTAATTCCTTCATCAACAAGGATTGGCTCTATGCAAAATATTTCCCAACACATGTTGTCAGCACGGATATGATCTCTGAATGGTACACTCAGATATTCACCTCTATTTTATATTTCCACCAAGATGTATGAACAGCTTCACTAAATTCAAAATAGAATTCGTGGTCTCTGCTGCATATCTTCTCTCTCCTCCCTCCAAATACATTCTTTTCCTTATTCTTAAGGGTTACCATCATTCTGAATGCTGTCTCAATCTATTGATATGCTCTGCAATCCTCGGTCTCATCCAAGATGAACCATTAAAAGAAAAAAATAACACAATTTAGAGTCTGGTGCCAGTTAAAAGGTGTATATCTACAAGTAAAGGGATATCTAACCAAACTGACTAAACAGTGAGGGATTTATTATTTCACATAAAAGTGTGAAAGTATAAGTCCATTCATAGGAATTGGTAACTAATCATAGGACTTAGGACTTAGAACTTGGGTGCCTACCACAAGATTCCAAGGTTAGTTAGGGGAATACTTAGGAACCTGGAAAAGAAATGATAATTTGTGTTCATCTACAGCCTACGCAACTGTAATTAAACATGAAGTTTTAGTCAATGACAAATCATTTTGAAAGTTAAAATCTTGACGGAGCATTCCATTAATATCCCCAGCCTATTAACTTTTCCATCAATTTTATTGTCATTTTATAAGCTGGGATTTGGAGTTGTTTGGGACTTGTTTTCTCGCCTCCTTTTTTGGGGGTGGGGAATATGTCTTAGACTCCTAAGTGAGTGGAGGAAAGGCTGTGGTTCCAGCAGGCATGACTGAATTTCAGAATTGTTTCTATAACTGGAGGGAGAATTTGCTTGCAGGTATTCCAAGCCATAGCTCTCTGAAAGTTCCTCCCACATGGCTTGCTTAGCTCTTACTTTCATTTTGTATTAAACAAAAAGTCATCTGAGGGCTATTTAATGCTCTGGTTTGTGTGTTCCAATACCAGATAAAAGTTAAACAGATGAACCATTTGGGGGGTAAGGATTGGGAAATCCAAGGCTGCTAAAATGCTTTAAAGTTTCAAAATGGTGTTGTTTTTTTAAACCCATTTTCCATGTTCCAGCAGCTGTGGGTTTTCCCAGGGCTCCCCCTGTGGCTCAAAAGGGAGCTGCTTAATGCTTAACAGATGAGCCAATTGAGTTTTTAAATGCAAAATTAAACTTAAAATGCACAAAGAGCACAGGGGAATGCACAGCCAAGAATAGGCTGAAGGAGGAGCAGGAGCAGCAAGCACTGGGCTGTGGGGAGACACAGCCTCTTCTACTGGAAGCAGCAGCCAGTGTGAGGAGGGTACAGGCACATCCATCTTTTCATCAACCCTCAAACAGGCTGTAATTATACTCCATCTTGCTCAGACTTTTTTTTGATAACTACTTTCTTTAGATTTATTTATGTAGGTCTATTTTTCTTTAGGAATAGAAAAAAAAAGGCAACAAGAGATAGATGGATGGACTCCAGAATACAAGGCAAGTGTATTTTGATCTCCAACAGGTTTGTTCTCTCAGTGATGGTGAGAAAATTTGGTTCTCTCAGCATTATTTTTCCCCTTTGGATCTCTAGATACTTTGCCTCTGGGACCCCAGACACTCAGCAAATCATCTAGACTCTCCGAACATTCAGCTTTGAGTGCGAGGAGCCAGGATGATTGGGGACATTTTCTGGGACAATTTGCCAAGTTACTGAATGAACTGTTTTATCATTTACCTAAGTATTTGAACATAAGCAGTGGATTTGGTGTTTAAAATCAGAAAAAAAAATTGCTAATTTTGAAAAAGTCATCTTTGATTCAAGACAAACTACCTTAACCCCCTAAAGAAAAAAATCTTCATGTTATTGGTGTGTTTTTATTTAAGAGGGTCCCAACATCAAGACTAAAATTCCATGGATTACCGTTTTTTTAGTGGAGGTGATGAAACTGTTGAATTCCCAATTTCAGAAATCTTTTGGGAAGTCAGTTTCATGATTCCAACAAGTTTTTCATAGCATTCATGTACATTGGCATTCTAGAATGGGATATGATCCCAGTGAGGCCCATCAGACCACATAACCTCCCAGATTTCTGGCACCTACCTACCAGAAGCATGAATTCCTTAGTGTGGGAGGTGGGTCACTTGGTGTCTAGTGTATTTTAACTGCATTTAAGGAATATTTATGATAATCTCAAAATTGCTGAGAAATGACAAACCCATTGGAAAACTTACATTGCTCAGATCTTATATTCAGCTTTTAAGCTAGGAAAACACTTTTGAAGAAATAATTCTAGTGGGTAGTAACCAAAAATCCTGTTATCATGCTGGCAAGAACTTCCCAATAGGATACCAAGAAGAGGATGCTAGAAAGTTTCAAGTTCACACTTGATATACCACCAAATCCAGCAATGATTAGTGAAGTAACAAGATTTAACAAGCCTAAAAAAAGGCACAGGCATATACATATATATATGTGTTTATGTGTACACACACACACACACACACTTCAAACCTTGTCTAAAGTTGCTATTAAACTACAAATTATATTTCTTGGGCATTTTTACTTCTTTCGAATTCTCAAAGTAAATCTTACTATTTTAGATTTTGAGAGCTCACTCACTTCTTGCTAAAAAGATCAAAACAAACAAACTGAAACAAAAACCCCACAATCTAGATAGCAGAGTGTTATTTGGTCTCAATCTTCCTTGTAAAACTTGCCAACTCTGGCCTCATAAATATTTTACCCTGATCATTTAAATTTATAGGGTTGATTATAAAAGGGCAACCTCTAAAAACTAGATTCAGGGTGAATAGTCCTACCAGTATTTGTGTATTGAGAGATTTATACCTCTTAGGTAATCAGATTCACTTGACTACATTGACTACACCCAGTCTTGTCAGTTAGCCTGAAGGAAAGATACTGATGAGGTTGGGCTCCTGTGAAAGCAATCATATGGTTAATTGCTTTAGTGTGAACCTAGCCATTGTGATTAAAGCCTAGGACTTGTGTTTAGGTAGAGCAGAGTGTCCATGCTTCAAGGCAACTCCTTGGCAGATCTAGTCCTCTCCAAGCCTTGAGAAAATGTGCTAGGACATCAGTATATTTCCCCAAGGACTTACAGTGTTTGGAGGATCATTCAATCATTAGATCATATTCAAAGAAGCTGGGTTAATTTGAATAGGTAATCATTGGATCACAGATATTTGTTACCTCTTTGAAAGTCAGACCATCAGAATGCAGATTTAAATAAATAAGACTACATTCAAAACTTAACGTATTACGTGCTGGAATTTAATGTGAATTCTGCTCATCCCAAAGCATCTTATACCTGTCATCTAATGATTATATATACCTATATACTACTACTGGTGCACTTTTCATGAACATAAATTAAAAAGACGATCTGCTCTGCTTTTTAATAAAATGCTATGGATTATCTTTTCCAAATACCAATTTTAGTAATTTCTTACAGAATTTAACTAACAATATTTAGGCCATATGTTAATATGGCCTAACATACACACATGTACATATGTGTGAATACATAGATTAAATTTAATGCGCAGAAAATTTTCAAACTTTAAAAAATTTTTTTTCTCTTTTTGCAAAATTACATGGAATCAAATCAATATTTTTCCTCTGAAGTGAAAGCCTGGCTTCAAAGTTCACTTTTATAGAGAAATTGTAAAGTATTAAGCAAGTAGAATATAAGCTTTTTCTTTTTTTTAATTACCCAACATACTTCTGGGGCTTTCACAATTGGAGGTTTACATGAATTGATGCATTAAAAAAAAAAAAAAAAAGAAGAAGAAGAACAAACAGCTATCTATGTTCCAGCAATTCAAATCCAAAACCATTTTGAGTGGATTTTTAATATACTCAAGGGAGTCACACAAGGGTAATTGATGATGACTTTGAATTACCTGCATCTTATTTATTTTAAAATCTATTCCCTAATCTGTTACCATATTATAGATAATAACATCATTCTGTCAGTTGTAAAACAGAGTTTTAAAATAATGGAATTTTACTAATTTAACTGTATCTATTGCTCTCTATAACCTCATAACAAGGGATTCCTGTATATAAGGTATTTTAGAAACCCTACTTTCTCAGGAATAGTAGCAGTTATTAAGACTTACCATTTTAAAAAATGCAAATACAAAAAAGGGGACATATTATGGTATAGGTATAGGGCTACCTCATCATTTCGTATTGTTCTCCAAATAGTTGCCTTCATTTTCAGGGTGGATTTCTGAATGTTAAGAGGGGATGCATAATGTGCAGAAGCTGGGAAGACACAAGCCATGTTCGGCACATAGATTCTTTGTAGGAAAAAATGTTACACAAGGCATGCTGCATCCAGAGCTTTATTTGAAAAATGAAATCTTATTTTTTGACCAGCTTGACTCAATATTACCTACCATTGGAAGAAATTTGCTCCTAAAAGGGTTAAATATTAAAATCAAATGGAAAGTAATAGAAACACATAACCTCTATTCCCCAATGCAAAAATCAAATATGCAAATATGAAAATGAGGGGACTCTGCTTCTTCCCCTTACACAACTGATTAAATTGTCACTGCTGGAGATTACATGGGGTTTTATTCCCTTTACAGCCATATTCAATTGGACAGACTGAAAAATATATTGCCACAGACGAGCCCCACCACCTGGGTTCACTGTGCTTCCAGTTGCCTGTAGAGGTCTTGTCCAAAACTTTGCAGCCACCCCTTTAAAAAAAAGAAAAGTATGAGATATGATCATTCATGATAGCCTGGATGATCTCTGAAGTCCTTTCCAACTTGGAGATTCCAATAAGACAAAAACCCCTCCTCCTATTTACAGATACTAGCCTGCAGTTTAATTCCCATGTAACAAAGCCTTCCTTTTTCTACCGATCCTAAAGCCACTTCATTCATTTTGCATGAGATTTTCATTTTTCAAAAATATCAGAAGCTCTTCTCTTTCTGTGTTTGCCCTTTATTTCCTACCTGATGGATACATTCATTTCCTGACTTATCAGTTTTGACACAGAGCCTGCTCCCACCCCCAATGGTTCCTTCCAGGTGGAAATCTTTGCTGCAAAAATTGGACATAGAAACAGAAGGATTACCTTTGGTTCTCTGACGTCTTCCCACGATTTGGAAATGGTTCTCGCAGTCTGTCTGGATGTAGTAGAAGTTAGTACTCAGATGATGTCGCCTGCCTGTGTCACTCGGCACTGCGGGCTGAGTAGAGAACTGCCTCCAGCTGCAGTCTAGGGCCTCAGGATTAAGGACACACAGAACTACTTTGTTAATGAGATCGTTTCTCTGGTGCATAGAGATGTAGCCCTAAGGACAGAGAGATTTAACAAGCCAAAAAGGTGGTAGGGTGATGTTTTTGAATTGGAACATTCAAGAGAAAAATAACAGCACCAAAAAAAAAAAAAAATTGTAAGCAGATGCTTTCTTGTAAGAAAAAGTGAACAGGAATATCTATTTGCCTTTAGATTTGTGGTAGAGTTACATGTGTTACTTTGCTATAGAAGTGAGGAATAGATCCCCAGAGAATTTTTAGATGGCTTGTTGTGTGGCTGGAGATATTTTTGTTGCTCTTGTTATTTTATTCGTTCAGCCAAATGACACTTAAGAAGATTTTTAACTAATTAAGATCTCTGCTGTATCTGTTGATATAACTGCAATTTGAAAAATTTATCTTCTCTGATTGGATGAATGAGTAAACAATAAATGTCTCACTTCTAGTATCCAGATGGGTAAATTTATAGTGAAATCAAGTGATGTCTCCCTGCCCCAAACCCAGAATTCCATATGCATTTTAAAACACAGACATATATTATGCTTAAATGCATTCTGTTTTAACTTGGGAATTAAAAAAAAAAAGAAAAAAATCATTGCTTTCTCACACTAGTATGCCTTTTTCTTTTAGTAAATCAGGCTCAATTCAGGTATCTTTTGCTGTCAAAATTAAATGCACAGTTGTATGTTCCACTAGCTTGAATATACTCACACTTCAACTTTTTCTTTTCTGTTTGCTTTTTTCCTGTTTTTCCCACGTTTCTTTATTTTTCTATTCTTTTCTATTCTAGACTTCCCAGAGTTTTTGTTTTATCATATTGTTCTCTTCACATTGCTCAACTGCTTTTTGATAAAAGTTCCATATTTGATCTAATTTTCTTGGTTTTAATTTCCCTATAGTTTTATATTGTTGCTTTTTTTTCTTTTTTCTTTTTTTTCTCTTCTCATTGTGCTTTTTTTTTTTTTTCCTGAAAACACCATTCCAAAACTCAGAAGAGTCAGAATATAGATAAACTTTGCTATTGAGTGTTCTTACATTTTCCTATCTTGGTTCAATACCATCTTTATTCCCTCAATCACTTTTATTGACCATTTTTAATCATCTTTTTATCTTATTCTTCTGTTTCATTTTTCCCTTAATGCCTTAATTTCCCAGGCTTCTGATCTCACTAAAATGTAATAACCATTTATTCAACCCTTAATATAAGTACTGCCTTCCTTGCAACCCTTACTACAACACTGTGAGGTAGGTTTTTATCTCCATCTGATAGAAGGGAGGACAGAGGCCTAAGGATTAAAGTACTGCCTTAGGGCCACACAATAACTGTGATAGCAAGTACTTGTTCCTAGAACCATCAGGCACCAAATCACCTTCTCTTTCAACTAAATCCTATTGAGACAAAAAAATCAAAAGTACATTTGTTTTGAAATTCTGCTATGTACAGGGGAAAATATATACATGCTTACTTCACTATTTGTATGTACTTATATTTGAAATTATTAAGTAGAAATTTACTCCTTATATCTTCCTTTTGATAACACTGTGTAGTTTTCTTGGTGATTTCAGAAAAAGACGCTCTAAACTCAAATTACTATCTTCAACAAAAATTTTAACTAAAACTAGGTCCAAGTCTTCTTTGTACATATCCCAATTCATTAACACACAGTTATAAATATAAACAGTAAAAGCAAGTTCTTATTAGTAAAATAAACAAGAAATGGCAGCTCTAGAAGCATGAAGTGACTGTGTTGTCTGCAAATCCATTGCTTTATCATATCAACCTTTCCAGTAATGACATCAGTGATCAAATATGTTTTTACAGTTGTCAAATAGTGGATCAGACATTTAATTCCAGCTTGCTTGCAGCTGCTTTTCCCCATCCTCCCTTCCCTGTATTATATTTGCCTTTTGAGAGAATTATGTATTCCTTTATGTTCTTCATTCAGATTTAGAAACTCTCATACTTCTTGCTATGATAATGGGATGTAGGTATTATTCTCAAAGCAGGTCAGTTTGCAAGTTCCATAAAGCCACCATTTAATCATTGCCACCTCCTTCATCTTATTCTTGCAAAGATATTATAAATATGTATATACACATATATATATATACTTTTAAGAAGCAGACACTCATATTTGATATTCCATTCGAAGTCTCTAATTTGCCGCAGCTATTGCCATGAAGAAAGTTATATTTCTAGACTTTGGACAAGAGCTTAATAAAATTCTCTTTGATGAATTACAGTCCTGAAAGCTGTTCTTTTATTAAGCTGCAATTAATATTTGTACCTAGCAGTCTCCTAAGGAATAGCAGAAATAACAAAGTTAGCAACTAGCAGATCTGAAATAGCTACGGAGTGTTTTGACCACAAAGATAGGATAACAGTAATGCAGTAATTAACAGGAGAGACTGGGAAGTAAGAGAAACTTGACCTTGAACTTTAGCTCTACCATTTGTACCATTATGGCTTAGGCAGGTTACCTCGTTTTTCTCAACCTCGGTTTCTTTATCTGTCAAACGGGGATAATAATGCCCAAACCTCCAAGGGCTATCAGAAAAATTCAATCAGGTAATGCACATAGAGCATTCATGACAAAGTTTGGTGTCTAGTAAGTCCAGCATAAAAGATAGCTGATAGTGTCATCATCTTTTATCACCCTTATCATCGCTACACAGTAATTGAAAATTGACATCCCTTTTTCTCTCAGCACCATGTACTGAACCACTCAGTCACTGATCCAGCTTATGAGTAGTCTTTGAGGTCTGAATATTTTCTTGTTACTGTTTCCCCCACACTAATAATAACTTTGTGTATAAGATCAAGCTAAAACATGAACTAAATGAAACATTCATATGCCAGCACTTCAGCATACATCATAGTGTGTGGAATTCATATCTATTGGTAAGTATTTGAGTATAGTCCATATAAGGCTCTCATGTTGCTATGTCAACTTTTACTGGTATTTAATTTCCTGAATAAAAATTCCCAAGACTAAACCTAATGTCTGGCAGATAGAAAATACTCAATAAATTACTGATAAAATGAGCTGAACTGAACCTATACATCTTATCAGCCTTAGGAAAAACCTAAATTCATTAAGGGTAAGCTTTATTCATTCATTTGTACAAACATAGATACCTTCATTCATTCAATAAAGCAATTGTTATGGGTCTACAATATGACAGGCACTGCTCCCAAAATAATCCTGCCAAGGGCACAGGCCATTTCTTTCTTTACATGACTCTATCCTTTATACGTAGCACAATGTGTGGCATATGAGAGGTGTTGGAAAAACATTTGCTGAATCAACAAATTCTATTTTTGGACAGATTGTCTTTCAAGACACATAGGAACAGCCTGAAGAACTGCATGATGAAAACAAAAACAACAAGCCGATAGTAATAAGATCCATCTTTCATTACTTACCAGGCTAAGAGTAATCAGAACTTAAAAGTTTGCTTCAAAGTTTCACTACTATAAGCCAGTATGTTTTCAATGGTGTCTGTCAGAGTTTTCGTAACAACAGTTTCCTAATCAATAGTTTTCCCTTGAAATTAAAAAAAAAGGTAAAAAAAAAATATAGTGGGAGCTATAAACAGCAATATTAAATATACATTACTAGGAAATAAGGATAGATTAATAAATCTAATTATTGCTAGTAGGAAAGGTCCAGGTATATCAAATTTATTGGAAGTCCCTAAGAAGTAGTATATTTTGGTGAGAATCATAGAACTTTATTACTTAGATATCAGACTCTCACTCTGATTTTTACAGATGGAAAAGTAAGACTCCAAAGAAGTTCAGAGAACCACCCAAGGTACTTGGAGCCAGAACAAAGGTCCTGATCTCTGATATTTAAGAAAATAAATGATCTCACCACTATATCACAAGACCTATTAACTATAAATGCTAACATGGATAATTCCATGAATAGTGACACTTTAAATTATCTGTTAGACCTTGAAAATACTAACCATAAGCAGAAAATGTGCAATAAAATATTCAATACGCTATTGGTGTTGTTTTCTGTAAAAAAGGTTTAAAAATAATAGAAACTTCAGTTGTTCAAGCATAATGTTCAATTCTATTCAATTGAGTCCCTAAATCCAGATTAAGAGCAGAGTAAGTTCCAATGGGCATGCCTTTTTTCCCCCTAGCCATTCATATTGAATTTTAAATTCACGTTAGCAACCGCCTATACAATATGGGTGGGGTGGGGAGAAGGAGGGAGTAAGATTAGGCGTGGTGAACAAGTTTGTGAATAGACATTTGCAATTTAATCTTGGAAGATGAGACTTTTGCAGGGTTCCTATGTCTAAAACATCACACAGATTTGCCTGCAAGTAGTGATTTGAAAACATTAAGAAATATTCAAACTTGGAAACTACTCTTTACAAAGTAATCATCCAAACAGTAACAAAAAAAAAAGTTATGATCAGTTCTATAGTAAATTTGTTCATTTGGAAGAAAATGGCACAGCTTTGGGGGTGCTATGTATTTATAATATTGCTATACAAAAGAAACAAGGGGCAGTTATGTTAATTTCACAGAAAGTGATCACGTGGGAGAGGAATAATTAAGCTTTCATTCCTAACTATATAGTCTTTACTTTGCTATTTAACTGGATGGCATAAACATTCTTGAGAAATGAATCTATCTGTATAATCTTCTACAACATAACTGTGAAAAGTGACCTGGGAGGACCAGGATTGAGGCTTTAAAATGAATGAATAAGCATGTGTAATTATTTCTTTGGGATTTATAACAACATTCTTGCTGTTAACAAATATAAATGTAACATTTACTAGGAAATAAGAGACTGCAGACGGAAATAAACAAACCTAGGATGTAGTTCATCTAAGTAAACACTGAGGTTATAAACCTTCAAACTCAAATATCAAGAGCCCTGCAAATTAATGCTACACACAATAGACCCTTTGGAAGCTAACTTAATCCACCCCCCTTAATCTACATGAGGGCCCTGCATAACAATGCAGGAGCTGGGTTTCCATTAAGAGTTTCCTCTGCAGGCTGTCAGCTGTTTGAAGAAATAACAATTTCCTAGGAATGAAAGCTTTTTCAGAAGGTTCCCACTGATGTGTAATAAAAGTGACTTTCCTTTTTTTTTTCCTTCTACTTCTTCCTTTTTTTCCGCCCTTCAGATGTAACTTTGTAGGGAGAAAAGGGGTGGACTAAGGCCATAGGCCCCCTACTAGCTTACCTTACTGGATTATCAGTGCAGGTGTTAATATAATTGAAGGTGTGGTAGCAGATACAACCCCCTAATAGCTTTTCCTATATGGAGATTACCTAGGTAGAGAATGCCGGAGTACCTGAAGAATAGGCAAGTGAGTACCTTATTAACATATCACCATTCAGCGGCAGCTGCATATGCGGAAGAAGAAGAAGAAGAAAAAAAAAACCTTTAAAGAGCCTATTCATCTACGTTAATGGGCCCATTGCACAGCACATTGTGTGAGAAATTAAGTCTCTGGCTGTGAACTTCCTGTGCTGTGCAAGCTGCCTTGACTCTTTTTTATTGCTTCAGTGTTATTATCTCCTCCTGGAAATAAAAACAATCATGTTCTCACATTTGAGAAGCCCAAACATTCTGAGATAACAAACTGGAGTTGCTGGTTGAAAGTTCCTTTTGTTTCCCTTATTAAGTGAAAAAATATGTATTGAAATTAAAGCGACCCCCAAATTTACATCAAAGCACATCAAATTAACTGAGCTGCCCAGAGAATGACAAAGTTTTCCTTCTCTTTTTCTTCTAAAATATACAGTTAAATTGCTTTCCTGGTTATGATTCCTTTTCTAGAATTAATTTTTGATGACAAAATATGTTAATGTATTCAAATCAGACATGATTTTTTTTTTAATGTAAAACTGGCAAAAGACCTGCCTTACTCCTAAAAGATAAGTATAATACCTATTGGAAAAATTAAAATAATGGTATTTATCCTCAACAAACAATTTTAATTTCAAGACAGGCTTGGCCAACACTTCAAACATGACAATGGAAAAGTTAATCTAAGATTAATCCTCCTTTGAGTCTAGATGAATGCCTAAAATGTTTGTTCCTGTCTTTTTCTTGACTGCTGCAAGACTACCATGTAAACCAACATACATTGGGCATGAAGACAAATCCTCTTCAAAGGAACAGGACACATGTCCATCCTTCTGTGTGCATGTTACATCATCATGATCACCATGATCATCATTACCAATCTCATCGTAAAATAAAGAGCTAATGATCAATACTACTTGATTACAAGCAATTAACAGAGAATTTCCCAGTGCAATTTAAAAATATCTAATTTCCTTCAGATTTGAGACTTTTTCAAGTTAACCTAATATGGTTTACTATGTAGTGGGTTTAATGAGTATGAAAGGCAATAAAAAGAATACTGTAATTTAATCCGTGGCTTCACTGTGCCAATGGCCATTCTGTCTCTGCCAGCACAATTGGTCTGGACAGAATAATTGTTATAAATAATAATTATTATTTATTTATAAATATTTATAAATAATTATTGTCTGCTTGTTTCTAGGTTTAGCAGTCATAAATTTTTCCTTTAAGAATATAGCAAATCAGTCAAAGATGAAATGTAAGTTTGCATATATCCAAGATGGATGGATATATGAACCCCACAGAGTCCATCAAGGAAATTCTTAGGGTATTAAAGACTAGATTGTTTGTTAGATTCGGTTTCTTTTCTTAAAAAATAAGTAAATAAAATTTGTAAAGGAGAAAATAGTCAAATAGATTCTTCTGTGAAGGATATGATGGCAAAAATGATCATTCTGTACAGTAAGATCAGCATCGATATTTGAAATAATGTACACCATCAAGCCTTTTCCCCAAGGATGGGCAAATTTTCCAAATTACTGCTTAGTAAGTGAGCTTCCCTGGTAACCCAGTGGTAAAGAACCTACCTGCCAATGCAGAAGATGTGGGTTTGATCCCTGGGTCAGTAAGATCCCTTGGAGAAAGAAATGGTAACCCATTCCCAGGTATTCTTGCCTGAGAAATCCCATGGACAGAGGAGCCCAGCGTACTACAGTCCATGGGATCACAAAAGAGCTGGACACAACTATGCAACAGAGCATGCATGCAATATATTTATTTGAAGCATTTGTAAGAGGTGAATCTATTGCTCTGGACTCAGTTGCTTGAGTCCCAGTGCGATATCTATAAAACGTACATTTTGATAGACTTTGGGAGGGACTGCTGCCTTTCTAGCGGCTTCCTAAAGAGAAGACCTAAGAGTACAGTAGAATAAAACTTGACTAGCCACTCCTTGCTTAACTAGTTTATATTTCATGTTGCTTCATATAGACTACTAGATAAAAATACGTTTTTTCTAGCTTGAGTTGCCTCTTTCAGATTTTGCTATTTAGAAACCCCCTCTTTTGTAAGGTATCTTTTATTTTTTTTTAATGGAGAAAATAATAAAACTTTATTGAAAGATATTTTAAAAGCCTAAATAAATGGAAAATTATACCATGTTCATGAATTGGAAGACTCAACATTATAATTAATCTATAAATTCAATACAAATCCAATAAAAATTTCAACTTTTCATCTGTTTGATTTGAAACTTGTCAATCTAATTCTAGAAGTTGTATAGAAAAGTAATTGGCTAAGAATAGCCAAGATATCCAAGGAAGAAAAGTTTGTTGATGTTGAAGGTGGAGGTGAAATTGTCCTGAGATATCAAGACCTTTTTCTAAAGTGGTAGTACTCAGGATTGTATAGTACTGCCACAAGTTTAGACAAATTGACCAGTGAGTCAGAACAGAAACCATCAACAAACTCCCCCACCCCTCCACACAAAGAAAGTTGATTTATGAAAAGAGTCAGTGTTATAGATCATTGGGGAAAGAATGAACTTTTCAGAAAATGGTGTTGGAACAACCACTTACCATATGGAAAAAAAAACATACTGAGTTACTATTTCATGTTTTTGTAAAAATCAGTTCAGAGAGGACTAAAGACAAATGTGAAAAGCGAACTATAAAACTTTTTAAAGGCAGTAAAGAGTAGCTTTATGACTTTTGATTAGGAAATGATCACTCCCCTACCACGAAGCTAACTTGTATCCAGCTTTATAAGAGACTTTCCAAAAATAGTTATTTCCAGCAGGACATGGGTGACATTCCATAACATCTTACAACTTTCAAACTCCCCTCTCCAAAAAGTCAACAAAGTCTGTTGCTGCAATAAACAGGAAAAATTTTCAAAAAGGGTGATTATTTCACATGAGGCATTTAAGAGATTTTCACAGGTCAACTCTGACATGGAGGAAAGGAACTAAAAACTCCAGGATTATTAATGAGATGATCCACAAACTACAAACAGGAATCCTGGTTCTTCTAAGCAACACCATCTTGATGTCATCACCAGAAAGCCTGAGTATTGTTACTTGATGCAGCTGATTCTAGGGGTGTCAAGGCCATATCATGACTCCTGGTTTCAGGAAGTCAAAAATGTGCTGATGACATCAAGAAAGGAGAAGACATGAAGTATTTTTTCTCCACATAGTAAGGCTTCTGAGCCATAGTGGCTGACATGCATGAATGTCACAGAATCTCTCCCGGGAACCAAGAATAATCTTCAAATAGGAGGATAGATACTTCTATTTCCCCTCATTTCAATCTAGCTTCTGAAACATTCTACCAGTGGTTATTTGCCCTTTCCACAAAAGACAACAATGAAGTATCTCGTGTGCTAACAACATAACTTAAAAAAAATCTACATTTTTATAAAATTTGATTTAAAAACAGTATTTCAAACAGTAGAGTCACTAGAAGTACAGAGCTATCAAAAAGGTACACTTCATTTGGCATCCCCAGGGCCTTCTGCTTTCTGTGACTGGACTGTAGAGGCATCTCCGTTTTTCGCAGGGTGGTTCCCATCCTTGCCGACTTCTGCTTTCCCCTTTCTCCCTTTGGCCAGCTTCTCTCCCTTCTTTGCAGGGGCCTTTTTTGGCCTGGGCTCTGGTTTTGGAAGGGCAGGTTTAGCAGACAACCGTGCTGATCTCCTCTGTGGCTCATCCTTCACCTTCCCTTTGTCATCTTTAGCATCTCCTTTTGCCTTTCTCTTGGGCATGGTGGCAGCAGCGCTTGGCAGCCCAAGGGGTTCTTCTGTCTTTCTCACTGTTCCTAGAAAGATTTCCGAGTCTCGCGGCCGTCCGAGGGGCGCGGGACTCCCAGCTGCCGGCCTGCAGCGCCGGTGCCCGGGGCTGAGGCAAGGCCGTCATGGACCGCAGGCTGGCGAAAAGACGCCCGGAGCTGGGCGCTGCCGGGAACAGGAAGGCAAGTCAAGGCCTGTAAGGTATCTTTTAGAAAACGAACATTTTTTTACACAAAATACCCTCTAACTGGGGTGGGGGCTAACATTTTATGTAGCTTTAATCTGTTGTTGGGGGTACTGAAATACCAAGGAAGAGCTGAACAGTACTATTTTCTACAATACGGTAGCATGTGATATCTCAGAAATCATGGAGATCAGTAATATAAAGAAGGGCTAAAAAAAATTGAACTACTTTCCTTAAAATAATTCAGATTGATGGGTCATTCACAGTCCTGTTAACACATAATAACTGTATGCTCCAGGTAATTAGGATGACATTGTTGCCAGCATAAAAGTGACATCAGAACCTGTTTTCATTGGCATTGGATCCGCCAGCCCTGTCACCTCTGACTGCCTGGTCCCACATCTATTAACCCTATTGATTGGGAGTCCTGCTGAGCCTCACCAGAAAACTGCTCCTTGCTGAAAGCTGGAGTGGATCAATCCTGAACCATGAACAAGAATTCAATAATACAACACAGTACGACGTTTAACCATTAAGTATTCCTTAAAGTAAATCAAATTACGGACCTTGCCATAATGAAGATCTTTTAAGATTTTGAGAAGTCAATTGATTCCAAGTCCCCAAAAGTCTAGAAGGGGCATCAGGCTGTGACAAGAGATACCTTATTTTCCTCTGTTGTGACCTAATTAATTGAAATAATAAGAAGGGCTGAGTTTGTGTAATCAAGATGGCTATCACCTGTAAATAAGTAGCTTTAAAGATAAACCTCAAAATATTGTTATTTTCATAACAAAATGGAACTTTATGTAGATTTGCAGTGGAAAATATCACAGCACAAAGAAAAACTTTTTCCTCCATAGCTACTAAAATAAATTTACTTATTAGTTGTCTTTAACAGGCTACTGAATTTTCTAAAGTTTTTGGGAAATTTGCCACCTTTCTCAAATTCATAGTTAATAGAGAGGATAGATGGAGAGGTTCAGAACTTCACATCTCTCTACAAAGAGAGAAAGGATCTGTGTTTATGCCAATGATTTTAATGGACTAAGCTACAAGTTTATTTATATTTAAATGTAATTGAATTTCTTCAGAATTTGATTCCCATCTTTCCAGATATTATATCCTTTGGGTTTTGTTTCTGCCCAGTACCCTGAATCTAAGCATCAAAAAAAAAGCTTCTCTTCTGAAAAACCACCAGTGAGATTTTTCACTTGTAAACTCTGAGGAATCTTACAGGACCAACCTCAAAGTCCTAAATTCACAAAAATACAGATAGATTAGATAGCTATATGGATACATCAGTATTTACATATAAATATATATAATATTTTAACATGTAAATATATATTTACTTATTGTATATGTATGTGTATTATTATATATGTAATATATATTTTTTTTCTTCTGAATGTTTCTTTTTTCTCTTACTTACATTTAAAAATGATTATTTTTTAATTATGTTTCTAATTAGTGAATGAATATTACTAGAGTTTTAAATAAAACACTTTTGCAATTAAAAATGCAGAGACAATCTTTATTTTAAAATTAATATCAGTTGACATTTTGTTTTCCCAAATAGTTTCTATAAAATAGCTTGGAAAATTCAGTGTTGGGATTTTTCTTTTTCTTTGCTGGCAAATAAATAGTCTATTGTCTGTTCTTTGAAAAATGACCCAGTCTATGAATTAGTATAGTAAAATTAATGCCACGTAACTAGAATAATGTAAACTCATGTTTGCTTGCCATAATTGGTGTTTATCTTTGATCAATAATGTATAATGGTCTATGGGAAACAGCCAACATAGAATATATCACGTTATCTCTATTTAGCACCTCTAGGCAAGAATATTGTATAGGGAAAAAAGCCAAAATGACTGTTTTTCTTTATTAACAGTTCTCTAAGGAATACATTGGAATGAGTTCTGTCTGCCAACTAATTGATAATTATTTAATTAGCAATTTATAATGACAATGGGATTTTACCCCCCACCAGTCCATCTCTTCTTTAAGACTGGAGTAGACAACCTTAGGCATTTTTGCACTAACTTCTGGGAGCTAATACAAGCCAAAGTGTGCCCTCACCGAGATTTCCCAAGTTAAACTCCAAAAGCAGTATGTGCCACCACCTCCTTGAAACCACAGCACTTCCTTTTCCTATTAGAGGCGATGACTGGCACTTGAACAATGTGTGTGGGTGTACAGCCTTGTCGTGTCACTGTGGACAGTTCTAACAGCAGCTTCATTAGTTCTTTTTACAACAAAAGATAGGTTTTTTCCCCCTGCCTTTTTCTTTCTTTCCTTAGTTGGCATGCGGGTTGAATTTTGCTTGGACCCCCTGCTTGACTTTTTTTATTCCTGAACTTCTTTAGAATGGTGCAGCTATTCGAACTCTAGGAATTGTAACTGATAGACTGTTTGCCGGGGAATTCATGAAAGTTCTCTTTGTTCTCCTTCTTTAACCAGGTTTACCAGCCCCTCCCTCCCACCAAAAAGGAAAAGGAAATCCACTTTTAATTATACATTGATGGAAATCACTGCGTAGGAAGGGAGCATTCACTGGAGAACGCCCACTTTTTACACTTTATTACAAGCAAAAAGAGGGGCTTGCCTCAGAACATCAGTTCTCAAGTGAAAATACATCTTTCTCCATCATCCCTCTGTTCAGTTTAAGAGTTTTCAACCAATGCAAGAGTTCCGTTTATGAAACAAAACTGTTTAGTAGCTTGCATATATTTTTAAGGATGTGTATGAAATTTAAAAGGACAGTAGCTTAAAAAAAAAAAAAATATATATATATATATAAAGTGGGTATTCTTCAATGAACTATACAGGAGGATTTTGTATGTATAAAAAGGACAAGATTGAATCTCTAGCTAAATCTCTGAAAACATTTAAAGTAGCTATTTATCTGGCTGAAGTATTTGACAATTCATTCCTTTCATATTTTCCACTCAAATAGGTATGGAATCAAACAGGTTCTCAATGCAAAGAGGTGGAGTTGTGGGATCTGTATGAGAACAATGAGGGAAATATTTTAATGTTACATTTAATATTTTAATGTTAATGATTAATCAGGAACCTTCAATATTCTTTCTAGAATGGAAGGGAGAAAAAAATTAGACGTTCAAGAAATAAGCATGTTTTTAAGTGGAAATTTCAATTGCAATTGCCTTTTTTTTTTTTTTTTTTTTTCAAATTTCTAAGGTATACACTTGAGATTAGAAAACACTCTTTTGTCTTTTGAGGGTTTGTCTCTACAAGAAAGAAAGGTAGCAAAGTCCTATATGTTGGAGCCAAGGCCCTTGCTTCTGAGGATCAACAGTCAGGCTACAATAATGCTGTACATATACAGTTTCCATCCATTATTTTTCAGGCCCATTATCACCAGAGTATCACTATAGAAGCAAGAGTCAGGCAAGACAACCCACTTTTTATCGGCAAAGCATCTAAGGCTTAAGAAAGTAAATAACTGGCCTTATTATACTGGGTCTGCAAAGAAAACAGAATCACAAGGACTTTGTGAATAGGGAATTACTATAGAAATTACAGGAATGTGGGGAGAGGTATTTAAGTGAAGGTCTGGAAGAGGGAAATAGAGGTCAGAGATACAGTTAATAACCAGATCCAAGTGAAACACTGGCTTAGGAAAATAAGTGAAAGCTTGCAGGAACAGTTGAGAAGTTGGGCTCATCTTTAATCTCATTGTCAAGCATGTAATGGTGGGTTTGGGGCCATGGTGGGCTGGTAGAGCCAGCAGTCACAAAAACAAGTTACACACGAACCAGGAGGAGAGCATCGACCAGCTGGGGCCCAGTGGGGACCTTTGCACCTGTCCCATGGCTGATATATCTGACCACCATGGCTTTCCAAAAGCAATGTCCTCTTTTTTAACTTTTAGCTTCCAAATCTCATGCAAATTCTTTTATTGGTCAACTCTAACTCAGAATCATGTGGGGATAGGATTTCTGGAAAATGTATGGTAGTGCCAAGTTGGCAGCCACAATCCAACACATTGGTGTAAGACCACAAAGCTTGAAAGTGGCAGAGACTGAATTAGGATAAGTTTTTGACTATGAGGACAAGGCTGCTTCCATCCTGTCAGGCTATGCTGAGCTGCCTATACCAATAAGAGGCTAAAGCAAAGAGTGAAGGACATCAATCTAAATGTCATGATCAGTTGCAAGTGACAGAAATATGACTGAAAGTTGTCTAAGATAAAAAGGGGATTTACTGTCAAACACGAATTAGTTGTCAAAAGGAAATGTATTACTCAACTGAAATGTTCAGATTTCAGGGATGACTTGATCCTGGAATTCAGATAGTATTATTGAGACTCATTTTTTTCTTTTCCCTCCCTTGGCTCTGCACTCCTCTGGATTAGCTTTATTCTTATCTACTAAGAATGGTGAAGACTGGGAAAAAAATCATTAGGTCCTGAAGGCATAAATTCTTCCATGGAGAAAAGAGATTTAGGCCTACTTGATGGAATTCCATGACTCCAAAGGAAGAAAATGCTTCTCTGTCCCAATACTTTGAACATAAATATCCTAATCGAATCTTGTTGGCTTGGCTTGGGTCAGATGTTCATTTTATATTAATAATCGAGGCCAAGGAATAATTGTCTGTGCACTGAATTTGAATTCCTTCCAGGAGTCAGCTAGGGAGAGAGAGTACCATCCAAACCTGATTGGAAAAAGATGGATTTCCTGGGCTTAAGAACATGGAATGGAAAATAAATATTTGCTATGCTTATTAAAGATCCTTTTTTCAATCCACTTAGTTACTGCATAAAGGAAGTAGAGGGCCATGGGCTAATCAACTATAGCACTCTAAACATTTGTGAAGCAAAACTGCAACGGTGGTCATAACAAACACCCTTTTCAAACAACACAAAAGAAGACTCTATACATGGACATCACCTGATGGTCAACACCGAAATCACATTGATTATATTCTTTGCAGCCAAAGATGGAGAAGCTCTATACAGTCAGCAAAAACAAGACCAGGAGCTGACTGTGGCTCAGACCATGAACTCCTTATTGCCACATTCAGACTTAAATTGAAAAAACTAGGAAAAACCACTAGACCATTCAGGTATGACCTAAATCAAATCCCTTATGATTATACAGTGGAAGTAAGAAATAGATTTAAGGGCCTAGATCTGATAGATAGAGTGCCTGATGAACAATGGAATGAGGTTCGTGACATTGTACAGGAGACAGGGATCAAGACCATCCCCATGAAAAGAAATGCAAAAAAGCAAAATGGCTGTCTGGGGAGGCCTTACAAATAGCTGTGAAAAGAAGAGAAGCAAAAAGCAAAGGAGAAAGGAAAGATATAAGCATCTGAATGCAGAGTTCCAAAAAATAGCAAGAAGAGATAAGAAAGCCTTCTTCAGCCATCAATGCAAAGAAATAGAGGAAAACAACAGAATGGGAAAGACTAGAGATCGCTTCAAGAAAATCAGAGATACCAAAGGAACATTTCATGCAAAGATGGGCTCGATAAAGGACAGAAATGGTATAGACCTAACAGAAGCAGAAGATATTAAGAAGAGGTGGCAAGAATACACAGAAGAACTGTACAAAAAAGAGCTTCATGACCCAGATAATCACGATGGTGTGATCACTGACCTAGAGCCAGACATCCTGGAATGTGAAGTCAAGTGGGCCTTAGGAAGCATCACTACGAACAAAGCTAGTGGAGGTGATCGAATTCCAGTTGAGCTATTCCAAATCCTGAAAGATGATGCTGTGAAAGTGCTACACTCAATATGCCAGCACATTTGGAAAACTCAGCAGTGGCCACAGGACTGGAAAAGGTCAGTTTTCATTCCAATCCCAAAGAAAGGCAATGCCAAAGAATGCTCAAACTACCACACAATTGCACTCATCTCACATGCTAGTAAAGTAATGCTCAAAATTCTCCAAGCCAGACTTCAGCAATATGTGAAGTGTGAAATTCCAGATGTTTAAGCTGGTTTTAGAAAAGGCAGAGGAACCAGATATCAAATTGCCAACATCCACAGGATCATGGAAAAAGCAAGAGAGTTTCAGAAAAACATCTATTTCTGCTTTATTGACTATGCCAAAGCCTTTGACTGTGTGGATCACAATAAACTGTGGAAAATTCTGAAAGAGATGGGAATACCAGACCACCTGACCTGCCTCTTGAGAAATCTGTATGCAGGTCAGGAAGCACCAGTTAGAACTGGACATGGAACAACAGACTGGTTTCAAATAGGAAAAGGAGTACGTCAAGGCTGTATATTGTCACCCTGCTTATTTAATTTATATGCAGAGTACATCCTGAGAAATGCTGGACTGGAAGAAACACAAGCTGGAATCAAGATTGCCAGGAGAAATATCAATAACCTCAGCTATGCAGATGACACCACCCTTATGGCAGAAAGTGAAGAGGAACTAAAAAGCCTCTTGATGAAAGTGAAAGAAGAGATGAAAAGTTGGCTTAAAGCTCGACGTTCAGAAAATGAAGATCATGACATCCGGTCCCATCACTTCATGGGAAATAGATGGGGAAACAGTGGAAACAGTGTCAGACTTCATTTTTCTGGGCTCCAAAATCACTACAGATGGTGAGTGCAGCCATGAAATTAAAGACGCTTACTCCTTGGAAGGAAAGTTATGACCAACCTAGATAGCATATTCAAAAGCAGAGATGTTACTTTGCCAACAAAGGTCTGTCTAGTCAAGGCTATGGTTTTCCTGTGGTTATGAATGGATGTGAGAGTTGGACTGTGAAGAAGGCTGAGCGTCGAAGAATTGATGCTTTTGAACTGTGGTGTTAGACTCTTGAGAGTCTCTTGGACTGCAAGAGATCCAACCAGTCCATTCTAAAGGAGATCAGTCCTGGGATTTCTTTGGAAGGAATGATGCTAAAGCTGAAACTCCAGTACTTTGGCCACCTCATGTGAGGAGTTGACTCATTGGAAAAGACTCTAATGCTGGGAGGGATTGGGGGCAAGAGGAGAAGGGGACGACAGAGGATGAGATGGCTGGATGGCATCACTGACTCGATGGATGTGAGTCTGAGTGAACTCCGGGAGTTGGTGATGGACAGGGAGGCCTGGCATGCTGCGATTCATGGGGTCGCAAAGAGTCGGACACGACTGAGCAACTGATCTGATCTGATCTGATCTGAATAATCAATAATTTTTGATTAACATATGTGCCCAATACTTTTCTGGGCATTCAGTTCAGTTCATTTCAGTTGCTCAGTCGTGTTCAACTCTTTGGGACCCCATGAACCACAGCACACCAGGCCTCCATGTCCATCACCAAATCCCAGAGTTCACCCAAACCCAAGTCCATCGAGTCAGTGATACCATCCAACCATCTCATCCTCTGTCATCCGATTCTCCTCCTGCCCCAAATCTTTCCCACCATCAGGGTCTTTTCAGATGAGTCAGCTCTTTGCATCAGGTGGGCAAAGTATTGGAGTTTCAGCTTCAACATCAGTCTTTCCAATGAACACCCGGGACCGAACTCCTTTAGAATGGACTGGTTGGACCTCCTTGCAGTCCAAGGGACTCTCAAGAGTCTTCTCCAACACCACAGTTCAAAAGCATCAATTCTTCAATGCTCAGCTTTCTTTATAGTCCAACTCTCACATCCATACATGACCACTGGAAAAACCATAGCCTTGACTAGACACACCTTTGTTGGCAAAGTAATATCTCTGCTTTTTAATATGCTCTCTAGTTTGGTCATAACTTTCCTTCCAAGGAGTAAGCGTCTTTTAATTTTATGGCTGCAATCACTATCTGCAGTGATTTTGGAGCCCAGAAAAATGAAGTCAGCCACTGTTTCCACTGTTTCCCCATCTATTTCCCATGAAGTGATGGGACCAGATGCCATGATCTTCGTTTTCTGAATGTTGAGCTTTAACCAGCCTTTTCACTCTCCTCTTTCACTTTCATCAAGAGGCTTTTTAGTTCCTCTTCACTTTCTGCCATAGTTCAGTTCAGTTCAGTCGCTCAGTCGTGTCCGACTCTTTGCGACCCCATAAATCTCAGCATGCCAGGCCTCCCTGTCCATCACCATCTCCCATAGTTCACTCAGACTCACGTCCATCGAGTCAGTGATGCCATCCAGCCATCTCATCCTCTGTTGTCCCATTCTCCTCCTGCCCCCGATCCCTCCCAGCATCAGAGTCTTTTCCAATGAGTCAGCTCTTTGCATCAGGTGGCCAAAGTATTGGAGTTTCGGTTCAACATCAATCCTTTCAATGAACACCCAGGACCGATCTCCTTTAGAATGGACTGGTTAGATCTCCTTGCAGTCCAAGAGACTCTCAAGAGTCTTCTCCAACACCACAATTCAAAAGCATCAATACTTCAGCGCTCAGCTTTCTTGACAGTCCAACTCTCACATCCATACATGACCACAGGAAAAACCATAGCCTTGATTAGACAGACCTTTTTTGGCAAAGTAATGTCTCTGCTTTTGAATATGCTATCTAGGTTGGTCATAACTTTCCTTCCAAGGAGTAAGCGTCTTTTAATTTCATGGCTGCAGTCACCAGCTGTAGTGATTTTGGAGCTCAAAAAAATAAAGTTTGAACCTGTTTCCACTGTTTCCCCATCTATTTCCATGAAGTGATGGGACCGGATGCCATGGTCTTCATTTTCTGAATGTTGAGCTTTAAGCCAACTTTTCACTCTCTTCTTTCACTTTCATCAAGAGGCTTTTTAGTTCCTCTTCACTTTCTGCCATAAGGGTGGTGTCATCTGCATAGCTGAGGTTATTGATATTTCTCCTGGCAATCTTGATTCCAGCTTGTGTTTCTTCCAGTCCAGCATTTCTCAGGATGTACTCTGCATATAAATTAAATAAGCAGGGTGACAATATACAGCCTTGACGTACTCCTTTTCCTATTTGAAACCAGTCTGTTGTTCCATGTCCAGTTCTAACTGGTGCTTCCTGACCTGCATACAGATTTCTCAAGAGGCAGGTCAGGTGGTCTGGTATTCCCATCTCTTTCAGAATTTTCCACAGTTTCTTGTGATCCACACAGTCAAAGGCTTTGGCATAGTCAATAAAGCAGAAATAGATGTTTTTCTGAAACTCTCTTGCTTTTTCCATGATCCTGTGGATGTTGGCAATTTGATATCTGGTTCCTCTGCCTTTTCCAAAACCAGCTTGAACATCTGGAATTTCACACTTCACGTATTGCTGAAGTCTGGCTTGGAGAATTTTGAGCATTACTTTACTAGCATGTGAGATGAGTGCAATTGTGTGGTAGTTTGAGCATTCTTTGGCATTGCCTTTCTTTGGGATTGGAATGAAAACTGACCTTTTCCAGTCCTGTGGCCACTGCTGAGTTTTCCAAATGTGCTGGCATATTGAGTGTAGCACTTTCACAGCATCATCTTTCAGGATTTGGAATAGCTCAACTGGAATTCGATCACCTCCACTAGCTTTGTTCGTAGTGATGCTTCCTAAGGCCCGCTTGACTTCACATTCCAGGATGTCTGGCTCTAGGTCAGTGATCAAACCACTGTAATTATCTGGGTCATGAAGCTCTTTTTTGTGCAGTTCTTTTGTGTATTCTTGCCATCTCTTCTTGATATCATCTGCTTCTGTTAGGTCCATACCATTTCTCTCCTTCATCGAGGCCATCTTTGCATGAAATGTTCCCTTGGTATCTCTAATTTTCTTGAAGGGATCTCTAGTCTTTCCCATTCTGTTATTTTCCTCTATTTCTTTGCATTAATCACTGAGGAAGGCTTTCTTATGTCTTCTTGCTATTCTTTGGAACTCTGCATTCAGATGCTTATATCTTTCCTTTTCTCCTTTGCTTTTTGCTTCTCTTCTTTTCACAGCTATTTGTAAGGCCTCCCCAGACAGCCATTTTGCTTTTTTGCATTTCTTTTCATGGGGATGGTCTTGATCCCTGTCTCCTGTACAATGTCACGAACCTCATTCCATAGTTCATCAGGCACTCTCTCTATCAGATCTAGGCCCTTAGATCTATTTCTCACTTCCACTGTATAATCATAAGGGATTTGATTTAGGTCATACCTGAAAGGTCTAGTGGTTTTCCCTACTTTCTTCAATTTAAGTCTGAATTTGGTAATAAGGAGTTCATGATCTGAGCCACAGTCAGCTCCTGGTCTTGTTTTTGCTGACTGTATAGAGCTTCTCCATCTTTGGCTGCAAAGAATATAATCAATGTGATTTCGGTGTTGACCATCTGGTGATGTCCAAGTGTAGAGTCTTCTCTTGTATTGTTGGAAGAGGGTGTTTGCTATGACCAGTGCATTTTCTTGGCAAAACTCTATTAGTCTTTGCCCTGCTTCATTCTGTATTCCAAGGCCAAATTTGCCTGTTAACTCCAGGTGTTTCTTGACTTCCTAGTTCTGCATTCCAGTCCCCTGTAATGAAAAGGACATCTTTTTGGAGTGTTAGTTCTAAAAGGTCTTGTAGGTCTTCATAGAACCGTTCAACTTCAGCTTCTTCAGCGTGACTGGTTCGGGCATAGACTTAGATTACTGTGATACTGAATGGTTTGCCTTGGAAATGAACAGAGATCATTCTGTCGTTTTTGAGATTGCATCCAAGTACTGCATTTCGGACTCTTTTGTTGACCATGATGGCTACTCCATTTCTTCTGAGGGATTCCTGCCTGCAGTAGTAGATATAATGGTCATCTGAGTTAAATTCACCCATTCCAGTCCATTTCAGTTCTCTGATTCCTAAAATGTCGACATTCACTCTTGCCATCTCTTGTTTGACCACTTCCAATTTGCCTTGATTCATGGACCTGACATTCCAGGTTCCTATGCAATATTGCTCTTTACAGCATCGGACCTTGCTTCTATCACCAGTCACATCCACAGCTGGGTATTGTTTTTGCTTTGTCTCCATCCCTTCATTCTTTCTGGAGTTATTTCTCCACTGATCTCCAGTAGTATATTGGGCACCTACTCACCTGAAGAGTTCCTCTTTCAGGTCCTATAATTTTGCCTTTTCATACTGTTCATGGGGTTCTCAAGGCAAGAATACTGAAGTGGTTTGCCATTTCCTTCTCCAGTGGACCACATTCTGTCAAATCTCTCCACCATGACCCACCCATCTTGGGTTGCCCCACGGGCATGGTTTAGTTTCATTGAGTTAGATAAGGCTGTGGTCCTAGTGTGATTATATTGACTAGTTTTCTGTGAGTATGGTTTCAATGTGTCTGCCCTCTGATGCCATAAGGGTGGTGTCATCTGCATATCTGAGGTTATTGATATTTCTCCTGGCATTCTTGATTCCAGCTTGTGCTTCCTCCAGCCCAGTGTTTCTCATGATGTACTCTGCATATAAGTTAAATAAGCAGGGTGACAATATACAGCCTTGACGTACTCCTTTTCCTATTTGGAACTAGTCTGTTGTTCCATGTCCAGTTCTAACTGTTGCTTCCTGACCTGCATACAGATTTCTCAAGAGGCATGTTAGGTGGTCTGGTATTCCCAGACCACAGTTTCTTGTGATCCACATACTCAAAGGCTTTGGCATAGTCAATAAAGCAGAAATAGATGTTTTTCTGGAACTCTCTTGCTTTATCCATGATCCAGAGGATGTTGGCAATTTGATCTCTGGTTCCTCTGCCTTTTCAAAACCAGCTTGAACATCTGGAAGTTCATACTTCATGTATTGCTGAACCTTGGCTTGCAGAATTTTAAACATTACTTTTCTAGCATGTGAGATGAATGCAACTGTGTGGTAGTCTGAGCATTCTTTGGCCTTTCTTTAGGATTGGAATGAAAACTGACCTTTTCCAGTCCTGTGGCCACTGCTGAGTTTCCCAAATGTGCTGGCATATTGAGTGTAGCACTTTCACAGTATCATCTTTCAGGATTTGAAATAGCTCAACTGGAATTCGATCACCTCCACTAGCTTTGTTTGTAGTGATGCTTCCTAAGGCCCGCTTGACTTCACATTCCAGGATGTCTGGCTCTAGGTGAGTGATCACACTATCATGATTATCTTGGTCCTGAAGATCTTTTTTGTACAGTTCTTCTGTATATTCTTGCCACCTCTTCTTAATATCTTCTGCTTCTTTTAGTTTTATACCATTTCTCTCCTTTATCGAGGCCATCTTTGCATGAAATGTTCCCTTGGTATCTCTAGTTTTCTTGAAGAGATCTCTAGTCTTTCCCATTCTGTTGTTTTCCTCTATTTCTTTGCATTGATAACTGTGGAAGCCTTTCTTCTCCTTGCTATTCTTTGGAACTCTGCATTCAAATGGGAATATCTTTCCTTTTCTCCTTCATTTTTCACTTCCCTTTGCACAGCTATTTGTAAGTCCTCCTCAGACAGCCATTTTGCTTTTTTGCATTTCTTTTTCTTGGGGATGGTCTTGATTCCTGTCTCCTGTACAATGTCATGAATCTCCATCCATAGTTCATCAGGCACTCTATCAGATCTAGTCCCTTAAAGGTATTTCTCACTTCCACTGTATAACCATAAGGGATTTGATTTAGGTCATACCTGAATGGTCTAGTGGTTTTTCTCTACTTTCTTCATTTTCAGTCTGAATTTGGCAATAAGGAATTCATGATCTGAGCCACAGTCAGCTCCCGGTCTTGTTTTTGCTGACTCTATAGAACTTCTCCATCTTTGGCTGCAAAGAATATAATCAATCTTTTTTCACTGTCAACCATCTGGTGATGTCCATGTGGAGAGTCTTCTTTTGTGTTGTTGGAAGAGGGTGTTTGCTATAACCAGTATGTTTTCTTGGCAGAACTCTATTAGCTTTTGCCCTGCTTCATTCTGTATTCCAAGGCCAAATTTGTCTGTTACTCCAGGTGTTTCTTGACTTCCTAAAGAGAATATAAAAGTATAATCTACAGTCTTTAGCTCCCTTAACAATATTTACATTTTCATTGAGGGGAGAACTTTTATACATACAATAATTAGCAAACAATTGAAGATAGAATGTAATTAATGGCAATGTTATGTGATATGGGTCAGAAACAGGACCAGGAACAGGCTACCTAGGAAGGCCTCCCAAAGGAGTTGGTACTTTGGCCTGCCTTTATGGAGTGATGAAGATAAGCCAAGGCATTGCATTCTAGAAAAATAACACAAATATAGGCAGAGTCAGAGCTAAGCATATTATGGTATAATATAACAGATATTACTTCCCCTTCTTCACTAACAGAATCTTTTTGGTCATGGTTAAGGACAGCCATTTGCCAAGTTTAGGAGAGGAATATTCATTCTTTCAAGCCAAATATAAAAATTTGGTCCTCTTAATTTCCCAGATTTTTGTACAGCAGGGGAGTGTGTGTGACCCAGCTTTAGCCAATGGTATGAGTGAAAACTATTGGAAAAGTCTGGGACAAACTTTTGCATTTCTGATATAACAGTACAGATATGACTGATGATGGTGGTCAGAACACAATATGCCAGAAAATGGTCCCTTCACACACTAAATATTTTAAGCTGAAGGAGTTTAAGAAAATAGCAGAAGCAAGAAGATCACTCTGTCCTTCCCCCCACCTCTCTCTTGTGAAACAGATCATAAATCCTCAGGAGAGAGATGTCCTCCCTATACCTGCAGGAAAGCAACATCTTTGTCTTTGAAGACAAAATTCTGCCAAAAGAATCCAAACAAATAGATCTGGCCGAGCTTCCCTGTTTATTGCATTTACCTCCTACATGTTGTCAACCATGTTTCTCCATGGCTGTCCAATCTTCACCAAAGCTAGAATAAAAAACTCAGGTTTAGTTGTTTCCTCCAGTCTTCCTTTCCTTATAAAGCCTTCTGGTTCACATAAAATGTATATTAAATAAACTTGTATGCTTTTCTCTTGATAATCTGTCTTTGTCAGTTTGATTTTCAGACCCACCCAAAGATCCTAAGAAGATTGAGGAGAACTTTTTCTTTTTTTTTTTCACTTACATCAGCAGAGCTTTATTTATTTCCTTTCTGTCTTAAATATAGTGTTTGAAGGTATAATAGCCACTTTCAACTAGAAGGGGCTTCCCTTGTGGCTCAGCTGGTAAAGAATCCTCCTGCAATGCAGGAGACCTGGGTTCAATCCTTGGGTTGGGAAAATCCCCTGGAGAAGGGAAAGGCTACCCACTCCAGTACTCTGGCCTAGAGAATTCCACAGTCTCTATACATCCATGGGGTTGCAAAGAGTTGGACATGACTGATCAGTCACTTCAACCATGAGATAAAAAGCGTGAAAAAATAAAGTCAATAAGCTAAACGTGGTAAAGCATGATGTAAAAAAAAATCTAAAAGCAACCTATCACCAATCACCAGACACTTTGGGGTAAAAGAAGTCTTTATTTCTTTAAGCCCTGGTAAGTACATCTTGTTTTGTGCTTTGCTGTGCTGTGCTTAGTCACTCAGTAGTGTCTGACTCTTTGGGACTGCATGGACTGTAGCCCACCAGGCTCCTCTGTCTATGGGGATTGTCCAGACAAGAATACTCAAGTGGGTTGCCATGCCCTCCTCCAGGGGATCATCCCAACCCAGGGATCGAACCCAGGTTTCCCGCATTGCAGGCAGATTCATTACCATCTGAGCCACCAGGGAAGCCCAAGAACACTGAAGCTGATAGCCTATCCCTTCTCCAGGGTAACTGCCTGACCCAGGAATTGAACCGAGAGCTCCTGCCAGCTGAGCTACCCAGGAAGCCCACAGATGGCCTTATTTGCAGTCAAATTCGTTTTTAACTGATATTGATAGGAAAGCTATTAACCTGGATGGAAAGTTATGAAAGGAATGATTTCACTAATCACCACATTCATATTCACATCTCTATGATTTTATGGGATAAATACTTTCAGTCTAAAATGCTTTTCTTTCTATACCTAAAATCATCTACTTAGTCCAGCACATTTGTTATTCCATCCGTGAAAATTTCTCTGTTTACCACCATCAAAATAAATGAAACTTCGGGTACCAACAAAACAGAGCTTGTGCTCAAGTCCAGCACTAATTTTCTTTGTAGTCTTATAGTATGTTTAGACATTTAGATGCTCATCTCTTTTAGTCTGCAGACTTCCATTAGACAAAGATGTTTTATTCAATTTTATGTTTTGTACAGAAATGTTTTACATATATCAGATTTTTATCCAATTTTGTTTAAATGAAAACTTGTACCTTCTATTTTGTTGACATCCTTGCCCTGAAAAAAAGAAAAAAAAAATGAACAAAGAAAGCCATACTGGTGCTATTTTTCAACTCCTTTCCTTAGGAGTAGTTAGTAGTAGTAGTAGTCATTCAGTTGTGTCCAACTCTTTGTGACCCTATGGACTGTGGCCCACCAGGCTTCTCTGTCCATGGGATTCTCCAGCCAAGAATACTGGAGTGGATTGCTATTCCCTTCTCCAGAAGATCTTTCCGACCCAGGGATTGAACTCAGGTCTCCTGCACTGCAAGCAGATTCTTTACTGTTTGAGCTATAGGAAAGATCCAAGATGAGAGGAAGGTAAGCACAATACAGAAAAATCAGAAAGAGGGAAAACAGCAGGCCAGAGAAAACAAATCTAAGAAACAAACAAACTGCATTGTGACAGCTCTAGAAGACACTTAAGACATCTGGTCAATTTAAGAAAACAAGACTTCAGAGCTGAGATGATAAAAATAACAATGAGAAGGAAAGAGAAAGAGGGTAAGAAAACAAACTAAGGATCGAAACAACACCATAACAGAACTCTAAATTCATAAACAACAATCAGAAGCAGCCGCAGAAATAGACACCTTTCCTTAGTAGGTGACATTTATCTCTGCATTCTTAAATCTGATTTGACTCTGTGACTTACTCTGTCAATGTTGTTGTTGTTCAGTTGCTAAATTGTGTCTGACTCTTTGCCACCCCATGGACTGCAACATATCAGGTGTCCTCCACTATCCCCTGATGTTTCGTCAGACTCAAGTCCGTTGAGTCAGTGATGCTGCCTCCCTCCTCTCTTTTGCCTTCAGTCTTTCATCATGATCTTTTCCAATGAGTCAAGTCTTCACATCAGATGACCAAAGTATTGGAGCTTCAGCTTCAGCATCAGTCCTCCAATGAATATTCAGGGTTGATTCCCTTTAGGATTGGCTGGTTTGATCCTGCAGTTCAAGGGACGCTCAAGAGTCTTCTCCAGCACCACCATTTGAAAGCATCAATTCTTTGGCACTCAGCCTTCTTTTGGAGAAGGAAATGGCAACCCACTCCAGTGTTCTTGCCTGGAGAATCCCAGGGACGGGGTAGCCTGGTGGGCTGCCATCTATGGGGTCACATAGATTCAGACATGACTGAAGCGACTTAGCAGCAGCAGCCTTCTTTATGGTCCAAGTCTCACATCTGTACTTGACTACTGGGAAAAACCATAGCTTTGACTATAGAGACTTTTGCCAGCAAAGTGATGCTTCTACTTTTTAATACACTATCTAGGTTTGACATAGTTTTCCTTCCAAGGAGCAAGTGTCTTTTAATTTCATGGCTACAGTCACCATCTGCAGCGATTTTGGAGCCCAAAAAAATAAAATCTGTCACTGTTTCCACTTTGTCCCTTTCTATTTACCATGAAGTGATGGGACCAGATGCCATGATCTTAGTTTTTTGACAAGGCTGTGATCTATGAAAAGGAGTTTGTTAATGGATGTAGCAAATGAGTCACAATTATAGACTTAAAATGTTATGATGCACTGGGGCATTTGTGCTGTCTCACTGATTTTTAGAATCCCGAGACTCCTGTGGAGAATCCCAGGTTTGCCTTCTAGATGATCAGGAACCACCCAGAACAGCTGTTTATCCCAGCCAAGCAACATCCCCAACCAGATCTAACAAATAGCTGACCTATCCCTTAAACTCAGTTGCTTGAGAGCTGCCAAGACCAGCAATAGAGCTGTCCAAATGAGCCCAGTCTCAATCAGTGACACACAGAATTATGAAGTAAAACAAATGATGTTTTAAGCTACCAAATTTGGGGGAAGATTATTGTATAGCAAAAATTAACAGAGGGACTATGAAGTTTTTCAGGATTACTTTTAAGAAACTCTCAACTCAAAAGGTCAGTTGAAGACATAGAGATGACTGGAGCAACTGCATCTTTTTGTTGAGATGGAATCAATTTTCACAATTTTTGGTTGACCACAAAAATTGCTTAACATACCAGTGTGTAATATAGGCCCATACTAATTCGTAATGCAAATGGATTCTTGTCAATTTTCAAAACCCTGCCATGAGGCTTACAAAAGTAAATGCAATTTATCTCATGTTTAAGATTTTTGCCCACTGGCAGAGTTTCAAGCTGTTAGAAGACAGATATTCTTTATAAAACTCATAAGGATATGTGTTAGACTCCAGTTGTATTCTTCTTTTGTAAAACTTTTATGTGAGGAGTATTTAATATTTTAACCCACAGTATCAGTAAAATTTTCCATCTGGTTTTTATCTTGATTCACATGGATTTGGTTCTTCTTGAGTAATAATCACATCCTGACATCACAGCTCACTAAAAATGAACCCATTTAATATACCTATTTGGTGTGAATTTCAAAGCCATAATCAAGGTTCCTTAGTTTCAGTTCTTAGTGAACTAACTGCTCTAACCCAAGGGCAGTTAGGAAAAGCAAGCCTTTGCCTTCTCAATGGCTCATGGTCAGGCTTCTTGATGAGGGACAGTTAGTAGGATCTGCATCTTTCAAATGCTTTGGGGGAGGTTCTATACCCCTCTCCCTACTCTCTCTTCTCCAGCTTCGTCCTGCCCACCCTCAGTCATGAAGCTCCCTTTTCAGTACTGAGGATAGAGTGTGAAAGAAATAGGACGCTTTGGCAGCACCCTGCACAGCTGGAAAGCTGGGCACTTATTTATATACTCTCACTTTCCCCCACAGAAGAAATCATGGTCCAAGAAGATTTTTCATTTAGCTGTGCTGTCTTGAAGGAAGGGTAGTGCAAGTAAAGTTAAATTGTTCTTCTAACCCTCTTCAGTGCATCCCAGCCCACATATATGTATATATGTGTACATATATATATATATATATATATATATACACACACACACACATAACTAAGGAACCTTGATTATCCTTAGTTTCAGTTCTTAGTGAACTAACTGCTCTAAACCACAGGCAGTTATACTGCACTGAAGTGCTGGAACTTCTTTGCTCTAAATCTGAACTTTCACAAAGGCTTTTTTGTCTGGGTGAACTTCTCAGAGAGTGTCTTTCAGGGTCTTCCAGACTACACCCAACTACTAGAGCCGGAGCAGGTTTCTGGGTCACTGCAATGTCTATAGCCAGAACTGGGGTCTATATATTATCCAGTGCACATATCGGCAAGATATCTGGATCCCTTGGTATATTGCTGTAATACGCTGCTCCCTCAAAAGCACTTTTGTCCATGTATGGATGCCAAATTGCTGTTATTGTGTAAGAGTACAAAGAAAGGACCCCTTAACCAGCCCTGTTGCTCAGATACCTCTAAAGCATCAGCCTTTATTGAGCTGTTTCACCATCCTCCAGTCAAAGCCATCTGCTGCAGTCTCTCAACAGTCCAACATAGCAGGGAGAAAAGAAAAAGAGAAAACAAGACCCTTACCTCCAGGAACACTTCTCAGTAGTTGAACATTACATATTCTCTTACCTCTTTGGCCCAAATGTAGTTGAACAGGCAAATGCAGCTGCAAGGAGGCTGGGAAGTATAGTCTTTATTCTGGCAGTCCTGTATTCCAGGATCCTTTTAGTGAGGAATAAGGAAATAAAAGATATTGGAGGAAACTTGGCAGTCTTTTCTAGATTTATTAAAGGAATATGCACAGACTTCTCTGAAAGCTACTCTTCTGGTATGGGGATTCTGGTGTGGTTGGGTTTTTATGTCTTATATAGGGATTGCAGAAGTAGAAAATGCAAAGTTCAGTAATAAGAATTAAATCACATAACCGAGATTAGGTTTAGGTCAGTCCAGCTTTTTGTGACCCCATGGACTTCAGCACACCAGGCTTCCCTGTCCTTCACCAACTCCCGGAATTTGCTCAAACTCATGCTATTGGGTAGGTGACGCCATCCAACCACCTCATCCTCTGTCGTTCCCTTCAACAGGTTTAGGAGTGTGAGTGTGTATAAAAAGTGGTTTAGGTAGTGTGTATCAAAATTACTAAAGACTTTCAGTTAATTTTATTTTTGAAACTTTTTATATTGTTTGAATCTTATTTTACTTATATATTATGTTTATATAGAGAAAACAAGCTTATTTCCTTGGTAGAAAGAGGGAAATTGTTTTAATGGACTTTATTTAAGAGCAGTTTTAGGTTCACTGTATAGTTGAATGGAAGGTCCAGAAATTTCCCATTTATCCCCTAGTCCTACACATGCATAGGCCCCCCCACTGTCAACATTCCTCATCTGAGTGGTACATCATTAAAATGGATAAACCCACATTGACGCATCATTATCATATAAAGTTTATAGTTTGTATTAGGGTTCAGTTTGGTGTTGTGCATTTTTATGGGTTTGGACAAATTTATCATGATGTGTACCCACCAGTATAGTATCTTACAAAATAGATTTGGGTCCTCCAGGGAACAAGACATTTGTGGGTTGTGACATGGAGATGTCCAGTGAAATCTCAAGAGAGAGAGCAGGCTGTACCTTTGACCAGTTTCTTCCTATTTGCTTAAATTTTAGGATTTTTTGCTGGACTTTCAGTGCTAAAATCAGAAAAGTCCTGGGAAAACTGGAGTGAATTGGTCACTCTACATGTTGTAGATATGGATTTAGGGTATTGGCAGCACACAGATGTTGCGTAGGAACAAGGATTATGCTCACGTCACCCTCATCACTACTTGAGTGCATTTTCTTTTAGCATGTATTGTAATTGTTTGCAACTTACATCACCACTAATATTTTTGTATAAAATTTTATATATAAAATATGATGATTCCTCAATATATTTTTTAAGTTCCATAACAATGAAGACTATATTAATATTTTTCTCTTCAAGGAATCCAATCCAGGTTATTGAGAACTAACCTTTGATAAATGGAATTGATTAACTAATATAGAAGATACCTATCTGAGAAAAAATGGGTAAATGAAAGAATAGAAACACAATAATGTATTCCAAGCACTTCAGAATGTGATCAAAGGATTCTGTAAGTATTAATATTACAGGTGTAAGAGTACACAGAATGAGATATTTCAAATTATAAACATTAAAGCAATTTCCACATTTTGCTTTAATTAATTGCCAATAGTTGTTACATTTCTCTTTGATGTTATATTCAGAGTAAAACTCTCTCTGAAGACACAAATAAAAATGTTGCTGTGAAAACATTGAGAATGAAATAATTTCCCAATTATTTAGAGTGGAAAGATACACTATGATTATGTGAGGGAAGTGTTGAAAAGTTAGGTCTGATGGACTTAATGAAACTTGTCTTTCAAATGTTTCAGTCTCCCCATTGATCCAGCTGCATTTTGCAGTTAACACACTTCCATAACTCTCTAATCTGGGATGACATATTTATGTCTAAAAGTCTAGAGAGTGAGATTCAAGGTCCTTCTTGGAGATGGCACAGTTATTTTGTTTTTGCTTTGATAACTCTAGCTTGGATTGGGCTTCCCTAATAGCTCAGTTGGTAAAGAATCTGCCTGCATTGTAAGAGATCCCGGTTCAATTCCTAGGTCGGGAAGATCCACTGGAGAAGGGATAGGCTACCCACTCCAGTATTCTTGGGCTTCCTTTGTGGCTCAGCTGGTAAAGAATCCACCAGCAATACAGGAGACCTTGGTTTAATCCCTGGATTGGGAAGATACCCTGGAGAAGGGAATGGCTACCCACTCAAGTATTCTGGCCTAAAGAATTCCATGGACTGTATAGTCCATGAAGTTGCAAAGAGTTGGACACAAATGAGTGAATTTCACTCACTCACTCAACTGGGATTGGCTTAACATTACAATTTATAAAGCAATATTTTAATGTTCATTAAAAACTCATAAGATAGGCATTATCTTCTTTATACAGAAGTATAAATTTAGGCAGCATTTAAAATAATGAAAACAAAACAATAATGACAAGCACCATTTGCTGAGAATCTGTTATTCATAAAGCATTGTCTTAGGTTTGATTATTGTTGTAGTTGTTGTTTAGTTGCTAAGTCATGTCCTACTCTTTTGTGACCCCATGAACTGTAGCCCACTAGGCTCCTGTCCATGGGATTTCCCAGGCAAGAATACCGGAAACGGTTGCCCTTCCCTTCTCCAGGAGATCTTCCTGACCTAGGGATCAAACCCACGTCTCCTGCTTAGCATGCAGATTCTTTACCACCAAGCCAACTGGGAAGCCACTGTTAGCTTTGACACACATATTCATTTGACTGTAATTCTGTGGGGCAAATACTATCCCCTTCATTTTAAAAGGAGGAAATGGAGGATTAGAGAAGTTAAATAACTTGTCTAAGGTAATATACCTACAGTGAGTGGTGGTGACAAGATTTGAAATGTCTGACTCCAAAACTTAACTACACAATTTCTTTTGTTTTTCATTTTATGTAATTTTACATTTGTTTTTCACAGTCAACACTGCCATTTTGATGTCCTCTTTTTTAAGTTAATTTTTACTGGCATGTAGTTGCTTCACAATGTGTAGTTTCTGCTGTACAACAAAGTGAATCAGCTTTTTGTACACATGTATCCACTCTTCTTTAGATTTCCTTCCCATTTACATCACCACAGAGCACTGAGTAGAGTTACTTGTGCTATACACTACTTTCTCATTACTTATCTATTTTATATACAGTACCAGATGTGTGTATATGTCAATCCTGATCTCCCAGTTCATCCTAACAATCTCCCCATTTCTCCTCCTGGTGCCCAGACTTTTGTTCTTTGTGTCTCTATTTCTGTTTATCCCCCTCCTTCAAAAGACTTAGTATAATGAATACATGTGCCCACACACATATATATACACATAAATACACACACACACACACACACACACACACATACACACATTTACTATATGGAACTGGAATGCAAAAGTAGGAAGTCAAGAAATACCTGGAGTAACAGGCAAATTTGGCCTTGGAGTATGGAATGAAGCAGGGCAAAGGCTAACAGAGTTTTGCTAAGAGAACACACTAGTCACAGCAAACAACCTCTTCCAACAATACAAGAGAAGACTCTATACATGGACATCACCAGATGGCCAACACCAAAATCAGACTGATTATATTCTTTGCAGTCAAAGATGGACAAGATCTATAAAGTTAGCAAAAACAAGACCGGGAGCTGACTGTGGCTCAAAACATGAACTCCTTATTGCCAAATTCAGACTGAAATTAAAGAAAGTAGAGAAAACTACTAGACCATTCAGGTATGACCTAAATCAAATCCCTTATGATTATACAGTGGAAGTGAGAAATAGATTCAAGGGACTAGATCTGATAGAGTGCCTGATAAACTATGGATGGACGTTTGTGACATTGTACAGGAGACAGGAATCAAGACCATACCCAAGAAAAAGAAATGCAAAAAAGCAAAATGGCTGTCTGAGGAGGTATTAAAATAGCTGTGAAAAGAAGAGAAGCAAAATTCAAGGGAGAGAAGGAAAGATATACCATTTCAATGCAGAATTCCAAAGAATAGCAAGGAGAGTAAGAAAGCCTTTCACAGCGATCAATGCAGAGAAATAAAGGAAAACAATAGAATGGGAAAGACTAGAGATCTCTTCAAGAAAATTAGAGATACCCAGGGAACATTTCATGTAAAGATGGGCACAATAAAGGACAGAAATAGGGTGGCAAGAATACACAGAACTATGCAAAAAAGATCTTCACGACCCACATAATCACGATGGTGTGATCACCATCACCATAGAGCAAGGCATTCTGGAATGTGAAGTCAAGTGGGCCTTAGGAAGCATCACTATGAACAAAGCTAGTGGAGGTGACAGAATTCCAGTTGAGCTATTTCAAATCATAAAAGATGATACTGTGAAAGTGCTGCACTCAATATGTCAGCAAATTTGGAAAACTCAGCAGTGGCCACAGGATTGGAAAAGGTCAGTTTTCATTCCAACCCCAAAGAAAGGCAATGTCAAAACTACCGCACAATAGCACTCATTTCACATGCTAGTAAAGTAATGCTCAAAATTCTCCAAGCCAGGCTTCAGCAATACTTGAATCATGAACTTCAGATGTTCAAGCTGGTTTTAGAAATGGCAGAGGAACCAGAGATCAAATTGTCAACATCTGCTGGATCACCAAAAAAGCAAGAGAGTTCCAGAAAAACATCTATTTCTGCTTTATTGACTATGCCAAAGCCTTTGACTGTGTGGATCACAATAAACTGTGGGAATTTATTGTGAAAGATTTATTGTGAAAGAGATGGGAATACCAGACCACCTGACCTGCCTCCTGAGAAATCTGTATACAGGTCAGGAAGCAACAGTTAGAATTGGACATGGAACAACAGACTGGTTCCAAATAGAAAAAGGAATACGTCAAGGCTGTATATTGTCAACCTGCTTATTTAACTTCTATACAGAGTACATCATGAGAAACGCTGGGCTGGAAGAAACACAAGCTGGAATCAAGACTGCCCGGAGAAATATCAATAACCTCAGCTATGCAGATGACACCACCCTTATGGCAGAAAGTGAAGAACTAAAGAACCTCTTGATGAAAGTGAAAGAGGAGAGTGAAAAAGTTGGCTTAAAGCTCAATATTCAGAAAACTAAGATCATGGCATCTGGTCCCATCACTTCATAGCAAATAGATGGGGAAACAGTGGAAACAGTGGCTGACTTTATTTTGGGGGGCTCCAAAATCACTGCAGATGGTGATTGTAGCCATGAAATTAAAAGACGCTTACTCCTTGGAAGGAAATTTATAACCAACCTAGACAGCATATTCAAAAGCAGGGACATTACTTTGCCAACAAAGGTCCATCTAGTCAAGGCTATTTTTTTTCCAGTAGTCATGTATGGATGTGAGAGTTGAACTGTGAAGAAACCTGAGCGCCAAAGAATTGATGCTTTTGAACTGTGGCGTTGGAGAAGACTCTTGAGAGTCCCTTGGACTGCAAGGAGATACAACCAGGCTATCCTAAAGGAGATCAGTCCTGGGTGTTCATTGGAAGGACTGATGTTGAAGCTGAAACTCCAATACTTTGGCCACCTGATGCAAAGAGCTGACTCATTTGAAAAGACCCTGATGCTGGGAAAGATTGAGGGCAGGAGAAAAAGGGGATGACAAAGGGTGAGATGGTTGGATAGCATCACTGACTCAATGGACATGAATTTGGGTGAATTTTCATTCATTGGAGAAGGAAATGGCAACCCACTCCAGTGTTCTTGCCTGGAGATTCCCAGGGACGGGGGAGCCTGGTGGGCTGCCGTCTATCAGTCGCACAGAGTCGGACACGACTGAAGCAACTTAGCAGCAGCAGCAGGGAGTTGATGATGGACAGGGAGGCCTGCCTTGCTCCGGTTCATGATGTCACAAAGAGTCGGACATTACTGAGGGACTGAACTGAACTGACACACATTTATGGTGACTTTCACATGAAAGAGCTTAACAGTAATTGCAGAGATGGTTTATCTGGTGGCTCAGACAGTACAGACTCTGCCTGCAATGCTGGAGACCCGGGTTTGATACCTGGGTTGGGAAGATCCCCTGGGTCGGGCAGCTTAGCAAACCACTCCAGTATTGTTGCTTGGAGAACTCTATGAACAGAGGAGTCTGGCAGGCCACAGTCCATAGGGTTGCTAGAGTCAAACACCACTTAGCAACTAACACTTTTACACTTTTTTCTCTCTAGTTACAATGGAAGATATATACATGCTCTCCTCAAATTGTCCTTTGGCATATAGTTGCTTGACAATGTGTAGTTTCTACTGTACAATAAAGTAAATCATCCTGTTTGCCTACTCAAGGATTTTTCATCTGCTATTTTGTTCTTCTGTATCATCAACTGCTCTTCTTTCCTGGATCTTCCTACTTGAAAACATAAATTTTATTCAATACCTCTTTTGCCACTACTTTATTCTCTGCTGAAACCAAAAGCAAAACTACTTTAAAAAGTTGTGTAAATTCAGATTATCCTCTTCTTCCCCTCCTGTTTCTCTTCAGCAAACTTCAACAGGCTTCAGCAGACTTCTATCTCCACCCCTCTATGAGAGGACTTCCATCAAGGTCATCAGTGGCAACTATTTTACCAAATAAAATGATAGCATCTTAACGGATCTCTCAGCATTAGTCAATAGAGTTGAATTCTTCCTTCCTATAATACTTTCCTCTGCTGGGCTCTACTTAATTAAAAATTATTCACTGCCTACATGCCAGGAATTGTTCCAGGTCCAAAAAAAAAAAAAAAATGTCCTGTCCTCATAGGAAGCACAGGCAACAATATTATAAATAAAATGAATAAAACTAGAGGAATGCAAATCAAAACTACAATGAGATATCACCTCACAGTCACAATGGCCCTCATCAAATAGTCTACAAACAATAAATGCTGGAAAGGGTGTGGAGAAAAGGGAACACTCTTGCACTGTTGGTGGAAATGTAAATTGATACAGCCACTATGGAAGATAGTATGGAAATTCCTTAAAAAACTAGAAATAAAACCAACATATGACCCAGAAATCCCACTCCTAAGCATATACCCTGAGGAAACCAAAATTGAAAGAGACACATGTATCCCATTGTTCATTGCAGCACTATTTACAATAGCTAGAATACGGAAGCAACCTAGATGGCCATCGACAGATGAATGGATAAAGAAGTTGTGGTCTATATACACAATGGAATATTACTCAGCCATAAAAAGCAATGCATTTGAGTCAATTCTAATGAAGTGGATAAACCTAGAACCTTTTATACAGAGTGGAGTGAGTCAGAAAGAGAAAGATAAATATTGCATTATAATACATATATAGGGAATCTAGAAAAATGGTACTGAAGAATTTATTTACAAGGCAATAATGGAGAAACAGACATAGAGAATAGACTCATGGACATAAGAAGAGGGGAGGAGAGGGTAAGATGTATGGGAAGAGTAACATAGAAACTTACATTACCATATGTGAAATAGATAGCCAATGGGAATTTGCTGTGTGACTCAGGAAACTCAAAGAGGGGCTCTGTATCAACGGAGAGGGGTAGGATGGGGAGGGAGACAGGAGGGAGTGAAAAAAAGAACAAAAATTAGTAAAACTTATAGTGCCTCAGATGCTGTTTCATGCTATGGAAAAAAGAAGCAGGGAAGTAAATTAAGGAGAGTTGGGGTGGGTGTCATTTTAAACAGGTTGTTCAGGAAGATCATTCTACAAGAATGAACACAGCCAAAGAATCTGAAGGAAGTGAGAAAACATGATGATTTATGGGGGAAGAGTTTTCTGGGCAGAATGGTGACCAGTGAAAAGAACTAAAGTGGGAGTGGGCCAGCTGTGCCTGAGGGATGGTGATGAGGCTAGTGTGGCACAAAGAGAATGGGTCTGGGAAGGAGAGGGGATAAGAATGATAATGGTACAAACTGTTGAAGGCCTTGAGAGCATGGAAAGAGGTTGACTTTAACCTCAGATAAGGTGGGAGTCCAACGCAAAATTTTGAGCATCATCTGTCTGATGTATTAACAGGATCACCTGACTTGTTGAGGAAAAAGGGTGGAAGCAGGAAGCTATTCTAGCAATTCAGTCAAGATAGAGGAGGTTTGGAAAAAGTTGGAAGCAATGGATATATTGAGAAATAAGAGTCTGCATCAATTTTGAAAAGGTACATCATTTGCTAACGTTAAAATGTCCTGATTTTCATTTTGCAAACTTGTTCTCTTCTCTCTCTTTTGCTGGCCTACATTCTTTTCAACTTCTGAATGTCCATAGCTTTAAACTTCAGCACTAGTCCTTATTCTGTTTTCTGTGTCTCTAATCTAGGTTATCTCATTTTGTTCAACAATTTTAAATAACACCTGTGTGCACAGAGGATGAGATGGCTGGATGGCATCACTGACCCAATGGACGTGAGTCTCAGTGAACTCTGGGAGTTGGTGATGGACAGGGAGGCCTGGCATGCTGCGATTCATGGGGTCGCAAAGAGTCGGACACGACTGAGCAACTGATCTGATCTGATCTGATCTGTGCCTATGAAATGCTGTTACTCCAGACTTTGAGGTTTGCCCTGAACTCTAAGATTCTTATATTTACCCACTTGATACTCACTCCACAGAGGAAAAAAATCAAATCAAACATATACAAAACAGAATGGTATCCCCAGTCTTAGTCTTTTGTGTCCTCAGTCTTAGTACTTTGGTCTTTTCCATATGAGTAATTCATTCAACTACTTGGCTTGGAAACCTGAGTTTGATATGATCTTAACTTGTCTTTTGCCTCCCATCATCACACTCAATAAACAAATATGGCCTTGGGATTATACCTTCAAAATATATGTAATACTAATCTGCCCCCTTATCTTATCTCCATGCTCACTTTTGACAAGCTAACATCTTCTCTCACCTGAGCTACTGCAACACTCCAACCTTGTCCCCCTGGTTCTATTCTTGCTTGCCCCATCTACTTCTTTTTCTTTTTTCTTTTTATTTTTTTTAATTGTAGTACAATTGTTTTACAATATTGTGTTGGTTTCTGCTGTACAGTGAAGCGAATCAGCTATATGCTATATGCTAAGCTATATGCTAAGTCTCTTCAGTCGTGTCTGACTCTTTGACCCTGTGGGCTGTAATCCAGTAGGCTCCTGGATTGTACCTCCCTCTTGTATCTCCCCCCCGACTTGCCGTCCCACCCATCTGGGTAATCACAGAGCATTGAGCTGAGCTTCTTGTGCTTTATAGTAGGTTCTAGGAAATCCTATAGCTTCCCTGCTTGAAATCCTTCAAAGGTTTCCATTTTCTTATAATATAGTCTTAAGGTCCTACATAATTTGCCCATATCTTTAAGTTTATTTCAAATTACACCCTTCAATCTTATTATGCTCAAGAAACAATGGCTTTCTCCCTCTTCTTGCAGAACTTTTACCTTATTCCTGCAACCGCATCCAGGCATTTGCACCTGCCATTCTCTCTGTGCGAAATATTCTTGTCTCATGTCCTTGCATGACTGGCCTCTTTCCCTTGATCAGAACTTAATTCAAATATTATCTTCTCCCAGAAGCCTTGCCTGACAACCATATCTGAACTATGTTATCCTCCAACCCCTGAGTACTCTCTATTCCATTATTATATCAATAGAATTCACTTCTATGTGAAATGCGAATTGTTTACTGTTTCTCTCCTTCCACTAGCATGGAAACTGCATAAAAACAGTGCTTATTATTTGTGTCACTGCTGTACTGCTATACCTAAAACAGTGCTTCCTGTATAAAAGGCACACAATAAATAGAAAAATGGATGAATAAATGTTATTCAACTTCTCTATATACTATGAGGGCTTCCCACATGGCACTAGTGGTAAAGAACCACCTGCCAATGCAAGAGACCAAAGAGATGTGGGTTCAATATCTCTGAGTTGGGAAGATCCCCTGGAGGAGAGCATGGCAACCCACTCCAGAATTCTTGCCTGGAGAATCCCATGGACAGAGGAGCCTACTGGATTACAGTCCATGGGATCACAAAGAGTTAGACATGACTGAAGAGACTTAGCATGCATGCACGTATGCATACACTATGAGAATTATGAAACATGAACTATAATTTCAAAAACAAGAGTTAAGTAGAAAAAGTAACTTGGAAGTTCAGTTAGCTCAGATGACCTTTAAGCTTTCTCAACTCTGCAGCACCCCTCTCCGAAAAATGAGCTATATTATCTGATTTGCACTGAAATCTTCTCTAGGTCAGAATTGATTTCAGAACAACTGCTATTGCTCTGGCCAGCTGTGTGTCTACTTCAGAACTGAAGTTAATCAGCCTTCTCTCAGCTGGTCTGCACCATGGGCACTATGGAAGCTGAAGACCAAGAAATCACAGAAGCCATCAATTCAGGGGAGTCTTGATGTTTCCTTTATTATAACTTTGCCGAGGACAGTGTGGTGGGGTACAAAATGGTCTCCAAAGACTTCTTTGCCTCTTGGATCACAGTTCCAACGAGCTACATTAAATGCGTTTTTTTGAGCTCAACTCTTGAGTTCTCTATATCTTCATAACAAGTGGAGAGACCACTTTGAATACTGAAAGGCATAATTGATGCTTAATTATCTTATGGGTAAAACAGCTATCATTAAGTGAATATTTTAATTCCTATGTCCTTTTGTCTAATTGCGGAGGAATATTGGATGTATACAGGGACAATGAACGAGCTGGGAATTTTAATGAGGCTGAACATGTCTAAATTTAAGGTTCTTGGGTTTAAGCTTATCCTCTTAAAATATATTTGGTCTCATGTCAATCTGTTTAGGACAACCGTATCTAACATCTTTCTATTAAGTACCAAATGTTAGTTTTTACCGTGAGATTTTCTCTTATCATTTCATTTATTGCTGTTTTGTTTTGTTTTTAACGGAGTGAAGAGCACCTGCTTTTGAATAAATAAATAGAAGAAATTTTAAGTTTTCCATACAATATTCCAGTTGAATGTCTATGCTCAAGCACTTTGTTTGGAAGTAGTGTAACATGAAAACATGCTATACAAACCTTAAATTCCAGGTTAGTTATTACTAGGAGAGCTTTGCAAGTTGTCAAAGGCTTGAGTGAGATAAACTGCTTTACTTCTCTTAATTTCTCCAGATGTTCACTGTAAATTGAGGAAAATCTGTAGCTGGATGATTTTCTTTCTGTCTGCTTTTCATTTGCTGCAAACTACAACCACAAACTCTTTTGACAGAGCATGGCAACTGTCCAGCCCCATAGTTTCTGTGACTATTTTTGTCTGAACAAGGAAAAAGGGGCATATGTTTACAATTGGACAGCAGCAGGAATCCCTCTCTCACTGGTTGTTTTCTAGTCATTGTTTTTCTGTTGACATCTGTAACTATAGCCAGTTAGAAGCTTCTCTCCTTTTGCTTTCTATTAAAGACGACTGGTTTTCAGTCCATCTTACCTGATTGACTTCTTTCTTGTGAACAGTTTTTGCATCACAGTCTGTTTGAACAGTCACACCAATACAAAGCAACGATTATAGCATTGCTATGTTTTCACTTCTCAACACTATAGTTTGTAATTTACTTCTTTACATTCTTAGAAAAAGTGAGTAAATTCTTAGGAATATAAGAAAGTTACAAAAGGACTGAAAGAAGTTACTTAAGAATTTTACACTTAGCTCTCTTACAGAAGTACGCATGCATGCTAAGTCATTTCAGTCGTACCTGACTCGGTGACTGTATAGACTGTAGCTCACCAGGCTCCTCTGTCCAAGGAATTCTCCAGGCATACTTAGAGAGGAACGTACGTACTTACATCATGAATATTTAACCTGTGCAGTTTTAAACTTGTTAAAGCACATCAATATTTTTAAAGTTTAAAATTGTTCTAAATGTTATAAAAGTTATAGAAAATAGGATATTATCTTTTTGGGGAAAAAGTGATCAATGTCAGAGGACAAAATAAAAACCCTGTGAGAAAACTATCAGTAATTATGGAGACTAGATACAGGATGGGAGAAAGAAGTTTGGATTAAATTAAACTGTGGTAGAAAAATGTAAAAGTACTTTCTCATAATTGAAAAAGAGTCCTCAATAGGATTTCACACAGCCTCATACAGCCCCATTGCTCCTTAAATTTTCTTTCTTTTTTTGTCTTATCTCATGAAATGAGATAAGGAAATGTATATACACTAGAAACTTCCAAAAAAAATGAATCTGTTTGGTCCTTTGATCAATTTTAAGTAAGAAATTATCCAGCTTTCCTGTTCAAAAATATAATCTAAGGCTATATGTGCTGTTGCTGTGCTGTTCTTAGTCGCTCAGTCATGTCTGATGCTTTGTGACCCATGGACAGTTATATGTGATCTGCCTACAAAATCCCAACGTCATTCTCAAATGATGCACACACTGGCGTATTTAGTTATACATTTAGTATCCTCCTCATCTTATGCAGAATTAAGTCATCAGGAATCTCTGTGACAGTGGATAGAGTCACAGATGTGAAGTCCTTCAGACTAGAGACAATTGTATTCCTTCTTTATCAGAGAATCTGGAAGATTAGAAAATTTTGTTTATTTGGCTAAACTCGAAACATGAAGCTTAGATGATAAGTGAAAGCATCAATTTACAGTGTTTACACATGTGCTTGAAATGTGGCCTGTTAACAACTCTAGCCATTAGCAACTGCAATGGTATCTGATTCTAAGACTGACAGTTTCTCCACTTAGCCTTGAACAGGTTTTACTTTTAATATCTTCCTTCTCAAAAGTAATCACTATCCTGTACATTAAGGACTTGCTTGGTGGCTCAGACGGTAAAGCGCCTGTCTACAATGTGGGAGACCCGGGTTCAATCCCTGGGTCGGGAAGATCCCCTGGAGAAGGAAATGGCAATCCACTCCAGTACTATTGCCTGAAAAATCCCATGGACAGAGAAGGCTGGTAGGCTATAGTCCATGGGGTCGCAAAGAGTCGGACATGACTGAGAGACTTCACTTTCACTTTCTATCCTGTACATTGTGCTTATCATCTTATTTTTAAACATTTATTATATTATTTTTTATGCAACAAGAATATTAGGCTGAATATTTGGTCAGTATGGTATAACTGCCATCACTTTCAAGGTGTCCAAAGGGCTCTGCATTGCAGAGGGAAACCAGGAACAAGTTTTCACAAAGTGCCTTTCTTGGCATGGTTCTGGGTCAGAGTTTGCCAGTGAGAAGCACTTAAGTGACATTTGGAAGGTAAGAAAGAAAATGTGGATAGGATTCTTTGGAGATTCTTTCAGAAAGACACTGGGTAGGTTGCAAACAAGACCACAAGAGCTGTCTGGCAAGCTCACCTGCTTTAGTTCTGTAGACAACTAAGTTATCAAGTAAAAGCTTCCTGAGAATCAGTGTTTGTTCACTGGGGTAGCCAGGGCTTTTCCTTGAGTCCTGAGATTTTCAGTGTTTTCTGAATAATACCATGAAAAATAACAGCTCTGTTATTACCACTAACTAATCGTCCCTAATGAATTCCTTTACTGTACTCCTCCAGTCTTTTCAATTGTTTTGTACACCTCTAATATCTTGTATAAGAATTATTAATACTTGAATATAATGTGGCTTTTAATTTCCTGATCAAAAGCTATCTGATAGAAACAGAGTGTTTTTTATACTATTTTAAATTTTATACAAATGGCAACTTACTCTACCTACTCTTCCTCAATTTTCTTTTTCACTCATTTATACTTTGGAGATGAATCCATGTTAATACATGTACTTTTATTTAATTCATTATAATTGGTACATAATGTGCCAATGTTTTATTTACTACAATTTATTTATCCATTTTTTTCCCAGTTAAGTCACTTTTAGTTGGTTGTCAATGTTTTGATATCACAGTAAGATTAGAATGAAAATCCTCTTATTTGTCTTGTCTATATAAAAAAGAATTCTTTTTAAGGATTTATGTAAGGAGTAGCATTGATGCCATCAATGGTATCAGAGTTTCCTATGTTATGCTCATTAAAGCTTAGAATTATCAAACTTTATAAAATTTTGTCAGTAAGTAGTGAACAGTATTGCATTATCATTTTCATTTGAATTTTTAAATTTCTACTGAATAAAAACATAAATTCAGCTGCTTTATGTAATATAAAATTGTAAATTTTTCTTACATGTATGTTTTTGCTTAAAAAGCTATTTTATAATAAGAGCTGAAAAAGCCATTAAAAATAAGCAAGCTATTGAATATTATACTATAAACGTATGAAAATAAAAATTGTTCAAGGATGATGATTTTCTATGATTAGGTTATGAATTTCTCTATAATTGGCTTCATATTTTTATTTGTAAATCCTTTGAATCAAACTTCCAGTTGAAGATGAAAGAATAGAGACATTTCTATTCCTTCTGTTTGAAATCAGCCAAACATTTCAAAGAACAAAATAATTGTAAATACCACCTCCAATGAACTAGAAAACAGCCACAATCAATGCCCAATGACAAAAATTTGAAATTTGGGTTAATTTGAAGGTGAAAGCCAAGAAGGATATACACCTCTGTAGATACAGTGCAAATTTCAGAATTTTTCTAAAGTAAAAAGGCCTCATCAATGTCCCTGTACCTTTGTGGGGGGGATGACCTGAGAGATTATCTCTGAGTCCAGTATACATCACAAGAAGAAGATAAAGTTGAATCAGAAGAGCCATGTCACCTCTCTAAGAGGAAAACAGTCTATTTCCTAGGGTGGGAAACAGACGGAGGCTATTTTCTCTGAAGCTGCTGATCACAGGCAGCTAAAAATGTGTGGGTAAATGCTAAGCCAGCACACAAAGAAGAGTGACAATGGAGATTTTGCTGTGATTCTCACAAATCTTCCACTCTTTCCAAGGGACAGCTAAGAAGATTGGGTAAATCATGTCCCTAAGGCAAAAACTCAAAGAGTATTTGGCATAAAGGTTCTGAGACACCGTATCTAAAATAGATTTTCCTGATTCCCCTACTTTATCTCTTCATTGTTCTTTGTCTTTTCTTATACAATAAGTTGATTCAGATAGAACTGACCACATTAAATTGTGGGTAATAACTAGAAGAAAGCAATCATGGAGTTAGGCAAAAATGCATAAGAAGTTTGAGAAAAAGAAAGAAGTGCAAAGGAACCTGGAGAGAGGAAATTAATGTACATAAACAGGATGGGGAATTATCAAAATAATTATGTCAGACAAATAATAACATATTGATGATCTGAAAAAACTAAGTGAAAATATGTTTTATTTTTAAGAAGTCAAAGATATATACATAAGAATAAGTAAAGATATGAAAGTAAACTTTGTTAAATTCAGCTTACCTTTATGATTAAAATATAGCCAATAATGTAAATAGACACTGCTGAAATCACAGGTGGGAACATGGAGGACAGACTAACAAAATGAATTTCAAAATGCGTAAAAATTTAAGAAAATCGGGGAAAATACTAATGGAGGACACATACTGAGGATGAAGCATGTGGTTATATGTAGTACCTGGAGAAGGATACAATCTAACTGGAACTAAAAATATTTGACACATTTGTAGAATCTGAATGGGGCTTCCCTGATAGCTCAGTTGGTAAAGAATCTGTCTGCAATGCAGGAGACCCTAGTTCAATTTCTGGGTCAGGAAGATCCCCTAGAGAAGAGAAAGGCTACCCACTCCAGTATTCTGGACTGGAGACACACTAGAATCTGAATACTGAACACTGAGCTATATCTGAGAAATAATTGATGCAGAATAATCATCAGGTTATATATTTATAAAATTATTAGACTTCAAGGATTAAAAAAAGTCACCTACTGAGGCTAAAAATTAACCTGCTCTTGGATTTCTGAGTAGCAACATTTAATACCAGAACACAGTAAAGCAATCTTAAACAGATATTCAGGATGGAAATATGATTCAAGAATTTTGTATTAAGTCAAGTCACTGCTCAACAATGAAGGCAAAAAACATACATTTTCAAACATGCAAGAACTCATAGCACAATGCTACCACTGGTATGATGAAATTCAGCCAACTTATAGATGATTTGAGAAAAGAAGGGAAAATATTTGGAAATAAGTATTGAAGCTAGCTTTCCTGGTGGCTCAGATGGTAGACAATCAGCCTGCAATGCAGGAGACCAGGCTTTGATTCCTGGTTAGGAAGATCCCTTGGAGAAGGAAATGGCAACCCACTCCAGTATTCTTGCCTGAAGAATTCCATGGACAGAACAGCCTGGAAAGTGACAGTCCATAGGGTTGCAATGAGTTGAACGTGACTGGGCGACTAACACTACTTTTTCAAGAGAGTAGTCATTTTGTTGAAGAGTATATGAAAAGCTTAGCATGTATTATGTACTGAATTGTTTGTGTCACCCCAAATTCACAATTTAATGTCCTAGCCCAGGAGGTGGATGGCATTATTCCTTTCAGAAATAATTAGGATTAGATGAAGTCATGAGTGTAGAACTCTCATGATGAGATTTGTATCCTTAAGAGATCAGAACTGGTTTGCTCAAGCACATCCATTCTCTCTCTCTGTCTGCACTATATGGGGAAACAGAAAGAAGGTAGCTGGCCAGGAAGAGAGCTCTCACCAGAGACTACATTGGCCACCTCCTTGATCTTGAACTTCCCATCCTCTAGAACAATAAGAAGATAAATTTCTGTTGTTTAAATCAATCAGGCTTTGGTATTTTGTTATGAAAATTTGAGCAGGGTAAGATCGTCTATGTTAATTTTGCGATGTCTTCTATACATCAAGCAGAGAGTTGAATATAGGATGCTGGAGTTCAGGGAAGAGTTGGATAAGAATTTGGAAGTCCTCATTCACAGATGGCATTTAAAGCCAAGCTGAAGGTGTATGGCTTGAGGTGTGTGTTTTTGATGTGGTTCTTCTCTACAGAAATTAGTGGGACTGGCAAATTGTGCTTGGAATTTCATTTATTTAAAAAGTTCATATCACACTCTGCCTGCTTTTTTTCTTGGCTTACTTGGTTTTATAGGTAACTTTTTCTATTGATTTTCAAATATAACCATTTCATAAAACACTTCTATTTCCTGTCTTTCTTTAATTCCTTGAGTCAGATCCCAAAGGCCAACATCCCTTTATTATTAAGCCCATGTCTGGTGCCAGACTACTGAACTAATTAAGTCTGCATTTTTCTCCACCATGATTTTTATAATACATGACAAAAAGTTACTACAAAGCCAATTATATACTTTGGGTCACCAAACAAGACAGTCTGCCCAGGACTGGTTAGGCTTACACCTATTGTTCTGGCATAATTATCAATAGCACTCCCTTTCACTTTCCAAATTTGAGCAACAAATTTTATGTTCATCTTAACAATAATTGATATTTTTTTCTTCACAATTCATTAGATGAGTGTTAGCTATAGATTTTAATTCAAACTATGTTTATCTATGATTGTGCTTCACAGAGTTGAGTAGTAAAAGGACATATTTTAAAAGGAAAATATTCTTTGGAACTCCTAATATCAATTAGGATTAATTATATATTGGTAAATAAAAATAAATATAAACTTGCTATACAAATCTTATACTAGGTACCAATAGGCTTGCCTGGTGGCACATCGGTAAAGAATCTGTCTGCCAGTGCAGGGACACGAGTTTGATCCCTCAGTTGGGAAGATCCCCTTAAGAAGGAAATGGCAACCCACTCCAGGATTCTTGCCTGGGGAATTCCATGGACAGAGGAGCCTGTCAAGTTATATTCAGCCCATGAGTTCGCAAAACAGTCAGGCACAACTTGGTGACTAAACAACAACAGCTAGGTGACAATGTCAGATTTTTAAATTAAATGATAAAAAAATCTTTATATAAACCATAAATTCAAAGATAACAATTAAGATTTAATATGAAACGTTATTTTACAGAAGCTAAATCTCTTCTTAGAATATAACTATGGGTGTGTGTGTTCAGTCACTTTAGTCATGTCTGACTCTTTGTTACCCTAAGGACTATAGCCTGTCAGGCTCCTTTGTCCACAGAATTCTCCACGTAGGAACACTGGAGTGGGTTGCCATGTCCTCCTCCAGGGGATACTTCAACCCAGGAACTAAACCTATGTCTCCTGTGTCTCCTGCATTACAGGCAGATTCTTTATTGCTGAACCACCAGAGAAACTCATAGCTTAACTATAGTACTTACGAAAGTTTGTTTTTTTGAGTCTTCCCAGAAATCTTCTCTTTTTACATAACTATGGGCTTCCCCTGGTGGCTCAGATGGTAAAGAATCTGCCTGCAAAACAGGAGACCCAGCTTCAAGGGTTGGGAAGGTTGGAAAGCTCCTTTGGAGAAGGGAATGGCAACCCACTCCAGTATTGTTGCCTGGAGAATTTCACGGACAGAGGAAACTGGTGGGCTACAGTCCATGGGGTCCCAAAGAGTCAGGCACGACTGAGTGAGTAACACCATCACCATGGAATTAGTACTCATTAAGCACACCATGCATCATTTGGTCTTCATTGGTATAAACATATCACTTCATTACCGAGTGTGTTTTGTTCTTTTTTCATTACTGATAAGTGAAGTTGTGTTAAGTTCCTTTTTTTCATCATAAAGCAAACACTGGTAATAAAAGCATTTAGTGATACTGATTATATGGTGATTCTTCAGATGGCCAGAATACACCTCTGTACTTTATTTTCATAATTTTATTCAAATGGAAACACAAAATCTGAAAAGTTATGAAGATCCTCAAGAAGTTTGTCGAACATATGAGTCTATACATTTTTATTTGTAAAATGATGCTGAAAGATTTAAATCTGATAATTTATGCAATAAGTACAAATAATCAATAAACATAAACAAATCCTCTTACTAGGAATAAAAAATGAAAATTATTGACGATGACAATTATAAGTATTTTGAGGGATTCAGGATTAAGTGTTCTTATCCTTGTACATCTATCTTGGGATTTTAATTGGGTAAAACATTTCTTGAAAGCAAAGTGATTATGTGTATTAAAATGTAAAAGTATGCATATCCTTAGACACTTCTAGAAATGTATTCATACTTAAACATTCATATGCATATATAAATTAGCATATTTGACACATGTATATTTTACTTGACAAATATGTTTTCTACACACAGACACCTACACACATACATACTACACATGTTTGTCAGTCGGTGTGCCAGACACTGAGTATTTAATGATGACTAGTTCCTGTTTTCAAGAATTTAGAGTTTAGTGTTGGAGACATATTAAAAGTCATACAAACATGGCAACCATGCCAAGTGCTATATAAGGGCTATACGAGCACCTTTAAGAGATGTTTTTAACACAGTGAAAGAGATCAAGGAAGGCTTCTCTCAGGAAGGCCCTTGAAGCTAAAGCTGAGTGAGGAACATGTGTTAACCTGAAAAGAGAAGAAAGCAGGTTTCAAGCAGAGAAGTAGCAGGTGCAGAGCCCCTAAGGTAGGAAGAGACATGGAGAATACAAGTAGCTGACAGGAGACGATTGTGGCTGGAAAGGTGAGAGAAGTGAGACTGCAGTGTGCAAAGATACGGGGGGATAGGAAAGCACCAGAGGTCTCTCTTTTATTCTTTTTCAGAGTTTTATTCTTTTGCTCAAATAACTATAGTTTATTTCCAAAGCTTGAATGAGTTTTAAATATAAACAGAATTGTTTTTGGAAAGATTGCTTCAACTTTGTGTGTGTGTGTGGATGAATAGTTGAATATTTGTTAGATAAATGAAATTAGTTATGATTTTTAAATTTACAGTCTTTTCAATCATGTGTGCTCAGTTGCTCAGTTACGTTTGACTCTTTGCAACCCCATGGACGGCAGCCCGCCAGGCAAGCAAGAATACTGGAGTGGGTTGCCACTTCCTACTCCAGGGTATCTTTCTGACCCAGGGAGCCAACCCATATCATTTGTGTCTCCTGCATTGACAGATGGATTCTTTAGTGCCACCTGGGAAGCTCCTTTTAATCATAATTAAATATAAAAATTACTTAAATATATAACAGTAAGGGTTAAACATACAATAAGCATCAGATCAGATCAGTCGCTCAGTCGTGTCCGACTCTTTGCGACCCCATGCATCGCAGCACGCCAGGCCTCCCTGTCCATCACCAACTCCCGGAGTTCACTCAGACTCACGTCCACACAAGGGTTTATTTAAATGAACTTCAGTACATTCACACAATGAAATATTTTTAAATTGTTCACAGTGATAATACTTTAGAAGTATATCTATTAGCATGAAGAATTGTTCTTAATCTATTAAATAGAGAAAGTGAGAATGAAATATATATCTATATACACATACATGTGTATGTATGTTCATGTTTAGTCACTTCAGCTGTGTTCAACTCTTTGTGACCCTGTGGACTGTAGCCTTCCAGGCTCCTCTGTCCATGGGATTCTCCAGGCAAGAATATTGATGTGGGTTGCTATGTCTTCCTCCAGGGGATCTGCCTGACCTGGGGATGGAACCCATGTCTGCCTGTATCTCCTGCATCTCAGGCAGATACTTTACACACTGAACCACCTGGGAAGCCCATGTGCTTGTGTGTGTGTGTGTGTGTGTGTATAATATATATATATTATATATATTTACCACAGACTGGCATGGTTCTCATGACAAAATATAAACAGTTATATAAAGTGTTGGGTAAATACAGGTCTAGATTAAAGGAAAGAATAGACTCAGCAGTTATCATGCAAATTTGTGGCAAATTTTTACTAAGGCAAACATAAACTAAGTCTGTGAAACCTTGAGGTACTATTGCATCCACTTAGAAAGTTTTCTTTTCTTTGCTTCATATAAAAATCAGGAAGCACAAAAATTAGGATGCATCAATAAATGATATCATTTAACTGAATAAATAAGTGTGAAATTTTCTTCTGAGGACACTTTCTTCCATAAAACTCTCCTCTCTTAGCTCCTCAGAAGAAAGAGGGAAAGGAGAATGCAATAATATGACTTCAGAATAAATAAATAATGGAAGAAATTTCAAAACAGAATGAGGCTTTGCTTTGAGCTATCCAATCTTCTTGAGACTGCAAATTGTGCAGGAACAGGGAACAGTTTCTCTCATGAGTTTTCTTCCAATCAGGAGGAAAATACAACATGAGCATTTCTTAAAGATTACAACATATCTAATCATATACCTGGTTACAATCTAGAAGAGAAGACATATGAAAAATTCATAAAGAATTTATATACATAGTATGCTCAGGTCAATTTTTATTCTATACAAATTTTTGAAGAAAAAATCAGAATTATTTTGATGTAATAATTCAGATTATAATTCATAGTGCATAAATGCAACTAACATAAATCAATGTCTGAATTACTCTTGGATGTCATTTGCTTAATGTTTTCAATGTAGTAAAGTTTTCAATGCATTTTTTTCCAATAGAGAGTTGTTTTCTATTATATCCTTTTTCTATGTCTTCATGTTTCATAATATATTTCAAAGAGCCAAAATATGTTATTACTGATACAACAGATTCTCTTTAAGCCAAGATAAGCTTTGACACAAACCCAAGCTTTGAGTTTAGGATTTGATTCAGATAATAATATCAAAAATAAGGCAATGTTCCTCTGTAGTATAGATTGCTTAAAGCTCAATCTTTGGAACAGAACAGACCTGCGTTTGAATCACAACTTCACCAACTTCTAAGTTATTTGATCTTGGAGAACGTACTTAACTTTTCCAAATACATTTCCTATCATGTCACCATCCTATTGAATACCCTCGAAAGGCTCCTTATTCCACTGAAAATAAAACTCAGCATGTTTTAAATTTCTCCTGGGTTTCACACCATCTTGTCCCTGATTATCTGTTACCTTTCTCTTCTCATTTACTACCTGTATAGGTGTCAGTCAGGGCTTCTACACACGTTAGTCCACTTTCCCTCTTTTCCAATGACTATCCAATCCATCCATTATACAGTCGTGTGTGTGTGTGTGCACACACTAGGTCACTTTAGTCATGTCCAACTCTTTGCAGCTCCATGGACTGTATCCCACCAAGCTCCTCTGTCCATGGGATTCTCCAGGATACTGGAGTGGGTTGCCCTGCCCTCCACCAGGGAATCTTCCCAACTCAGGGCTCAAACCTGTGTCTTATGTCTCCTGCATTGGTAGGCAGGTTCTTTATAACTAGCACCACCTGGGAAGCCCAATACAATCATGCATTTGTTGCTAAATATTTATTTAATTTTTAAATGACATGGGAAGACATCATATTTACACAGACTGTGAAAAAATGCACTTACAAATGAATTCTAAGCTGAGATATTCCCAACAGCATATTGTGAAACAAGGAGGAATGTGTATTCGATGTTCTTTATCTTTCACTCTCAGCAGTCCCATTCCTTAGGCTGCTCAGTCTTGAGTTAATGACAAATTTGGTCATTCATTTGAAATAATGAAACTGTCAGTGGGGCCCGTCTGGTATGCATCAGCTTAAGTCAATTACTTAGCAGTAAAGGCAGTTGTAAATACACAGAAAATAACTTTTGTGAAAACAATGAGTCCTTTTCCTTTATCTATTGCTGTGTCCTATTATAATGAGTAGCATGTTAATTGGTCCAAAGTTGAAATGTGTTACTGAAAATGAAAGTAACCATTATTCTTTTACAACCATGAAGGAAAAGCCAACAAGATTTCCAGACAGAATCCTTGACATTGTTAAAGGCCTAAACAATGCCATCACAGTCTATCTACAGACTTCTTCCCATGTAAGAAACAGATCCCTCTTCTAAACCTTTATAAATCTTATTTGGGCTTCCCTGGTGGCTCAGAGGTAAAGAACCTGCCTGACAATGTAGGAGACATGGTTTCCATCCCTAGGTTGGGAAGATCCCCTGCAGAAGGAAATGACAACCTACTCCAGTATTCTTGCCTGGAAAATCCCATGAACAGAAGGAGTCTGGCAGGCTGCATTCTATGGGGTAGCAGAAGAGTTGAATATGACTTAGTCACCAAACAACAGTAAATCTTGTTTGTTTTTGTATGCATGTAAAATCATTCCTAGTTGATGCAATTGGTAATTTAATTTGACCAAAGCAACAAAATCCATCACAATCAATTCATGCTGACAACTTCGGTGCTTATTGATTTTGTAGTTTGGATATTTGGTTTGTAAAGTAGGTTTTTTATTGTTGCACCAGAATTAGAGGGGCAAGGAATTTGTACTTTGTTGTTATAAAGAAAAATGTACATTGCTTGTAAACACAGTTCTAGAGTGATACACTCTGAACTGGATTGAACATTTGCAAAGGACTGAGTAGATTTGAACCACTGAGTAGATTGTATCCTTATTTTATTTGCAATTGGTCATGAGGTTTGGGAATGTCAGCTCTCACATCTCTAGTCTTCATATAGAGAATACAAGGCACACAAGCTGATCTGTTAGGATATGGGGAGGAAAGTATAACTTTCATATTTTCAAGTCATTATTTTTACTTTGTATATATTTTATTGTGTGTATATGTTTTACAAGAACATACTGTAGTAGTATGTAAATATACTTTGCAGCAATTTTCAAAATATTTTTACTGATAAGCATATGTGATCTAAAATTTTTGAAGACAGTCACTCTCACAGCTCTTTTATCTTTAAATGGAAGAAATCAGTGCTTTTTAGACACAACTTCATGGGATCCTGAAAGTTCATTGAAAGTAGTATCATATAATATCACTAATATATAGAATCTAAAAAAGATGTAACTGAACTTATTTTTAAAACAGAGACTCACAGATGAAACCAGAAAACAAATTTCTGGTTACCAAAGGGGAAGGACAAATTAGGAGGTTTTGATTAACATATACACACTACTATGTTTAAAATAGATAGCCAAAACAGACCTACTGCATAGCACATAGAACTATACTCAATATTCTGTAATAACCTATAAGGAAAGAGAGTCTGAAGAAGAGCATATAGATAGATAGATAGATAGATCAACATATCTACATATATATAAACAGATTTATCTATCTATCTATATACAGATATATCTGAATTGCTATGCTGTATACCTGAAACTAACATGATATTATAAATCAATTATACTTCTATAAAAAATAAAAAATTTTAAAAATAAAAAGAAGGTAAATCAACAGTAAAAAAAGAAATTGAGGATAAAAATTTTCTTCTAATGCTATATGCTATAAATTTCTAATTTAATTTTAAGTGTAAATAAATACATGTGTTATTAAAGATAAGTGCTTAAGTGAAAAAAGAAGAAAAAAAGAAAGTGGTTAGGATGGGGAAGACCTAAGCTATGAGAAGTTCAAGGAAACAGAACTCACTAGACCCTACCCAACTAGCTTCCCTTTGTATTTCTTTTATATTTTATATTTCTGAGTTATATTTCTTTATAAGAACAAGCTTCAGATACTTAAACAAAAGTTTGAAGGACACTGGACTGAATGATGTCTGAGGTCTCAACAAAATCTAACCTTTGACCATCTAGGTCCTGAGTTGCCTTGTATTATGGAGGTAAAATAGTAATAAATGTTACACACATGCGTAGCAAATTTTTGTATTAGGGACCTTACATTTTAGATCTCAGGTTTCTGCTCTAATTAATGATGTGAGGCATATGTATAACAAGATAACCAACAATATGTGCAATCTGAGTGATGGATACAATGTGTAATAATGATTAAGCCTAAGAACAGATCTCTTCCAGGTATAATCAAAGTGAAAGGTGTATTTTAAGGGGTCCTTACCATTACCCCATGGGAGGTGCTAGCTTTTAATGAAACTTTTCTTTTAATACTACCCCAAAATAATTTCATTCTATAGGTAGTGATTAACTAATACAGCTGACTCTTTTGAAGCTTCGTTTAAAGTTTTTAAAAAGTGCAACTGAATCTCACTAATATCCTTTGAAAGTAGTGAACGCTTAGCCCCTAGATGCATGGACACTCTTGATGGAAGTCAGGTGTAGGATCAGTTGCCGCATAAATAAAGATGTCTCATGTCATCTTTAGCTATTTCATATGTTGAACAGTTTATCCTCGTGAAATAAATATAGACTCAATATTTCCTGGATTCTTTCTTCTCCACCTATTTCCTTAGAATCAATCCAAGTAGTCTATAAAATGTAAAGAAAAATTAAACCAGTTTGGCAGTTGTATGTCTTGTCAGGATTTTGGGCCATATTTTTGCAATGGGTCATAAACAAACAAAAAAAGGGAGAAAATAAACTAATTTATGAGTCATGACTGTTACCAGAGGCAATTCTGAACCATTTCCAATGTGTGTTAATCTGTTTAAGATTACAAAGCCAGGAGGCACATATGTAAACCTTTTTCAGGCAATGCCTTCTCGCAAAGATTGTGCTAAGAAAGTAAGTGGCAGAGACGGTACTGATGCACTTGGAAAGACATATGACTTCCCATGACAATGAACTTGACTTTTTCTTTTGATATAGGGTTAGGGTATGTAGTGGGAGAAAACTCATTTTTGCATCTGTCCCCCCTCCAAGGAAGCATTATTCCTTGATAGAGAACCTTCACAACTTTGTCTAGCTTCTTATTTTCCTAAGATACACTTATCTTCCTGGACCAAAATGATATGCAATTTTCTCACTCTTCAGTTAGAAATTTGAATACCAAAATCCAATGGTAATTGTGCCCATTCATATTTATATTATATATAAATATATACTTCATATATAAATGTATACTTCATATATAAAACATTTGTATACTTCATATATAAAACAACACACCTTTCTTTATAGATAAATACTAATGTATAGATGCTTTAGTGCTTTCAATAAGTTTAAACATCTCAATAATTTCTATAAAATTGATTTGCTCTGTAAAAAAGAGAAAATGAAAAAATATATATATTGCTTACTGCTACTAGCCTAAAATGTGTGATTATAGGCAAAGCTTGTGTACCTGTGTGTGTGTGTGTGTGTGTGTGTGTGTATGTAGAGAGAGAAAGCCCAGGCCCCAGCAATGCCTCACATTCAGACCTTTGATATTATCATAATATTCAAAGAAATAGAAACATATAGGACCCAAGACACACACTAAAAAATTTGGCGACAAACTCTCATCTTGTAATTTTTATATTTAATACATCACAAAATTTGAACCCTATCAGGGCATTTCTTGGTCTTCCCTGATAGCTCAGTGCAGGAGACCCTGGTTTGATTCCTGGTCAGGAAGATCCACTGGAGAAGGAATAGGCTACCCACTCCAGTATCCTGGCCTAGAGAATTTCATGGACCATATAGTCCATGGGGTTGCAAAGAGATGGACATGACTGAGTGACTTTCATAGGGCATTTCCTTGATGTTTTTCTCTCTGAGGGCCTTGGAACTTATACTGGATCCTGAAGGTTCTAATTATAGGTTTATTTGTTGTACTTAATTTTAATTTGGGGGCAGCATGATGCACAGCATGTGAGATGTTAATTGACTGACCAGGGATCAAACCTGTGTCCCTGCATTGGAAACAAGGAGTCTTAACCATTCGGCCACCAGGGAAGTCCCTGTTGTATTTTAAATATGCATGACTAATTTTTACACTTTGACTCAGAAATTATATCCCTTCCATAGTTCATAAACCTACCACAGAAATGTCTATTGTGTTTGCTTTTTAAGTTTTCCCCCTAAATGAACCTAATAAAAAGAGATGAAAGACCAAGTGGAAAAGCAGAAAAGGAGTTGGAAAGAGTGGTAAAGAGTAACTCCATGATAGCCCCTACACTCAACACTCTTGATCCCCTTCTTTTGTCAGAGAGGATGTAGTTTCTGCTTGTGTACACGATTTATTAGGCTGAGTGCTCATTAAACTGAGTGGAGAAAGCAGTAACCATTTCTCATCTAAGAATCTCCTGACCTCTCCATTTATAGTGAGAATACTTTCATGGTAGAGTTAAAGTGGCTGGAGACTAAAGAGAGAAGCAAGAAGTTTTGTCGGTATGAGTCACTCAAGCAGTCACAGTACCCAGATCAGGGCTGGTACTTATTTAGGGAAAATATACAATTTATCAACCAAACTGGGATGCTTTTGTCTGAGATAAATGCTCAATTGGACAGAGTACCGAGTTCTTCCTGGCAAACTGGAGATAGTCGCAAAATGTTGTTCTTTAGTTGCTAAATCGTTTCTGATTCTTTTGAGACCCTCTGGTCTGTAGCCTGCCAGTATCCTCTGTCCATGGGATTTTCCAGGCAAGGATACTGGACTGGACTTCCTTCTCTAGGAAGAAAGTCCAAGTCACACAGTTCAGTCACTCAGGTGTCTGATTCTTTGCCAACCCCTGCACTGCAGCATGCCAGGCCTCCCCATCCATCACCAACTCCAGGAGTTTACTCAAACTCATGTCCATTGAGTTGATGATGCCACCAACCCTCTCAGCCTCTGTTGTCCCCTTCTCCTCCTGCCTTCAATTTTTCCCAACATCAGGGTCTTTTCAAATGAATCAGTACTTCAAATCAGGTGACCAAAGTACTGGAGTTTCAGCTTCAGCATCAGTCCTTCCAATGAATATTCAAGACTGATCTCCTTTAGGATTGACTGGTTGGATATCCTTGCAGTCCAATGGACTCTCAGGAGTCTTTTCCAACACCACAGTTCAAAAGCATCAATTCTTCATCACTCAGCTTTCTTTATAGTCCAACTCTCACATCCATATAGGACTACTGGAAAAACCATAACTTTGACTAGATGGACGTTTGCTGGCAAAGTAATGTCTCTGCTTTTTAATATGCTGTCTAGGTTGGTCATAACTTTTCTTCCAAGGAGCAAGCATCTTTTAATTTCATGGCTTCAGTCACCATCTGCAGTGATTTTGGAGCCCAAGAAAATAAAGTCTTTCACTGTTTCCACTCTTTCTCCATCTATTTGTCATGAAGTGATGGGACCAGATGCCATGATCTTCGTTTTCTGAATGTTGAGCTTTAAGCCAACTTTTTCACTCTCCTCTTTCACTTTCATCAAGAGGCTCTTTAGTTCTTCTTTGCTTTCTTCCATAAGGGTGGTGTCACCTGCATATCTGAGGTTATTGATATTTCTCCTGGCAATCTTCATTCCAGCTTGTGCTTCTTCCAGCCCAGTGTTTCTCATGATGTACTCTGCATATAAATTAAATAAGCAGGGTGACAATATACAGACTTGACACACTCCTTTCCTAATTTGAAACTAGTCACACAATAGGTATTCATTAATTATTCAGTAAGTAAATGAATATATGAAAGAGAATATATGCTCCATCATATGCTTGTTCTAGAGCTTCCCTGGTGACTCAGACAGTAAAGAATCTGCCTGCAATGTGGGAGACTCAGGTTCAATCCCTGGGTCAGGAAGACTCCTGGAGAAAGGAATAACTCCAGTATTCTTTTCTGGAGAATGCCATTGACAGAGGAGTGTGGTGGGCTACAGCCCATGGGTTGCTGAGAGTCAGACATGACTGAGCAACTAGCACATGCTTATTCTAAGTGATGCCATGAACAAAGATCAAGAAGTTAGCTTGGGTAGTTTTCTATGACAATCCAGTAGTAGAATTTATGAGGTGATGGTGTTCAGTTCTTCATACTCGACTTGGGACTATTTAAAAAAATATTGTGACTGCTCAAGGTCAGACAGTAGCACAGGCTGTCTTGATATGCACAATTTGATTCAGTCACTCAGTCATGTCCAACTCTTTGCAACCCCAAGGACTGCTGCATGCCAAGCCTCCCCATCCATCACCAACTTCCAGAGTATACTCAAACTCATGTCCATTGAGTCAGTGATGCCATTCAACCATCTCATCCTCTGTCACCCCCTGCTCCTCCTGCCTTCAATCTTTCCCAGCATCAGGGTCTTTTCAAATGAGTCAGTATTTCAAATCAGGTGGCCAAAGTATTGGAGTTTCAGCTTCGGCATCAATCTTTCCAATGAATAATCAGGACTGATTTTCTTTAGGATGGACTGGTTGGATCTCCTTGCAGTCCAAGGGACTCTCAAGAGTCTTCTCCAACACCACAGTTCAAAAGCATCAATTCTTCAGCGCTCAGCTTTCTTTATAGTCCAACTCTCACATCCATACATGACTATTTGAAAAACCAAAGCTTTGACTAGATGGACCTTTGTTGGCAAAGTAATGTCTCTGCTTTTCAATATGCTGTCTAGATTGGTCATAGCTTTTCTTCCAAGGAGCAAATGTCTTTTAATTTCATGGCTGCAGTCACCATCTACAGTGATCTTGGAGCACAGAAAAATAAAGTCTCTCACTGTTTCCATTGTTTCTCCATCTATTTGCCATGAAGTAAAAAGACCCTGTCGGAGAAGGCAATGGCACCCCACTCCAGTACTCTTGCCTGGAGAATCACATGGATGGAGGAGCCTGGTAGGCTGCAATCCATGGGGTCACGAAGAGTTGGACACGAATGAGCGACTTCACTTTCACCTTTCACTTTCATGCATCGGAGAAGGAAATGGCAACCAACTCCAGTGTTCTTGCCTGGAGAATCCCAGGGAAGGGGGAGCCTGGTGGGCTGCCATCTGTGGGGTCGCACAGAGTTGGACATGACTGAAGTGACTTAGCAGCAGCAGCAGCAGCAGCAAAAAGACCCCGATGCTGTGAAAAATTGAAGGTGGGAGGAGAAGGGGACAACAGAAGACGCGATAGTTGGATGGCATCACTGACTCAATGGACATGAGTCTGAGTAAACTCTGGGAGTTGGTAATGGACAGGGAGGCCTGGTGTGCTGCGGTCCATGGGGTCGCAGAGAGTCAGACATGACTGAGGAAATTAACTGAACTGATGGGACCAGATGCCATGATCTTAGTTTTCTGAATGTTGAGTTTTTAGCTAACTTTTTCGCTCTCCTCTTTCACTTTCATCAAAAGGCTCTTTAGTTCTTATGCTTTCTGCTATAAAGGTGGTGTCATCTGCATATCTGAGGTTATTGATATTTCTCCCAGCAATCACACAGATCCAAATTATTCTCAAAGTATAGACATTCAAATTATTTTCAAATAATTGTCTATTGACTTTTTTATAAATAAGAAAATAAGACTAAGGAAAAAAAAAAGATGCTGTAGAAAAACAGTATTTGGAATGGGAATATAAAGACCTGAGATCTAGCTGTGCATCTTCATTCAAGTTGCTCTGCTAAAATTTAGAAAATTACTTACATTTCTATAATATCTTAGCTATAAAATTAATAAAATAGGTCACCTAATAATCTCTGACTTTTCCAGCCTTGCCTATTTATCAGGGCTGTTTGAAAGAAAGATTGACCAATTCTAGGTCAAAAATCTTCTTTTCCAAAAACAGAGCAGTGACAGATGAAATTCTTTAAAAAGACAGAGGAAAAAAATAAAGACATAGTTGGCTCAGATAAAGATTCAAACACTTTTTCAGATCAGAAGTTGATCATAGGTTTAAAATGACAACTGGGACTTTAGCTGGTCTTGCTGGATTTCAGAGTCCTAAAACAAGAAGTGGTGCTCAGGAATTGGCTCCTAGGGATTAAATGAAACAAGTGCCCCCAGGAAGTAGGGGTTGGAATCAGGCTTACTGCTTGCGACCAAGGACTTAATGAAGTTCTCTTAGTTTTAAAGGAGGTTGAAAATGTCTTCCACCAATTTATACTGTATGAGGTCTCGGTTTGGGGGAGCTGTAGACCTAAAGATGCAGAGCAAACAGGCATATCTTACAGACGTGAGGCAGTCTTTCAGCTGAATCAGAGGCTGGATTTGCAAAACCATGATGTTCCTCTTTTCTCTGAAAGGTCTTTAAAAACCTTTGTCTTAGATTAAAGGTCCATCTGGCTGAGTAAAGACAAGTGCAAAATCTGTAAGGGCAGGGAAGGGTAAGCAAAGAGGGAAGCTGATGGAAAGAAACAAATAGAAGAATTCATTCAAATTTAAATTAACTTGCAGATGCAAATTCCAAAATATGAATTAAAAAATAAAACTGATGCTAACAATGACACAGTGAAAGGAGCAATTGGAAGGAGAATTCACTCTAGACAAGTTTAGATCTATAGAACGATCTCAGAAAAACTTTGGAATAAATGTGCTATGGATTTTCAAAGAAATGAATGTATACATGTCTTTTAAAATCAGTGACAATTTATGAAACAAAACTGTCAAAAGAATAAGAAAAGATAAAAATAAGTTTGCATTCTTAAAATAAAAATATAATTATTAAATTTAAAAATAATGTAATAAGTGGGATATATTTAAGAATGGATATGGTCAGAAAAAAATTGTAACCTAGAATATGATACCACAGAGAAGTAAAGATGTAAAGATGTGATAAGCAATAGAGAAACATCATGGATTAAATTGGAATGCCCCAATAATGATTTAATAAGTGTTCCAGAAGAACAGATTGGAGGAAGTGGCAGAAAGATCAGAATTTGGAGAGGTAATTATTGACAACTTTTCAGAATTAAAATTATACTCCAAATACATGCAGAGTAGAGAGAAATAAATCTATACCTAGATACACCTCAGATCATTATTACCAACAGATTATCTAAAAACTGTCAAAGAAAATAATTTTTTTACTAAGGAATGATGTTTAAACTAACAACAGCATTTGTTTGTCAGAATTATTTGGCATCAATTCATGCCAGAAGTTAGTTGAGTTCTGTCTCCTGTCATAGAGGGAATATATCTGTAAACATAGAATTCTATTCCTAGCCAAATATGTCTTTAAGAGTAAGAAAACTGTGATATTTGCAAACATGAAAACAAATAAAGATTGTCATTCAAATAATTATTAGGGGTAAAATAATTCAAGTAGAGTAAAAGTAAACACAGAAATCTATTGAATATAAGTATATATCTTAAAATCTAAAAGTAACCACTAAAAATTGAATAAATAAAAGTCTATAGTTTCCCAATCAGTATAGAAAAAATATAAAATATATAGTATATTATATATGATATATTATTTAATATATAAAAAGAAAGAATGATAACACAAAATAAAATGGCTGAAATTATTGTCAGAAATCATGCTAAATTTAAATAGGTAAAACTATATTATTGAAGAGATTATTGTTAGTAAAGAAAAAAATAAAACAAAATCTACTATGATCTGCTTATAAAAGAAAATACTCCTAAAGCAATAACCACATGTAAAGACTGAGTATAAAGTGATGGAAAATGGATATGCCTTGTAAATTATTCCACAAAGTAGAATGTTAATATCAGTATTGTGCTTAGTCGCTCAGTCATGTTTGACTATTTGTGGTTCCATGGGCTGTAACCCACCAGGATCCTCTGTCCATGGAATTTTCCAAGCAAGAATACTGGAGTGGGTTGCCACTTCCTACCCCAGGGGACCTTCCTGACCCAGGGATAGAACCCATATTTCTTGCATCCCCTGCATTGGCAGGCAGATTCTTTACAACTAGCACTCACTGGGAAGCCAATCTCAGTATTGCTGTTGTTCAGTCAGCAAGCCATGCCCAACTCTTTGTGACCCCATAGACTGTAGCATGCCAGGCTTCCCTGTCCCTCACCATCTCCCAGAGTTTGTCCAAGTTCATGTCCATTGAATCGGTGATGCCATCCAACCATCTCATCCTCTGTTGTCCCCTTCTCTTTCTGCCTTCAATCTTTCCCATCAGGATCTTTTAAAGTAAGTCAGCTGTTGGCATCAGGTGGCCAAAGTATTGGAACTTCAGCTTCAGCATCAGCCCTTCCAAAGAGTGTTCAGGGTTAATTTCCATATTTATTAACATCAATATTAATACCAATCAAATAGAATTTAAATAAAAATACACTAAGAGAAGTAAAAAATTTAAATATTGATAAAAGCATAATCATCACAAACTTATATGCATATAAAACATAGCTTCAAAATATATAAAGCAATAGCTGACAGATGTACAAAGGAGTGGGTTGCCATTTCCTTCTCCAGGGAATCTTCCTGATCCAGGAATCGAACCCACGTCTTCTGCATTGCAGGCAGATTCTTTACCGACTGAGCTAGGAGGGAAGCCCTAATTTACACTCACAGTGGATTGTTTTAACACACTTGGCAGAAACTACTGATAGATCAAGTAAATTAGCAAAAATGCGGGAACTCAGAGAGGGGGTTGCCAACATGGTTAATTGTAGTAATCCCTCCAATGCTTTTCTACTCTTGATTCCTTTGAGATAATATTACATTATTTAACCTACTGATTCTTTATGATAGTTTAAGCTATTCAAGAGGTAACATGTTCCTCTGTGTTCTATTTTTTTCTATCACGGTATTCTTAGCAATTAGATTTTCCCTTTCATCTCTAACGTTGCCCTTCAATTTCTGAAAGTTAAACATCTTGCTATAAACTTTGAGAAATGCATCCTATTTATAGATTCATTTGTGGAGAATTGACATTTTCTACAGCATTAAGTCATCCTACTCAAAAAATACAGTGTTTGTGTCCACTGTAACACCTTCAGCAAAGTTGTACAATTACTTCTATCATATCATTATTGTGTTATCTGGAAGAAGAGTATTATATGTAAAAACTGGTAGTAGTTAAAAGTGTGACATAGCAATCTACTTTACAGTGTTACGTTGGGTAATACTTTCTAGTTCATGCAGTCTTTTCACTTAGGTACACTGGAATTATCTTTATAACTATTGGCCTTTCATTCATTGAATCATTCAAGAAATATTTATTTGGGATGTAACTCACATTATGAGTGAGTCATGAGATGTAAAGGAAAATAAACTGTCATCTCTACCTTCAAGAGGCTTACAAATCTGAGTAATGAAAGAAAAAGAAATCAATAGATCCAAAAACTGAATAAAAAAATAAAAGAAAAAAGGAAGGAAAGAAAGAAGAATAAAAAAAGGAGACCTCAGACTACATATTATGGACCCAAAGATAACTCCCAGATTCATTTCTCAACCTACATCAATGTAATGTATGATTTATTAAGGGTTGAAAATAGATTTAAATATGTAAATAAAATATTTATATTAGCAAGTGCATACTTAAAAATGCTGTGATAAACAGAAGAACAAATTCTGAAGCTTATTTTTGAACTGAAGGACACTATCGTGTCTTACTTCCATATATGCTTTTTTTCAGGTATTTGGATTGCTTTTAGTTCAGCATAGTTTATTGTGGACAGTTTTCTGGCTAACTCGCTGACTTGCCCTTTAAAAATTTAAATATCTGGCAGGCATCAGACTTATTGGAATAATTATAATCCACCCCAAAATGAAACTATTTGTTGACATTTTAAATTGGCTTATTGTTACAATACTGCCAAGGACTTTTAAAAATCAAATTCTGTAAAGAGCAGCTTGAGGTAGATGAACAAAAATAATTCACATTACTCAAAAAGATATTTTTTTATTTAATACCTAGGGCAAACTAATTGAAAATCTAAAATTATCCCGCTTTCCTGTAGAGTATGAAAAGGGATTATAACATGAAAAAAATCTCTTAAATCTGAATACTCCATACCATTCTTCCTTACATTTCCATTGTCAGCTTTTCCTATCAGGTGATATTTAGGTCTGCAGTAATGGATTAAGAGTCATTGATCTCAGTTGGAAAATATGAGTCACTCTTACTGATCACTGTGTGCTATTGCCAAAGCCGCCTGCTTTGCTAGCAAAGTGTAATTCTATTGAAGTTCGTCCCAAATAATCATCTGTATAAACAATGATATGTGGTTTTAAACTTGAAGCACATTCTCTAACCAGCTGAACTAACTATTCTATTTAACTTTTTCTTAAGAACAGTGCTACATGCTGTGACTTTTTCTAATGAAAAAAAAAAGTTGTTTTCAAATGGAATATACTGATAGTTTATTTGATCAGATGCTGGCTCTTCATCACAGGAACAGGAATTTTTGCCCAAGATTCACCATCAAATTCAAAAATCTATCTTAATGGGATCCTTTTGATATATTTTGGATCAGAGTTTAGATCAGAATCATAATTCAGTCATTAAATTAACAAATCTTTATTGAACATGTATCATGAACAGTGCAATTTAATGTGTTCTTGGGATTAAAATAGAAAAAAAAAAATGGCCCCTGTCTTCTACAGAATATCTTAGAGACATATATGCAAAAATAATTACGCCTCAGTGAACTAATCACCAATCTGGTTTAATACAAGTGAATTTTTTAAAGATTAAAATTGGAATGATATATAGAAATAAGTGGCTTCCCAGGTGGCTCAGTGGTAAGGAATCCGCTTGCCAATGCAGGAGATGCAGGAGACACCAGTTCAGTCCCTGGATCAGGAGAATCCCCTGGAGAAGGAAATGGCAACCCACTCCCAGTGTTCTTGCCTGGGAAATCCCGTGGACAGAGAAGCCTTGAGGGCTCCAGTCCACGGGGGTTGCAAAGAGCTGGACACGACTGAGCAACTGAGCACATAAACACACACAGAGACACACAGGAAGTAATTGGTGAATTGTCTTTTAAGCTGGTTTTAGAAGGAGTGGGTCAGACACTGAGTTTATAAAGTAGAGATGCTTAGCTAGATTAACTGCGTTTACCTCTGTGCTTTCTACCTTCCAGCTGTGTGATTTTCGCCGTGCTATTTAAACTATCAGTAAAACTAGATGAATACTCTCTACCATATCAGATAGTGTGAAGATTAAATTAAACAATAAAAGGAAAATGGTGTGGTGTCTGGTAAATATTCCACAAATATTAGCTAAACTAGTAGTGTAGTTGTAAATATTTCACAAGTATTAGCTAAAACTCGGAGAGGGCGATGGCACCCCACTCCAGTGCTCTTGCCTGGAGAATCCCATGGATGGAGGGGCCTGGTGGGCTGCAGTCCAAGGGGTCGCTAGGAGTCGGACACAACTGAGTGACCTCACTTTCACTATTCACTTTCATGCATTGGAGAAAGAAATGGCAACCCACTCCAGTGTTCTTGCCTGGAGAATCCCCGGGACAGGGGAGACTGGTGGGCTGCCATCTATGGGGTCTCACAGAGTTGGACACAACTGAAGCGACTTAGCAGCAGCAGCAGCAGCAGCAGCTAAGACTAGTATTGCTCACAAGAAAGGGAACAGAATGTATAAACATATAAAATATGCTTGTGGCACCTTGGGCTATACCTGAATGAGTGGTGGGAAGTGGAACCGGGCCGGAGTGTAAACAGCCATATGTGTCATGATAAGAAGCTGCTCACTGTTAAAATCTACCTTGAAACTTATTGCTCAATATCTTATAATGGTAGGTATCATCCATGTCATTTGAGATAATTTTAGATTGTTTTATTACATACAGTTAAAGAATGCCAACAGATTTTCCAGGGCTTGTGACATGTGACATTGCTCTTTATTGGGAGCAAGAGGGGACCGAAGGCATAAAAAAGAATGAGTCCTAAAGTGACCCTGCATAGCTAGGGTATTAGTGAAAAAAGTGAAGGTGTTAGTCTCTGAGTCATGTCTGACTCTTCTGACTCCACAGGCTGCAGCCCACCAGGCTCCTCTGTCCATGGGATTCTCCAGGAAAGAATACTGGAGTGGGTTGCCATTCCCTTCTCCAGGGGATCTTCCTGACCCAGGGATGGAACCCAAGTCTCTTGCATTGCAGGCAGATTCTTTCATGTCTGAGCCACCAGGGAAGCCTCCAGCAGGGTATTACGGGAAGTCAAAGTCCTTCTGCAGGGATGTGTTTTTCTCATCTTTGTTTCCAGGGAATAGGAGTGAAATACTAAACCAGGAGGTATTGGTTGGTCACACCCAGCACAGAGGTTGGTCTATGAAGCAGATGGGAGTTTTGCCTTTATGGACTTCCTACCCAGAAGTGTGTTTTGAATGGTGCATGTATCACTATAATGCAATCAAATGAGAAATGTAATGATCTCTTCCCTAAAGATATGGAAACAGGTTTGACAAGTAGCTTGCACAAATTACACATTTGTTTAATGGTATTAAGGATGTGAATGTTGTTATGTGTCAGCCATCTCAAGTTTTCTTCCCCTTAAACTCCAGGGCTTTCCTCTAGCTAAAACTTTGTATATCTGATGTTGTAATTCAGGCCATATTGTTGGTGAATACTGCATTTTTTATTAAAAAAATTTTTATCTGTGTGTTTTCTGCACAAATAAAAATTATAAGCAAGGTCATATCTAAATTTTAATATGTAAGTATCTGGACACAGACTTTAATGCATTATAAAACTGCAAAGACTAACACACTCAGCAAAACAGCATATCCCTGGAAAGTTGTAAAACATATATTTGATTTATTTTATGGGCTATCCATTAGCTTAGAGAAAAGCCTAAGAAAATAAAAGTAAATGTCACATACTGACACATTTTTAGCATCTGTTTGAAGGAATTTTTAAAAATATATCTTTTTTAAAGGCTACAAGCAAGTGTGTGTGTGTGTGTGTGTGTGTGTGTACTCAGCTGTGTCTGACTCTTTGGAACCCCATGGACTGTAGCCCACCAGACTCCTCTGTCCATGGAATTTTCCAGGCAAGAATACTAGAGTGGGTTACCATTTCCTCCTCCAGGAGATCTTCCCTACCCAGGGGTCAAACCCCTGTCTTCTGCATTGGCTGGCAGATTCTGTACCACTGTGCCACCTGGGAAAACCTATAAGCAAATACTTGTCATTAAATTAAAAATGTTGCACAAAACCTTTTTTAAATGGGAGCTTTTAAAATATCTATCACAAGACTGAGGATGAATAGATTTTACTGGGAGAGAAGAATGAAGTCTAGGAACTCATTGTAATTTAAAGATTGTTAGACTTACAAAGATGGAGTCACCATTAACTGCTTCAATTATTCACTCAATATACAATTACATTTTGACTGACCTTGTCTTTGGCTGTGGATAAAGACGGATGAACAGTGCAAACATTGCCACTGGTTATATTAGTAATTGGTGTAGAGAACAGAAATCTTTTTTGTATGCAGAAAATTATTTAACAAATGACTGATGCTTACGAAATTGTGGGGAAAGCTGGAGGAGTGGATTCTAATCCAAATCTCCCAGAACACTATCAAGCAGGGAGGAGTACAGTCAGAAAGATACGGAGTGATGAGGTCATCCTGGAATCACTGGGATCCCAACGCCAGGGGCAGCGGCCGGGAGGACCAACCCCACTTCCAAGGAGCAGTGGCTGCATGGGCGCAGAAGGGCCTAGAGGAGCTATCCAGGTTGAAGGTCAGGAAGGCCGGCGGTGACGAGATACCCCTTGTCCAAGGTAAGGAGCAGCAGCTGCGCTTTGCTGGAGCAGCCGTGAAGAGATACCCCACGCCCAAGGTAAGAGAAACCCAAGTAAGGCGGTAGGTCTTGCAAGAGGGCATCAGAGGGCAGACACACTGAAACCATACTCACAGAAAACTAGTCAATCTAATCACACTAGGACCACAGCCTTGTCTAACTCAATGAAACTAAGCCATGCCCGTGGGGCAACCCAAGATGGGCAGGTCATGGTGGAGAGATCTGACAGAATGTGGTCCACTGGAGAAGGGAATGGCAAACCACTTCAGTATTCTTGCCTTGAGAACCCCATGAACAGTATGAAAAGGCAAAATGATAGGATACTGAAAGAGGAACTCCCCAGGTCAGTAGGTGTCCAATATGCTACAGGAGATCAGTGGAGAAATAACTCCAGAAAGAATGAAGGGATGGAGACAAAGCAAAAACAATACCCAGCTGTGGATGTGACTGGTGATAGAAGCAAGGTCCGATGCTATAAAGAGCAATATTGCATAGGAACCTGGAATGTCAGGTCCATGAATCAAGGCAAATTGGAAGTGGTCAAACAAGAGATGGCAAGAGTGAATGTCGACATTCTAGGAATCAGCGAACTGAAATGGACTGGAATGGGTGAATTTAACTCAGATGACCATTGTATCTACTACTGCAGGCAGGAATCCCTCAGAAGAAATGGAGTAGCCATCATGGTCAACAAAAGAGTCCGGAATGCAGTACTTGGATGCAATCTCAAAAATGACAGAATGATCTCTGTTCGTTTCCAAGGCAAACCACTCAGTATCACAGTAATCCAAGTCTATGCCCCAACCAGTCACGCTGAAGAAGCTGAAGTTGAATGGTTCTATGAAGACCTACAAGACCTTTTAGAACTAACACCCAAAAAAGATGTCCTTTTCATTATAGGGGACTGGAATGCAAAACTATGAAGTCAAGAAATACCTGGGGTAACAGGCAAATTTGGCCTTGGAATGCGGAATGAAGCAGGGCAAAGACTAATAGAGTTTTGCCAAGAAAATGCACTGGTCATAGCAAACACCCTCTTCCAACAACACAAGAGAAGACTCTATACATGGACATCACCTGATGGTCAACACTGAAATCACATTGATTATATTCTTTGCAGCCAAAGATGGAGAAGCTCTATACAGTAAGCAAAAATAAGACCAGGAGCTGACTGTGGCCCAGACCATGACTCCTTATTGCCAAATTCAGACTTAAATTGAAGAAAGTAGGGAAAACCACTCAACCATTCAGGTATGACCTAAATCAAATCCCTTATGATCATACAGTGGAAGTGAGAAATAGATTTAAGGGCCTAGATCTGATAGATTACCTGATGAACTATGGAATGAGGTTCGTGACATTGTACAGGAGACAGGGATCAAGACCATCTCCATGGAAAAGAAATGCAAAAAAGCAAAATGGCTTTCTGGGGAGGCCTTACAAATAGCTATGAAAAGAAGAGAAGTGAAAAGCAAAGGAGAAAAGGAAAGATACAAGCATCTGAATGCAGAGTTCCAAAGAATAGCAAGAAGAGATAAGAAAGCCTTCTTCAGTGATCAGTGCAAAGAAATAGAGGAAAACAACAGAATGGGAAAGACTTGAGATCTCTTCAAGAAAATTAGAGATACCAAGGAGATATTTCATGCAAGATGGGCTCAATAAAGGACAGAAATATTATGGACCTAACAGAAGCAGAAGATATTAAGAGGATATGGCAAGAGTACACAGAAGAACTGTACAAAAAAGATCTTCAGGACCAAGATAATCACGATGGTGTGATCACTGACCTAAAGCCAGACATTCTGGAATGTGAAGTCAAGTGGGCCTTAGGAAGCATCACTATGAACAAAGCTAGTGGAGGTGATGAAATTCCAGTTGAGCTCTTTCAAATCCTGAAAGATGATGCTGTGAAAGTGCTGCACTCAATATGCAAGCAAATTTGGAAAACTCAGCAGTGGCCACAGGACTGGAAAAGGTCAGTTTTCATTCCAATCCCAAAGAAAGGCAATTCCAAAGAATGCTCAAACTACCACACAATTGTACTCCTCTCACACGCTAGTAAAGTAATATACTCAAAATTCTCCAAGCCAGGCTTCAGCAATATGTGAACCATGAACTTCCTAATGTTCAAGCTGGTTTTAGAAAATGCAGAGGAACCAGAAATCAAATTGCCAACATCCACTGGATCATGGAAAAAGCAAGAGAGTTCCAGAAAAACATCTATTTCTGCTTTATTGACTATGCCAAAGCCTTTGACTGTGTGGATCACAATAAACTGTGAAAAATTCTGAAAGAGATGGGAATACCAGATCACCTGATCTGCCTCTTGAGAAATCCGTTTGCAGGTCAGGAAGCAACAGTTAGAACTGGACATGGAACAACAGACTGGTTCCAAATAGGAAAAGGAGTACGTCAAGGCTGTATATTGTCATCCTGCTTTTTTAACTTCTATGCAGAGTACATCATGAGAAATGCTGGGCTGGAAGAAGCAAAAGCTGGAAAAAAGATTGCCGGGAGAAATGCCAATAACCTCAGACATGCAAATGACACCGCCCTTATGGCAGAAAGTGAAGAGGAACTAAAAAGCCTCTTGATGAAAGTGAAAGTGGAGAGTGAAAAAGTTGGCTTAAAGCTCAACATTCAGAAAACGAAGATCATGGCATCCGCTCCCATCACCTCATGGGAAATAGATGGGGAAACTGTGGAAACAGTGGCTGACTTTATTTTTGGGGGCTCCAAAATCACTGCAGATGGTGACTGCAGCCATGAAATTAAAAGACACTTACTCCTTGGAAGGAAAGTTATGATCAACCTACATAGCGTATTCAAAAGCAGAGACATTACTTTACCAACAAGGTTGGTACAAAGACATTACTTTACCAACAAGGCTATGGTTTTTCCTGTGGTCATGTATGGATGTGAGAGTTGGACTGTAAGAAGGCTGAGCACTGAAGAATTGATGCTTTTGAACTGTGGTGTTGGAGAAGACTCTTGAGAGTCCCTTGGACTGCAAGGAGATCCAACCAGTCCATTCTGAAGGAGATCAGCCCTGGGATTTCTTTGGAAGGAATGATGCTAAAGCTGAAACTCCAGTACTTTGGCCACCTCATGCAAAGAGTTGATTCATTGGAAAAGACTCTGATGCTGGGAGGGATTGGGGGCAAGAGGAGAAGGGGACGGCAGAGGATGAGATGGCTGGATGGCATCACTGACTCAATGGATGTGAGTCTGGGTGAACTCCAGTAGGTGGTGATGGACAGGGAGGCCTCACATGCTGTGATTCATGGGGTCGCGAAGAGTCAGACACAACTGAGCAACTGAACTGAACTGAACTGAACTGAACTCATCAGTATAGCTGTAAGTTTATGCAGTTTATGCCTGTAAACGGAGGCAACCAACCACTGGCAAATCTGCCACAATTGTTTTTTCTTTTAATTAATTAATTTATTTAACTGAAGGATCATTACAATATTGTGATGTTTTTCATCATACAGAACTGCTTCTGAATGATGGCTAGCATCCTGGCTCTACCTCTGCTGCACCTGCTTCTAAATATACACTAAGCTGGATACTCGACACTGGGACAAGCCTGTAGAAAAACCTATGTCTTCAGTCTCTGGCTTGATAGCAGAAAACAGCCCTAAACTCAGAAGGATGGATTCCACCTCAGGTCCAAATTTCACAGGAGTGTATTTCACAGGTGGAGCATGATTCCCATGCAGAAGGCTAGATGTACAGAAGTCAGTTCCCTTTCTACCCCTAGAGCAGGGAGGCAGCTAGAGGCACAAGTACAGATGTTCCATGATAGCTGCCACAGCCAGAGGACTCCCTTCTTACCAGGTTTTATCTACCCAAGAAGCCAAATGCATATGTGCATGCTTGAATGCTAAATTGCTTCAGTCATGTCTGACTCTTAGCGACCCTATGGACTGTAGCTGATCAGACTCCTTTGTCCCTGGGATTCTTCAGACAAGAATCCTGGAATGGATTGCTATGCTTTGCTCCAGATGATCTTCCCAACCCAGGGATCAAACCCATTTATCCTGGGGCTTCTGCTTTGGCAGGCAGGGTCCTTACCACTAGCACCACCTGGGAAGCCCACAGTATGTAATTACAGATAGGTCTTCCCAAGTGGCTCAGTGATAAAGAATCCGCTTGCTAATGCGGAAGACACAGGAGACACGCGTTCCATCCCTGGCTGGGGAAGATCCCCTGGAGAAGGAAATGGAAACCCACTCCAGTATTCTTATCTAGAGAATCCCATGGATGGAGGAGCATGGCAGGCTACACTCCATCAGTTCAGTTCAGTTCAGTCGCTCAGTCGTGTCCAACTCTTTGTGACCCCATGAATCACAGCACGCCAGGCCTCCCTGTCCATCATCATATCCCGGAGTTCACTCAAACTCACGTCCATTGAGTCAGTGATGCTATCCAGCCATCTCATCCTCTGTCGTCCCCTTTTCCTCCTGCCCCCAATCCCTCCCAGCATCAGAGTCTTTTCCAATGAGTCAACTCTTCGCATGAGGTGGCCAAAGTACTGGAGTTTCAGCTTTAGCATCATTCCTTCCAAAGAAATCCCAGGGCTGATCTCCTTCAGAATGGACTGGTTGGATCTCCTTGCAGTCCAAGGGACTCTCAAGAGTTTTATCCAACACCACAGTTCAAAAGCATCAATTCTTCAGTGCTCAGCCTTCTTCACAGTCCAACTCTCGCATCCATACATGACCATAGGAAAAACCATAGCCTTGACTAGACGGACCTTTGTTGGCAAAGTAATGTTTCTGCTTTTCAATATGCTATCTAGGTTGGTCATAACTTTTCTTCCAAGGAGTAAGTGTCTTTTAATTTCATGGCTGCAGTCACCATCTGCAGTGATTTTGGAGCCCCCAAAAATAAAGTCAGCCACTGTTTCCACAGTTTCCCCATCTATTTCCCATGAAGTGATGGGAACAGATGCCATGATCTTCGTTTTCTGAATGTTGAGTTTTAAGCCAACTTTTTCACTGTCCATTTTCACCTTCATCAAGAGGCTTTTTAGTTCCTCTTCACTTTCTGCCATAAGGGTGGTGTCATCTGCATATCTGAGGTTATTGGTATTTCTCCTGGCAATCTTGATTCCAGCTTGTGTTTCTTCCAGCCCAGCGTTTCTCACAATGTACTCTGTATAGAAGTTAAATAAGCAGGATGACAATATACAGCCTTGACATACTCCTTTTCCTATTTGGAACCAGTCTGTTGTTCCATGTCCATAGGGTCACAAAAAATCAGACATGACTGAAAATGACATAGCACACACAGGTATGACTGAAGTCAGGCCTTGAAAACTGCTTATGGATTTGAAGTCTTATGTAAAATACTTACTGTTGCATGCATGGAAATTTGTTGTTATTAATTATGTATAGCTTTTATTGAGTCAATATTGGCCTACATATTGCAAAACTTTATTCGTATAGATGTATTGTGACTTTTCCGTGACAGGTAGAAAAAGTGCATGAAGTGTGATTTTGGGATGTGAATTAATTTCATCTATATCAGGATCCTGATTTTCTGAAGTTTCAAGAAATGGAAGGATCAGGGTAATATAAATCCAGGTTTGGGGCTTATTTGAAAGATGAATTAATTACATAGATAAATGTTGTGGTTTTTGTCAGGCAGCAAGCCAGGCTTTCTTCCTGACTGTTCCACCAATAAAATAGCTCTCTATTATCTAACATGTGCAAGCTTAAGTTTTGCTTTTTGTATGGCATAAAGCTCCAGATAGGGGAAGAGTTTAATGCAAAATAAAATTCTAAGCAGAAACTGAGTTCTATCCTTACAACGTAACTGTTCCAAACTTTAGTTAGCTAATATCTTTTTTTTTTTTTCATAACTTGTCTCTTTTTTCAATCTTGCTAACTCCAGCCTCACAGGTGCTTTTTAAAGTCTATAGTCCATTTTACAATGTTCTTTACATAAAAGGGGTGAAAAGCTTTCTCGCTTTCTCGGCTCGTCCTATCTACTCTGAGCATTGTAAGACCTTCCTCCCCAGAGGACAGACTTCTAAATTCCTCCCAATGTAGGTCAGGCCAGATCCATTATTCTCTGTCTGCCTACTGGCATTTCTTTTTCTCTGCAAAAAAAGGGTTACACATTCCCTGAGTGTGTTATGTTTGTTGTTCACTGTTAAACTAAATTTGTTGAAACAACATTGAGCAGGTAATGGCCTCCTCTCACCACAGAATGGAATCTAAGACAATGTTTGCAGTGGTCTTTCTAGATATTCTGCCCAGATATCCCAGTCACCTTCTCTGTACATACTCATGGCTTCTTACTGTGAATGCCTGTAACTCTCCCCAGGGGGCCTCTGGTGGCATGAGCATGCACAGCTCTGAATAGGGCAGGCAGAGCCTCTAGGGCGTTAACAGCCCCTAGGTGCAGCAGTCTGTTAGTCGCTCAGTCATGTCTGAATCTTTGCAATCCCGTGGACTCTAGCCCACTGGGCTCCTCTGTCCACGGAATTCTCCAAGCAAGAATACTGGACTGGGTAGCCAGTAAAGAATCTGCCTGAATGTGAGAGACCCAGGTTTCATCCTTTGGTCAAGAAGATTCCCTGGAAAAGGAAATTGCCACCCACTCTAGTGTTCTTGCCTGGAGAATTTCATGGACGGAGGAGCCTGGTAGGTTACAATTCATGGTATTGCGCAGAGTCGGACACAACTGAGCAACTAACACTTTTCTCTCTCATAAGTGCAGCAGTCAGCAGTGAGGATTGCTTGCATATGTGCTCAGTTATTTCAGTTGTGTTTGACTCTGTGTGACCCTATGATTATAGCTTACCAGGTTCCTCTGTCCATGGAATTCTCCAGGCAAGAATACTGGAGTGGGTTGCCATGCCCTCTTCCAGGGAATCTTCTCTACCCAGGGACTGAACTCACCTCTCTTGCATCTTCCGCGTTGCAGGCGGATTCTTTGCCACTGAGCCACCAGGGAAACCTCAGCGATGAGGTTTAGGAGATGGTAAATAAATGGCCCAGTTTTTCACCATTCTGGTGGGACAACTCTGGAACAGGTTCTATTCTTTTTCCCGGAGTTTGCACAGAGACTGCCAGTAGCTATGCATTGACTAATAAAGTGTCCTGTGTTATCACCTTCTTTTACCTTCATGAGCACGTGTGCATGCTCAGTGGTGTCGACTCTGTGTGATCCCATGGACTGTAGCCTGACAGACTCCTCTGCCCATGGAATTTTCTAGGCAAGAATACTGGAGTGTGTTGCCATTTTCCTACTCCAGGGGATCTTCCTGACCCAGAGATCAAGCCTGAGTCTCCTGTGTCCCCTGCCTTGGCAGGCAGATTCTTTATCACTGTGCCATCTGGGAAGCCTGTTTTACCTTCATATACCCCTACAAAGATGTTCTCTGGAATCACATTCCAAATAAACTAATTGCACTCAAATCCTTGTCATAAGATGAGCATCTGTAGGAAACCAATACAAAACAGTGCCTGAATTTTTTTAAAAAGGAAAAACTAGGATAAAAAAGACAGAAAGAAGGAAGGAAAGAGAAAAGTGAAAATTTACTAAATTTAGTCAATTAATCACTTAAGAAAAGCATTCAGCTTGACGGAATGAATAACCTAATTCTTACCATACATATATTCTGGACAAAAGTTTGAAAATAGAAGCTGCTTTCCAAAATAGCACATATGAAGAGAATTGCTGTAATCTTTTGGCCTTTCTGTCTCTTAGGGATGGAACATAATGAAGAAAGTGCACTGGCTTTGGAATCAAGCCCACCTCTGCCTCTTTCACCAGCTGTGTGAACTAGAGCCTTTCCACTCGCTAAATGGGGACAGTGTGAAAAAAGATAAGTGTTGAGAGGCATAATCATCGGTTGCTTTCCCTTGAGCTTAATTTGTTATATTTGAGTTCTGGTCTGGTTTCCTTTTTAGAAGTTGATGGTTCCAAAACAAAAAGTAGATAAACAGCTAGTCCATCGGGCCTTCGGAGATGACAGCTGACTTAGAATATTCTCAGAGAGACTAGAATTGCATCATTGTTTCTTAGAATTTTCTCCATACTTTTCTTATAGTTTCTGGGTATGGGATATTCATTATTGTCAAAAGTAATAATTTTTCAAATGCAGCCCTCAACTTAATCTGAAAGAGTGGATGATAAAATATATTGTTTTTCCAGGACCATTTGCTGAGAGGAAAAGCAAACTATTAGTATCTAGTTGTAATAAGAAAAATCTTACCTCTATTCCTGTGTAAATAAGGAACTAAATAGATGGGGAAACAGTGAAAACAGTGGCTGACTTTATTTTTCTGGCCTCCAAAATCACTGCAAATGGTGATTGAAGCCATGAAATTAAAAGACACTTACTCCTTGGAAGGAAAGTTATGACCAACCTAGACAGCATATTAAAAAGCACAGACATTGCTTTGCCAACAAAGGTCCATCTAGTCAAGGCTATGGTTTTTCCAGTAGTCATGTATGGATGTGAGAGTTGGACTATAAAGAAAGCTTAGCACCGAAGAATTGATGCTTTTGAACTGTGGTGTTGCAGAAAACTCTTGAGAGTCCCTTGGACTGCAAGGAGATCCAACCAGTCCATTCTAAAGGAGATAAGTCCTGGGTGTTCATTGGAAGGATTGACATTGAAGCTGAAACCAATAGTTTGGCCACCTCATGCGAAGAGCTGACTCATTTGAAAAGACCCTGATGCTGGGAAAGATTGAGGGCAGGAGGAGAAGGGGGTGACAGAGGATGAGATGGTTGGATGGCATTACCAATTCTATGGACATGGGTTTGGGTGGACTCTGGGAGTTGGTGATGGACAGGGAGGCCTGGCATACTGCCGTTCATGGGATCGCAAAGAGTCAGACACAACTGAGCCACTGAACTGAACTGAAACATAGTAAAATCACACGCTCTTAAGAATTATTATAAAATCAACACATATTGATTGATTGCCTCTTAGGAATGAGAGATGTGTGTTCAGTCTATGGGGTATTGCAAATCTTTCTAGTATTGTACTGGTTACACTAGTTTGCGATATTGAAGGAAACTTGGTTCCACTTGCACACACACAGTAAAGCCAATCTACTGACACCAGGTTTGGGGAAAGTGCAGTGTTTGTTGTAGGGCGCCAAGCAACGAATCCAGGGCAATTAGTGCTCAAAACCCCTGAACCCCTAGATGTGTTTCCACAAAGCATTTTTAAAGGCCAAGTGAGGAAGGGGAGCATGTGTATGATCAGTTCATGCACAATTCTCTAGTTGATGGTGAGGTACCAGGATGGTATCACATTTGCATCCTTAGGCTCCAGTTGGTCTGGAGGCTATGCACTCATGGTCATCAGGTAGTTAACTTCTTCCATTTGATGGGAGTTTCAGCATCTGCAAAACTACTCAGGAAATGTGCATCAGATACTCCTGTGTGTGTGCTCAGTGGTGCAGTTGTGTCCAACTCTTTGCCACCCCATGGACTGTAGCCCGCCAGGCTCCTCTGTCTATGAGATTTTCCAGGCAAGAGTACTGGAGTGGGTTGCCATCAGATACTCTTATCTGGGTACTTCAAAGAGGATCTAAAGCAGAGGATATGAGTGAGGTTTTTGTCACGGGAAGACCCTTAGGGTCCTTCCCGGTTACAATTGTCCTGAGAGAGGCATGGGAAACAGAAAGGTCTTATTGCTCCTGTTTTACAAATAAAGTCAGTCACACTCAGGGTAAGGGAATTTGCCAGAATCTCAAAGCTAAACAGCAGTACAGGCAGGAACTTGAATCTCAACCTAACATTGTTTCCCTTTTCACTTGCCAGTTTGTAAGTTTCCATCCCAGTGTACTGAAGTATGCTTAAGAAAGGAGAACATATAATCCCTTTAATAACCTAGCACTTTTCTTTATGGACTGTTCTTACTGAAATGAAGTAAGAAATCAAAATATAGTGAGCTGGGTGTCCGTGTCTGATGACAACAGCCAGTTTTCTTTCATGGATATTAAACATGCTCAATTTAGAATGAAAAGTCAGGAGGTAGGAGTCCCTGGGGGTTCAGGGATGGGCCCTCACAGACAGCTCTGGCTCCACTGTCCTTGGTTTTACACTCATGACATCTGGAGGCTGATTAGCTTTTGCCCAGTGTAAGATTCCTTATCTTATTGCTTTTGTCTGGGAAAACTCTGCCATGTGAAAATTAACAAAAATTTTCAAATTACCGGGAATGACTCCAGTGTTTTTAGAAGTTTCCTATGTGGTCTCCTATCACATCTCCAAAAATTGAATCCAAATACTGACCTTTTTTTCCCTGACATTCCATATTGAATAATCTGAGTTTCAGCACATTCACTGTTGAATCCTTTGTAGGTTCATTCTCGATGCTTCACCCAAAGGGGAAGGAAACAAGTTAAGGCAGACTGAACTGAACAGGTATCATTGTAAAGGGGAAGAAGAAGTGGATCCTTGCCATGGGCACCCTATTCAGGCTACAACCTGCGCAAAGCGAGGACACATATGAGCCTTTTTTATCCAGAGATCTGTCTGGCGCACATCAGGCGGTGTTACTTGATCACAGCGGGATAAAAATTCACACCCAGGGCAAATCTGTAAACACCAGCTTAATCTGCATGGAAAGAGTCACTGTCATCTCTTCTGACAGAAGAAGCCTCCAGGATGCATTCCAGCAGTGACAGTCACCTCAATGTCTTAAAATCCTATCGAATTTATTACAGAACTGTACAAAACATTAAAAAGCTGCACTGGCGAAAGATAATAAGTTTACATTGTGATTAAAAGAAAATTGTTTATTATGCTAGGACCCGCATTGTTTTCAACACTGTTACAGACACCATCTTTTTCATATACTATTACATCTTCAAGCAATCTAATATTATCTTAGCACATTCATCCAATAGAATAGGTTAAAGATGATCATTCCCAAATTTAACTTAGTTTCTTAATTAACATGTGTCAGTGCAAAGAAAAACAAAACAAAACAAAAGACACAAAATGATTCGGGGTAATTTTTAGGAAAAGACAGTAGCAGACTTATAAGCTACCTGGAAAAGAATTCTCAGTTGTTATAAAAATTGAACTGGTTTAAGTAATGAAATATAGTTAATCTACAAAATGCAATTTTCTCCAAGAAAGGTTTCATGTGAATCTTCATAATACTAAATTTAATGAAAGACAAATAACCACCCTATCCTCCTCCTCCTCACAGAGAAATCTAGAGAATCCTGATTTTTGAAATCTTATTTCTTTGTAAACTGAGAATTCTAACTATCAGAGGTAGTGGTAGTGAAACAGTCAAGAACGCCTTCTGGGAATTTGATGAATGCTCTCAATTTTCTTTCAGAAAAAAAAAAATCATATACAGACAATTTGGTGTACAGCTTCAGGGAATTTACCAGTGCCCTAAAATTCTATTGTCTTGTGTTAAGAACCCCTAATGTATGCATTCAAGTGAATGATCTGTTCTGAATATGGCCCGAGTACTAAGGAAGGATGGGCAATTCCCAAAGTCACTCTGAGTTGTCCTCACAGTTGGAAAATGTGGACTTTAAATTTCTTCTTAATGCTCTGTCTGAGTTCACCTGAGAATTGCTTGACTTTCTGCTTCACTTTCATTTAATTCAACATCCTGGCTAATTCTTGAGCAAACATATGTTTGACTATACATATATGGAGAGAAACATATTGAAACTATTAAGTGTAAAAAAAATGGTCAACATTAGTTACTTCCATATATGTTCATTTGAATAAGGTGAAGCATCAAGAAAACTAGTTACCAGGAGCCTTATTTATCCAAGATGAATACCTAGAGATATTCCTTAGTATTAGTGTCAGCGTTTGCAAGAAAAAATTATCCCATTAAAATAGCCCTCATGAATAATTCAGAGAGTTCAACTTAATGGAGAAAGGAGGAGACAGAAACAGGTTATCAAATTTGTTGGAAACCCATGTTGCTGCACAGCACTTTTTTTACGAGCAGTCATAATGTAGGTTATTCTTTGTTCTGTATCTACATGAAGAAGTACATCTCAACATTTAATTTGTTTATCTTCAGTGTTCTGCTTTATATCATTCATAAAGGCATTTTTCAAATAATATTTTCTGAAAAAAAATGTGTTCTCAACTGTGGATTCCAGATTATGATGATGACTGTTCTTTTTTGCCATTGTTCTTAAGAAATGTTTGTCAATGTTGAAACAGTAACAGAGGAAGGAAATATACATGGGATGGCAACATTTCTGCGTGGTAAAGAAAGATCATTAAGTGATTGGGGTAGATACAACACTTCGGTATTGACCAGGGTAGAGTCAAAAAACAGAAGCCACTCTAGGAAGCCCTTGAATGAAGGGTTGAGTGCAGAGAATGTAGCTAAATCTTTACACAGCATTTGGGAGAGCTGGGGTGGGGCGGTGGGCAAGAGGGAAGAAGACAGATTAATTCAAGAAGGACAGCGATAGGATTGAGTGGTTCACCGAGCATGAGCGCTTCTCTTCTTTATGAACGTGTCAGGGCCTACTGTTCCTCATGTAGGGAAGCTTGATATATGTAGCATGTTTCAAAGCTTTTTGAGTTTTAACTATTAATCAACAACTATCTTTCCTATTGTGTAGGTAGCATAATATTTTTCACTATGGAGAAAAACTTGTATTCCCTGCTTTTCTGTGTTTTGGGTGCCTGCTGTGTATCATATTAATCAGCTTGCATGTATTTTACAAAGACAAAGTTGCAAATGTTAACACGGACCAAATAAACACTGAGTTGTATACTGCTGATAATTGTAATCACCAGCTCTTTTTGCTTATCATCATTGTCATCATCACACAAGAGACACTGACTTCAGGATGGGAAGAAATTGCATAAACCTTGTAGACCCTCCACTCAGCCCTTCTAGGGAACTTTTCAGGGGTTATTATAAGGACAGTGGAAGTGGCAGTTTTAAGGAGGGCAGAAATGAGAAGCGTTGTGAGTTGGATTCCCTCAGAAGCAGAACCTGAGAAGGAGATTTTCCTTAGGATGCTTTTGGAATCAGCACCTAGAGAAGAGAAGGGAAGGAAGAAGCAAGAGTGGGCAGAAGGAGAAGGCAGGCTGACAGGGAACTGGTTAGTCTCACTAGGAGCCTCCGGGAACCATTTGAGGTATCCTGAAGAGGGAACAACCCATCACAGCCATCCCGAGTTGGGCCTGAGAGAACAAGCCCTTCACAACCCCATGTTCAGTATTGAGTGTGGGTTGACCTAGGAAGATGCATGGCTTTGGGTAAGTTTTCTCCTTTCATCTATGGCCAACCCCGAAAAAGGCTAAGTAAGATCTAGGGGCTACCTGCCAGTAGCACTCACAGCATCTGGAAGAATCAGTCTTAGATTCTCAAAGGTAATAAGAAGAAAGATGGGATGGTCAAGTATTAATACATTTCAGATAGAAAGAATGGTACATGAGGACAGATTCAAAAATAGGAAGGAATAATACCATGAAAAGAAAAACCTGAATGAAACAGGTCTTCGTAGGTACAGTTAGGGCAAGCGTAGTTGGGCCAAGTTATGAAAAGCATTAAAAGTCAGGCCAAATAATATAGTAATACATAGGAGATTCTTCTATTTGGCTTTGAAAGGAAAAGCCATGCATAAAGAGTAAGACTGCCAATGTGTAACAGATATATCAGAAGGAGAAAGTCTTCAGTCAAGCAAGTTGTGGAAAAAACTGGTGGTTACTTCTTTAATATCTAGTTCCTTCTCATATTTTTAGTAACTTGTTTTCTTAATAAACAGAGATTTTCCATGAAGAGAAAAGTAATCAATGTGATCAATGAGATGTAAAGTTAAGCCAGGTAGGGCTTTAGGGAAAGCAGTTTAAAGTGTGACTTCTTGCTCCTTCTACCTTCTTCCTGCTTGGAGTTCACACATGATGGTTAGAGCTCCAGAACCCTTCCTAGATCATAAGGAAGAGACCAGAAAGAACTGCAGAGACTTGGCTTCCCTGGTGACTCAGTGGTAAAGAATCTGCCTGCCAATGCAGAAGACATGAATTGGATTCCTGGGTGGGGAAGATGCCTTGGAGAAGGAAATGGCAACCCACCTCAGTATTCTTGCCTGGGAAATCCGATGGACAGAGGAGCCTGGCGGGCTACAGTTCATGGCGTCCCAAAAGAATTGGACATGAAATGGCAATCCACTGCAGTACAATTGCCTGGAAAATCCCATGGACAGAGGAGCCTGGTAGGCTACAGTCCAAGGGGTAGCAAAGAGCCAGACACGACTGAGCAACTTCACTTTCACTTTCACTTAGCGACTAAACAACTGGACACTCGAGCCACTGAACCAATGCCAGCTGCTTTCTCCTTCGAGACTTCTAATTACATGAAAAAAATAATTATAAGCCTCTATGTGTTTGAGTCACTATGGTTGGATCTCTGATACCTGCAGGCAAATTTATTTCCAACTGATATAATCGATGATTTGACAATAGACAAGACTTTTGATGAATCTCTGCTATTGAAAGAGAGTAAAGAAAACAGTTTTGCCCTCAAAGAGTCTACTATTAAATTAGGAAGATAAGACTTCTTCCTTGAATTAATAATAACTGGTGTAATATATAATTATGTACCTATTTAATTTCATACTGCAGAAGATATATCATACAACTGAAAGAAGGGGGAAATTAATGAAGACTTGGTCATCAGAGAAGGTGTCACTATGAAGGGTAAACACAAACTAAGCCATGAGTAATGGGTATATTTGCAGAGGAAAAGAAGATAGCAGGGAATTTAGGGAGAGCAAAATGATCAAGCTAGGAATGAAGATGACATGCTTTTTGGGGTACAGTCTGACTGATAGAAAAGGGTCAGAAATATATCTGGGTAGCTAATGTATTCACAGAGAATGGGGGGTGGGGCGGGCCCAGCAAGTTGCAAAGGAAAGGGTAGATTTAGTCTGAGAAAAAGTAGAGAGCCACAGAAAGTGAAGGCAGAGCAGCCACTCTGATGACCTTGGGTGTAGCATGGACTAAATTTGAGAGAAGCAAGGACAGAACACAACATTCAAAAAACTAAGATCATAGCATCCAGTCCCATCACTTCATGGCAAATTGATGGGGAAACAAAGAAAACAGTGACAGACTCTATTTTGGGGGGCTCCAAAATCACTCCAGATGGTGACTGCAGCCATGAAATTAAGACACTTGCTCCTTGGAAGAAAAGCTATGACCAACCTAGACAGCATATTAATACTTTGCTGACAAAGGTCTGTCTAGTCAAATCTAAGGTTTTTCCATTAGTCATGTATGGATGTAAGAGTTGGACTATAAAGAAAGCTGAGGACTGTAGAATTGATGGTTTTGAACTGTGTTGTTGGATAAGACTCTAGAGAGTCCCTTGGACTGTAAGGAGATCCAACCAGTCCATCCTAAAGAAAATCAGTCCTGAATATTCATTGGAAGGCCTGAGGCTGAAACGCCAATACTTTGGCCACCTGATGCAAAGAACTGACTCATTTGAAAAGACCCTGATGCTGGGAAAGATTGAACTCAGAAGGGGGTGACAGAGGATGAGATGATTGGATGGCATCACCAACTCGATGGACATGAGTCTGAGCAAGCTCCGGGAGTTGGTGATGAACAGGGAAGCCTGGCATGCTGCAGTCCATGGGGTTGCAAAGAGTGGGACATGACTGAGTGACTGAACTGAACTGAACTGGACAGAAAGAGATCAGCCAAGAGACCACAGTAGTAACCCTGAGGGGAGGTTGTAAGAGGCTGAATCATATTGTGCAGTGAGAAAGGATGAGGAAGCACGGATTCACGAGGTGGTTTCATATTTCAGCTTATGGTCAATTTTTACCTATATGAACTAAAAAAAAAAAAAAAAAAGAACCAATGATGACCAACATCCCAGCATGAACTTGATTGCTGTTCTAGGTAAAAGACTGTCACAACCCTCCTATAAGCCTTAAGGATAGAATAAGCCTTCACTGAGATCCCTCCCAAGAAGATGGTGTTTCTAAAAGCTTAAATTTTCTTTAGACTTTTAAAAGATTTTAGAGCTTTATTGATATAAAAGTATAATTTTCTTGTTAGGTACATTGCTAGTTTTTGTTCATATTTTTTTAATCACACTGTGATAAAAAGGGGGTTCCAGATTGGACCACTCGGGTTTTTGAGTACATTTTCCAAGTCCCAAGTCTATGTATGACCCTCCATGTTCCAAATGTTTATATTCCATGTTTGTTTCCTAGTATGCAAATGAGAAAGGGCTTCATAGGTTGCTCAATGGGTAAAGAATCTGCCTGTCGTGGGTTCAGTCCCTGGGTCGGGAAGATCCCCTGGAGGAGGGCACAGCAACCCACTCCAGTATTGTTGCCTGAATAGTCTACTGGACAGTGGAGTCTGGTGGACTTCAGTCCATAGGGTCTCAAAGAGTCAGACACAACTGAAGCGACTAAGCATGCATGCATACATGCAAACGAGAATACCACTTTCTTCATTGGAGTGTTAATGCATAAAGAATTTAGAATGCCCTGGAATACAAGTGTTCAATAAATGTTAGGATTATGATTACTTTGAAGTTAGCTAATTTTTACCTAGTTCAGTAGAGAAATAATGTGTTAGTTAACAAATAATGCTAATATGACATGCTGTCTTATCTGGAAGAAGTAACTGCTTCTAATAAGAAAAAGAAAAAGAAACCTTTCCTCCAAGTCTTTAATATAACTGCCTTATAAATTCAACTTTTGCACATTTCTAGGCCTCGGGTCTGTGAAGAAGGCTGAGCACCGAAGAATTGATGCTTTTGAACTGTGGTGTTGGAGAAGACTCTTGCAAGTCCCTTGGACTGCCAGGAGATCCACCCAGTCCATTCTGAAGGAGATCAGTCCTGGGATTTCTTTGGAAGGAATGATGCTAAAGCTGAAACTCCAGTACTTTGGCCACCTCATGCGAAGAGTTGACTCATTGGAAAAGACTCTGATGCTGGAAGGGATTGGGGGCAGGAGGAGAAGGGGACGAACGAGGATGAGATGGCTGGATGGCATCACTGACTTGATGGACGTGAGTCTGAGTGAACTCCAGGAGTTGGTGATAGACAAGGAGGCCTGGCATGCTGTGATTCATGGGGTCGCAAAGAGTTGCAAAATTTTTCAGCATTGAAACATAGAAACATCGAAAGGTAGGCCTCTCCTAACACTCTCTCAATCTGTTTTCAGTCATTTATCCTTTGTCAATCTTGATTTCCCCTTCTGTAACATGTGAGTTGAAATATGTGCTGAATCAATCCCTTTTATTATCAAGCAGTTCAGAGTAACAGATATATTTAAGAGGACTTTTTCATGGGCTTTATTTTCATCACCAGCATTATATTGTCCATTGTCTACTCTTCACACTCAGCAGAATTAACTTATAGAAAAGTCTGTTCCATTTTAGGAGTTTGTCTAATAAAGCCAACCTTGGTGAAAATGGGAAGTAGGCTATGTAGATGCTGGAAAACCTTCCCTCTCCAAATTCCCTCTCATACACTGTTGTTTGTTCTCCAAGGCCACTTCATGGTAGCCTGGATCCATCATTCCACATGTGTTGCTTCTCTGGCATCAGTGGTCTTCTAAGAATCAGACCCAAAGGAAAACTTCCATTTCATTTTCAGAGACATTAAATCCTTCCCTCAACTCACTGGACTTAGGTTTCTAGAGATTCTGAAATACCTTGTGCTAATAATATTCTATTCTGAGCTGGATCAAAGACTAAAGACTCTGGCCTCACTAGGTCTCTGAACATGCCTGGGGTCTTCTCACTGGTTTTCTCATCAGGAAGCCAGTTAGTTTCAAGGGGTGCTAATCCCTGTCATGTTTAGCCCTCTATCTTCCCAGAAAACTTTCTCAACACATGCCACTATATGCTCCTGGACCTAATAGCCTCCTCCTCTGAGCCCTGTAAAATCCCAAATCCACTCTAAACAGTATCTCTAGTTCCCAAGAAGCTCCCTTCACTGCCAACCCTAAGTCAAATTTGCTATTGGACTCTGCAGCGCCAGCTTCCTTTGTGAGTAGACAATGGAGGATGTCTTACTTCCATTTATGGATACACTTCTTTTTTAATTAAAAAACTTTTTTTTTTTTTTTTACTGGAGTATAGTTGCTTTACACGTTGTGTTAACTTCTGCAGTACAGTAAAGTGAATCAGGTATACATATATCCTCTCTGTTGTAGATTTCACTCCCATTTAGGTTACCACAGAGCACTGAATAGGGTTCCCTGCACTTAAGTAGGTGCTCAGTAGTTGTCTATTTTGTATAGTCATTATGGATATACTTCTATTGGTCTCAATTTTATGGAAAATGGAACACATTACAGGTTTTTGCACTATTATTTTTGCTTGTAGGAATACAGTGGTGGCTTTTTTTTTTTACTTTTCTGATACATAAGCCAATATTTAATCATTTCACTAGGCAAGATGAAAAAAAATGATGAGAATATGAGAAAGAGAAAAATATCATCGTTTTAAGTTTCTAGGCCAAATGTCTACCAAAAAAATTAGTACACTATCAAGTACTATATGCATAGATAAAGTCTTTTCTCATATGTTATCTCATTTAGAAAGTTAAAATCTGAGGAGGGATGGCAGTTCTTAATTATTGCTACTTTTTTAAAGAGGAAATTGTGACTCCAAGTGACAAGTGATGTGCCTAGGCTTACTCAGTGAGAAACAACTCCCTGTTAGCGGCTGCCTGATGCTTATTCAATGCCTCTCTCCACAGCTACAGGATTTCCCAGTTAATAACTTTAATTGTGATCATTTCTATGTCATATGAATATGGGACTTTTAAAAATGCATGTGATTCTATCATATTATTAATTCATTATTTGTATTCTAAGAATATGGCCTGATACTGACTCTCTAATCTTACACTTAAATAAAAAAAATGACCCTTTAAGAATGGTTTTCTGAGCAGCAGAGCTTTCTGGGCTGTCAAGCTCAGAGGCTCGTTTCCCATTTAATGGAGAGGGCTTGCATGGGTGAAATGGTTTTATCTGAACCTAAACCCTTGCCATCAATAAGCGACTGGCCTGAAGGTACAAAGTGACAGAGTAATACTTTCACAATTAATTTCCTTAACTGCCGTTGCTGGTCTTTGGAGACTAGTCTCCTCTATGGGATATTGCTTCAGAAGCTGAAGTGAACATTTTTCAGGATACAATCGTCACTAGGTTTCTTTAATCCCATGGGCTGAAGTAAATCCATGTCAGCTTTACAGTTCTGTGGCTGATTCTACACGGCCTCAGAGAAGCCTTCACTGCATCTAAAGAAAAGAAATTTTCTTATCAGGAGAAGGTAAGACTGAAGGAACTCACCTCTTTCGAGGGCTTGAATACAACAGTCCATCTTAATCTTCATAGTAGTCTTTTGAAGCTGACTATTATTATTCTCATATTTTAGATTAAAAAATCGAAATTTGGGATGAATTGGGAAAGTAGCATTGACATATATACGCTACCGTGTGTAATAAAAGCTAGTGAGAAGCTGCTGTATAACACAGGGGACTCAGCTCGGTGCTCTGTGATGACCTAGAGGAACGGGATGGGTGGAGTGGGAGGAGGCTCAAGAGGGAGAAGATAATGTATACGTATGGCTAATTCACTCTGTTGTACAACAGAAACCTATACAATATTTTACAGTAATTATACTCCAATTAAAAAAAAAAGTTGAAGCTCAAGAATGAAGTTACTTGCTGAACAAGGCTATAGATATGAAAAGTGACCGAATTCTGTTAAATTCTGACCAGTTTTTCCCCACTTTGCTACATAGTTTCATAAAAATTCTATGTTAGGAGATCTTCTCCAGAGCCATCATATACTCAGTGATCCTAAGTACTGTAAAACAAATCCAAGTTCCTAATTTTAAATAGTTTTACAATTGAAAACGTCATTGCAGACCAGTCATCACTTTTCAGGGCTTCCTTGGTGGATCACGTAGAGAAGAATCTGCCTGCAATGCGGGAGATGGGTTCAATCTCTGGGTCAGGAAGATCCCCTGGAGAAGGGAATGGCTACCTTCTCAAGTATTCTTGCCTGGAGAATCCCATGGACAGAGGAGCCTGGTGGGCTACAGTCCATGGGGTTGCAAGAGGCAGACATGACGGAGTGACTAACACTTTCATTGCTTTCCATGTGCATTAAAAGGCTGATCAATGAGTAGTATGCACTTTTCTTTCTTTTTTTAGAAGGTACTCTATTAATATAAACAAGACTCATTTAGAAAAGAAAGTCTACCTTGAATTTATACTTGGTACCAATTTATGTTGTAACATTTCTGACAGTGTCACTTAATTTGCCTAGTTGCCTATGGTCTAAATGTAGGTAATTTACAAACCTTTAACAATTTTCAGCTTTGCTAAATGGTACAGAGAACTGCAATTACATTTAAAAGGCACTGGCGCTCTATATGTCAGTAAAAAGCACCTACAAAGACATAATTACAATGTAATTGCCCACAAGTTCATGAAGTAAACATACATTATTAGAAGCACTCGTCTGTTCAATTTAAGTAACATTACAGCTAACATATTGCATAAATAGGGAGCCATTTTGTGACTAGTTACTGTAATAACAGGAGTTTAAATTAAAATGTAGTGTGTAAGTATATGTATTCTTAAGATCACTTTAGATATGTTATTCAATCTCCAGTGGCTTGATTTTAGTCTTTAAAAATTGCATTTTAAATATTATATTTATTTTAAGGAAATATTTACAATCAAAGTATAGTGTCAGATCTGATTGAAAAGTGGTGTTACGAAAAAAGCTTTGCAAAAAGTTTTAACTATGGAAGAGATACAGATTCATATTTGCCATACATTAAAAAATAAAATACATGTCTAGTAGGATGGTCAGTTGAGATCTCATCTGTATAAAACATATCTGTAGCGTGAAATCATTAAAATGTTTTCACTGTATTACTATATACATAGGCTTCCTTGGTAGCTCAGCAGGTAAAGAATCCGCCTGCAATGCAGGAGACTCCAGTTCGATTCCTGGGTGGGGAAGATCCCCTGGAGAAGGGATAGGCTACCCACTCTAGTATTCATGGGCTTCCCTGGTGGCTCTGATGGTAAAGAATTCATCTGCAATGTGGGAGACCTGGGTCAGGAAGGTCCCCTGGAGGAGGGCATGGAACCCAATCCAGTATTCTTGCCTGGAAAATTCCCAAGGACAAAGGAGCTTGGTGGGCTACAACCCATGGGGTCGCAAAGAGTTGGACATGACTGAGCGACTAAGCACAGCACAGCTATACACATATCATTCCAGCCTTCATATTTTCATCTATCATATCAAATATGCATTACTTATGTCAAAGGATTTGTGTTACCACAGTTTGGAGGAAATGGATAACAGGAAGAGAGGTCCTAGAAATCAATTTTGGCTCAAATCTTTCTTGGCTCCCCTAAAATGACTGGCTATTCTTTGTTTGAAATACTGTAAAAGAACTAAGTGGAATATAAATATAATATATAAATGTGTGTGTGTGTATATATATATATATATATATATATATATATATACCATATCTTCTTTATACATTTATCTATTGATTGACATTTAGGTTGCTTCCAGCTCTTGGCTATTGTATTATAAATAATGCTTCAATGAACACTGGGTACATGTACCTTTTTAAATTAGTTTCTCCAGGTATATCCAGGTGTGGGATTGCAGGATCATATGGTAACCCTATTTTTAGTATTTTAAGGAACTAAATATATATACATTTATATGCATACATTGCATATGCATAAATACAATGGAGTATTATTTAGCCATAAAAAAGAATTAAATAATGCCATTTGAAGCACCATGAATGAACATAGAGATTATAATACAAAGTGTAAAAGAAAGACAAATATCATATGATATTACTTATATGTGGAAACTGAAATAAAGGGATACAAATGAATTTATTTACAAAGCAGAAATAGACCCACAGTCATAGAAAACAAACTTATGCTTACCAAAGAAGAGGGGAAAGGGATAAATTAGGAGGATGGGATTAACATATACACAGTACTATATAAAATAGATGACCAACAAGAACCTACAAGGAACGATACTCAGTATTTTGTAAAAAATTATAATGTAAAAGAATCTGAAAATCTCTCTCTCTCTGTACATATATACATATATATATATAGTATATGCATATGCTTTGCTGTACACATGAAACTAACACAACATTGTAAATCAAACTATTCTCCAATAAAAAAGAGTATTTATTTTGTCTTTTACTCAATGTAACTATTTGATATTGATATATAATAAATTTATTACATTTAAAAAGTGATAGAGGTAAAAGGAAAAAGAGGGAGACCATGAAGCTTATTAAATATCAGCATAATTATTTAATAACAATTATATTTATAATATGGTATCTTTTATCCTGAAGTTTCCCAAAGCACTTAGCAAACTCTGTCTCAATAGCATTTTGGGCACACATCCAGCCCTGAGTTGAGGAATAACAACAGAACAGACAAGAAAACAAGATGCCTTATCTAGCCTTGTGGAGAGCCAGATTTTAGCCACAAGTAAAAAAGAAAGGAAGAAAAGAGAAGAGAAAGTAAGAAATATTAAGCAGGATGTTAAGGTAAAAATCTTTCTTACTTATTTCTCCCCAATTTATTTTCCCCAAAGATGGAGTCAATTCCTACAAAGTAGCTCTAGTCATTACAAGAAGTCAGTTGGTTAGGCCAATTAAAGAATAATAAGTATATACTTCTATGTAGACACAATTTTTCTGCAATTTCTCTATCTACTTGTTTTTATTGATATATTGAGGATTTCAGTACAATAGTTGAGTTGTACTAATATAGGAAATTGAATATGATTGGTGCCAGGCTTCAGCAATACATGAACCGTGAACTTCCTGATGTTCAAGCTACTTTTAGAAAAGGCAGAGCAACCAGAGATCAAATTGCCAATATCTGCTGGATCATGGAAAAAGCAAGAGAGTTCCAGGAAAACATCTATTTCTGCTTTATTGACTATGCCAAAGCCTTTGATTGTGTGGATCACAACAAACTGTGGAAAATTCTTGAAGAGATGGGAATACCAGACCACCTGACCTGCCTCTTGAGAAATCTGTATGCAGGTCAGGAAGCAACATTTAGAACTGGACAGGGAACAACAGACTGGTTCCAAATAGGAAAAGGAGTATGTCAAGGCTGTATATTGTCACCCTGCTTATTTAATTTATATGCAGAGTACATCATGAGAAACGCTGGACTGGAAGAAGCACAAGCTGGAATCAAGATTGCTGGGAGAAATATCAATCACCTCAGATATACAGATGACACCACCCTTATGGCAGAAAGTGAAGAGGAACTCAAAAGCCTCTTGATGAAAGTGAAAGAGGAGAGTGAAAAAGTTGGCTTAAAGCTCAACATTCAGAAAACTAAGATCATGGCATCTGGTCCCATCACTTCAAGGGAAATAGATGGGGAAACAGTGGAAACAGTGTGAGACTTTATTTTTTAGGGCTCCAAAATCACTGCAGATGGTGACTGCAGCCATGAAATTAAAAGACGCTTACTCCTTGGAAGGAAAGTTATGACCAACCTAGATAGCATATTCAAAAGCAGAGACATTACTTTGCCAACAAAGGTCCGTCTAAGTCAAGGCTATGGTTTTTCCTGTGGTCATGTATGGATGTGAGAGTTGGATTGTGAAGAAGGCTGAGCGCCAAAGAATTGATGCTTTTGAACTGTGGTGTTGGAGAAGACTCTTGAGAGTCCCTTGGACTGCAAGGAGATCCAACCAGTCCATTCTGAAGGAGATCAGCCCTGGGATTTCTTTGGAAGGAATGATGCTAAAGCGAAACTCCAGGACTTTGGCCACCTCATGCGAAGAGTTGATTCATTGGAAAAGACTCTGATGCTGGAAGGGATTGGGGGCAGGAGGAGAAGGGGACGACAGAGGATGAGATGGCTGGATGGCATCACTGACTCGATGGATGTGAGTCTGAGTGAACTCCGGGAGTTGGTGATGGACAGGGAGGCCTGGCGTGCTGTGATTCATGGGGTCGCAAAGAGTCGGACACGACTGAGCGACTGGACTGAACTGAACTGAACTGGTGCCTTACCAACTACCAATAATTTATACCAACCTGTAGATTTACACTAATATCTTGTGGGTTTAGCATAGGGCAAAAGTCCTCCTCATTTTCAATCATATTTGATAAAAGTAAATTTGAATCAGTAGAAATGGAATGGAGGTTTAAAAAATTAATCCTTACAAATAATGCAATAAATAAGTCTTTTAAAAATTTTTTGTGAAGAAATTATGAAACTTGTCTCCTGATCCGAAAGTAACAATGGGAAGTTTTAGAGCTTTCTATTAACAGGAATATGTTTTTAAAATTAATTTTATTGAAGAATAGTTAATTTACAATTTTCTGTTAATTTCTACTCTCCAGCAGAAATTCAATTATATGTAAATATATATACATTCTTTTTCATATTATTTTCCATGGTTTATCCCCGGAAATTGGACATAGTTCTGTGCTATATAGCAGGATCTTGTTTTTTATCCACCCTATATATAATAGTAATTCATCCCTCCCACAATGCCCTCCCACCTTGGCAAACACAGTCTGTTCTCTACATCAACAAGTCTATTTCCATAATCTTCCATTTCCTTCCACATTTTACCAGTACTCTCTTTCTCAATGCATTCCTCCACCTAAAGCCAACCCTCTTATTTGTAAGTGAGGAAGAACAGTAAATAGGCCATGAGACCCCCATCTAAATTAAACCCTCTATGATTTTTTTGACTTCTGACCAGTCACCTGGATCCCAGTCAGAGTCATGATCAATACCCACCAAAGGATCTCAATGTGCCTTCCATCTTGTTCTAGGCTATTTGGGCAGTTCAAGTTATAGGCAAATTAATCAGTTCAGTTCAGTTGCTCAGTCATATTAGACTCTTTTCCACCCCTGGACTGCAGCACACAAGGCCTCCCTGTACATCACCAACTCCCAGAGTTTACTCAAACTCATGTCCATTGAGTCAGTGATGCCATCCAACCATCTCATCCTCTGTCATCCCCTTCTCCTCCCACCTTCAATTTTTCCCAGCACCAGGGTTTTTCCAAATGAGTCAGTTCTTAGCATCAGGTGACCAAAATATTGGAATTTCAGCTTCAGCATTAGTCCTTCCAGTGAATATTCAGGACTGATTTTCTTTAGGATGGACTGGTTGGATCTCCTTGCAGTCCAAGGGACTCTCAAGAGTCTTCTCCAACACCACAGTTCAAAAGCATCAATTCTTCGACATTAAGCTTTTTTTATAGTTCTACTCTCACATCTGTACATGATTACCAGAAAAACCATAGCTTTGACTAGACAGACATTTGTTAGCAAACTAATGTCTCTTTTTAATATGCTATCTAGGTTAGTCATAACTTTTCTTCCAAGGAGCAAGCGTCTTTTAATTTCATGGCTGCAGTCACCATCTGCAGTGATTTTGGAGTTCAAGAAAATAAAGTCTGTCAATGTTTCCACTGTTGCCCATCTATTTGCCATGAAGTGATGGGACCAGATGCCATGAACTTAGCTTTCTGAATATTGAGTTTTAAACCAACTTTTTTACTCTCCTCTTTCACTTTCATCAAGAGGCTCTTCTTTGCTTTCTACCATAAGGATCGTGTCATCTGCATATCTGAGGTTATTTATATTTCTCCTGGCAATCTTCATTCCAGCTTGTGCTTCATCCAGTCCAGCATTTTTCATGATATACTCTGCATATAAGTTAGGTAAGCAGGGTGACAATATACAGCCTGACATACTCCTTTCCCTATTTGGAAACAGTCTGTTTTTCCATGTCCAGTTCTAACTGCTGCTTCCCAATCTGCATACAGATTTCTCAGGAGGCAGGTCAGGTGGTTTGGTATTCCTATCTTTTGAAGAATTTTCCACAGTTTGTTGTGATCCACACGGTCAACGTCTTTGGCCTAGTCAGTAAAGCAGAAGTAGATGTTTTTCTGGAACTCTCTTGCTATTTTGATGATCCAACGGATGTTGATAATTTGATCTGTGGTTCCTCTGCCTTTTCTGCTGCTGCTGCTACTAAATCCAACTAAAATCTGTAAGTTCACGGTTCACACAATGTTGAAGCCTGGCTTGGAGAATTTTGAGCATTATTTTGCTAGCCTGTGAGATGAGTGCAATTGTGCAGTAATTTGAGCATTCGTTGGCATTGGCTTTCTTTGGGACTGGAATGAAAAGTGCACTTTTCAGTCCTGTGGCCACTACTGAGGTTAACAAATTTGCTGGTATATTGAGTGCAACACTTTCACAGCATCATCCTTTAGGATTTGAAATGGCTCAACTGGAATTCTATCACCTCCACTAGCTTTGTTGGTAGTGATGCTTCCTAAGGCCCACTCGACTTCACATTCCAGTGTATATGGCTCTACGTGAGTGATCACACCATCATGATTATCTGGGTTGTGAAGATCTTTTTTGTACAGTTTTTCTGTGTTTTCTTGCCACCTCTTCTTAATATCTTCTCCTTCTGTTAGGTTCATGCCATTTCTGTCCTTATTGTGCATGTCTTTGCATGAAATGTTCCCTTGGTATTTCTTATTTTCTTGAAGAGATCTCTGGTCTTTCCCATTCTATTGTTTTCCTCTATTTCTTTGCATTGATCACTGAGGAAGGCTTTCTTATCTCTTCTTGTTATTCTTTGGAGAAGGAAATTGCAACCCACACCAGTATTCTTGACTAGATAATCCTGTGGACAGAGGAGCCTGGTGGGCTGCTGTCCATAGGGTCGCAGAGTCAGACACGACTGAAGTGACTTAGCAGCAGCAGCAGCTTGCTATTCTTTGGAACTCTGCATTCAAAGGGGTGTATTTTTCCTTTTCTCCTTTGCCTTTCGCTTCTCTTCTTTTCACAGCTATTTGTAAGGTCTCCTCAGATAACCATTTTGCCTTTTTACATTTCTTTTTCTTGGGAATAGTCTTGGTCCCCTCTCCAGTACAATGTCATGAACATCTGTCCATAGTCCTTCAGGCACTCTGTGTATCAAATCTAATCCCTTGAATCTATTTCTTACTTCCACTGGATAATCATAAGGGATTTGACTGAGGTCATATTTGAATGGTCTAGTGGTTTTCCCTATTTTCTTAAATTTAAGTCTGTATTTAGCAATAAGGAGTTCATGATCTGAGCCACATTCAGCTCCTGGTCTTCTTTTGTTAACCGAATAGAGCTTCTCCATCTTTGACTGCAAAGAATATAATCCGATTTCAGTGTTGACCATCTGGTGATGTCCATGTGTAGAGTCTTCTCTTGTGTTGTTGGAAGAGGGTATTTGCTATGACCAGTGGGTTCTCTTGGCAAAATTTTGTTATCCTTTGCCCTGCTTCATTCTGTTCTGCAAGGCCAAATTTGCCTGTTACTTCAGGTATTTCTTGACTTCCTACTTTTGCATTCCAGTCCCCTATAGTGAAAAGGGCATCTTTTAGGGGTGTTAATTCTAGAAGGTCTTGTAGGTCTTTATCGAACTGTTCAACTTCAGCTTGCTCAGCATTACTGATTGGGGCATAGACTTGGATTACTGCAATATTGAATGGTTTTCCTTGGAAATGAACAGAGAACATTCTGTCATTTTTGTGATTGCATCCAAGTACTGCATTTCAGACTCTTTTATTGACCATGATGGCTAGTCCCTTTCTTCTAAGGGATTGGTGCCCACAGTAGTAGATATAATGGTCACCTGGGTTAAATTCACCCATTCCAGTCCATTTTAGTTCGCTGATTCCTAAAATGTCGATATTCACTCTTGCCATCTCCTGTTTGACCACTTCCAATTTGCCTTGATTCACAGACCTAACATTCCAGGTTCCTATGCAATATTGTTCTTTATAGCATTGGACTTTACTTCCATCACTAATCACATCCACAACTGGGTGTTGTTTCTTTGGCTCCATCTCTTCATTCTTTCTGGTGTTATTTCTCCACTGACAAATGAGTAAGTGTGGCTTCATTATAATCCCATCAGGCAGTAAGCACAACTTTTGCTTGGCAGTCCATGGGGTCATAAAAGAGTTGGACACAACTTAGCAACTAAACAACAACAGAAAAGCAATGAAAACCTCCCTATTTTTCTAGTTTGAATAGTTGTGGAATAAACAATATAGCTAAAGCTTATGTTAGCTGCCTTTGTGGAATGGTTTCCAACATTCCAGAAAAAATTTTTGGTCTCTGAACATGCTACCTGTGGGCATATATAAAATGCTCACTCTTACCTAATAAGACCTGAAATTCTATAGCCAGAAATTATTTTGAATGTCTTAAGGAGTAAGAGAACTAGGAAAGGAGTACGACAAAGCTATATAATGTCTTCTGTTTATTTAACTTATATGCAGAGTACATCATGCAAAATGCCAGGCTGGATGAAGCACAAGCTGGAATCAAGATTGCCAGGAGAAATATCAATAACCACAGATATGCTGATCACCACCCTTATGGCAGAAAGCAAAGGGGAACTAAAAAGCCTCTTGATGAAAGTCAAAGTGGAAAGTGAAAAAACTGGCCACTGCTGGACATACACACTGAGGAAATCAGAAGGGAAAGAGATACGTGTACCCCAGTGTTCATCGCAGCACTGTTTATAATAGCCAGGACACGGAAGCAACCTAAATGTCCATCAGCAGATGAATGGATAAGAAAGCTGTGGTATATATACACAATGGTGTATTACTCAGCCATTAAAAAGAATACATTTGAATCAGTTCTAATGAGGTGGATGAAACTGGAGCCTACAGAGTGAAGTAAGCCAGAAAGAAAAACACCAATACAGTATACTAACGCATATATATGGAATTTAGAAAGATGCTAACAATAACCCTGTGTACGAGACAGCAAAAGAGACACTGGTGTATAGAACAGTCTTATGGACTCTGTTGCAGAGAGAGAGGGTGGGAAGATTTGGGAGGATGGCATTGAAACATGTATAATATCATGTATGAAACGAGTTGCCAGTCCAGGTTCAATGCACAATACTGGATGCTTGGGGCTAGTGCACTGGGACGACCCAGAGGGATGATATGGGGAGGGAGGAGGGAGGAGGGTTCAGGATGGGGAACACGTGTATACCTGTGGTGTATTTATGTTGATATTTGGCAAAACTAATACAATTTGTAAAGTTTAAAAACAAAATAAAATTTTTTAAAAAAAGGAAAAAAAAAACCCTCAACATTCAAAAAACTAAGATCATGGCATCCAGTCCCATCAATCATGGCAAATAGATAGGGAAACAATGGAAACAGTGACAGACTTTATTTTCTTGGGTTCCAAAATCACTGCAGATGGTGACTGCAGCATTAATTTGAATGAAATTAAAAGATGCTTGCTGCTTGGAAGAAAGCTGTGACCAACCTAGATAACATATTAAAAAGCAGAGACATTACTATGCTGACAAAGGTCCATCTAGTCAAAGCTATGGTTTTTCCAGTGGTCATGTATGGATGTGAGAGTTGGACCATAAAGAAAGCTGAGCACCGAAGAATTGACGCTTTTGAACTGTGGTTTTGGAGAAGACTCTTGTGAGTCCTTTGGACTTCATGGAGATCAAACCAATCTATCCTACTGGAAATCAGTCCTGTATATTCATTGGAAGAACTGGATGCTGAAGCTGAAGCTCCAATTCTTTGGCCACCTGATTTGAAGTGCTGACTCACTGGAAAAGACCCTGATGCTGGGAAAGATTGAAGGCAGGAGAAGGGGATGACAGAGGATCAAATGGTTGGATGGCATCACCAACTCAATGGATATGAGTTTGAGCAAGCCCTGGGAGCTGCAAAGGTTCGAACATGACTAAGTGACTGAACTGAACTCAACTGGAGTGATTGCTTTAAAGACAATGATCATGAGAGATGTTAAGACTTTAAGCCTAATTAGCATCATAGGGCTCAAAATGGAAGTTTTAACTCAAAAACCGATATGACAGACTAGATTCTAAACTGTGTGAGAGAAGCATGCCTATTTGAAGATTTTACAAGAGAATATTTGCCTTTTAGATGCAAGGAATGCAAGAGAAAATTTTTTACTCCAAGTGGACTACATGGAGAGATATATATTATTGTTTTGGGTCCTGTTCAGAAGGGGAACCTCAGGGTTGCAACATGAAACTGAAGACACATTTGGATGGTAGAGCTTGCAGAATGAATTGCAATTGACCACTCAGTATAGTGTCTAATAGGGATCAGAGGAACTTCACAAGAATGTTCCCACTGGTAGAAATCTCTACAGGACCCTTATATCCCCCTGAAGGTTGGCTTTTACCATATGTCAGACACAGAAAGTAGAAAGCCACTCAGCCTAATGAGAAAAGCCTTGCCTCTTACCTTTCCTCCTTCTCTTCTTGAACCTGAAACGGCCTAACATAGCAGCTACCAAGTGAAGATGAGAACATACGTAGGAAAAAAGGGAGAAAATTGAATCAGGATCATTTCATGATGGTGCAGGCAACTTCTAACCAGCTTACAGAAAAGGAATAAAAATTTAATCTGGGAAGAAAATCAAAGTATTATCTTCTACCAGACACTTTCTAATTGCTGAACTAAGACTCTATCTAGAGTGAGCACAAAATTCATGATTTCTTTCCAAATTTCTATCTAGGGATACAAATGTTAGTCTCAAGTAACAGATTTTAAACTAATGGTGAGATACAAATAAAAGTTGCACATTGATTATATTATAGATTGTGTTTATTCAACATATGCATTATGACAACTATTTATCTCTTTGAAACAGTGGGTTTTCTGCAAACATCTTCAAGGTGGGCAGTTGTAAGGTTAGTGAGAGGATGTGGGAGTGGGGGACAAGTTGGAGAAAGTTGGGGAAAACAAATTAAGCAGAGAGAGAACAGTAAAGAACATCTGATGGGGCAGGATCAGTAAAAGTCAGTGAAAGAATATGGGAGCACTGGAAGTGCTCCTGTGAGTTTCCTGTGAGTTTATTGAGAAAATAAGTGAAAGTATGAATGAGAAAAATAGGTGACATGAATAAGTAATTTGCAGTTCTTCAGGGGCTTAACTTTGAGCTTTCTAGATAACATAGATAAACCATAAGATTAATAAAAATCACCTCTCCCTGGACTTTTAATTGTCTAGTTAATATATAGTAATGTGTATTTCTTTGAGCCCCTTTTTTTGGTGGGGGGGGGGGCAAGAATACAGGAGTGGGTTGCCACTCCCTTCTCCGGGAGATCTTCCCGACACAGGGATTAAACCCAGGTCTCCTGCATTGTAGGTAGATGCTTTACCATCTTGAAAAACAAGTTATTCCTTGATTTAAACAAATGACGATGTCATATTTAATTTCCTAGTAAATTCCCAACTGTCTAATTTTTATACCTGCTGTGAAATTCATAGGAGATGAACCATACCAAACTATACCTACTGGAGAAAGGTCAGAAGCTGCCTAGGGCATTGTTTCATAGAGATTATGTTGATACAAGTTTATCTTCTTAGAAGGCCAATCACATTTTCAATAAGAACCTAAGAGGCTTTGGCAGTCTATGTACATGAGAAAATTAAAAGGAACTTTATTTGTAAAACTGACAAATGCTTTTATTTCTCCTTAAAATAATTCAATAGTATTTAACTTGAATATTTTATCTCGAAAATCATTGTAGAGCCATGTAATGTCTCCCCCCAAAATTCAAGATTGAAAGCTCCTTGAGAGAAAAGACTTTATTTTTAAACAGTCTCATTGAAGTATAATAGACATATAGTAAACTGCATATTTAAAAATTATCCTTTGATATATTTTACATGTATACACCCATGAAATTGGCACAACAATCAAGATAATGAATATACCCATCATCCCCCATATTTTCTCTTGCTCTTTGTAATTCCTGTTTTCTGCCCTCCCATGCTTACCCCCAGAGAGACAGCCACTAATCTTCCTATTACTCTAGATTCGTCAGCATTTTCTGGAGTTTTTTTATAAATGGAATTATCTTGTATGTCTTCTTTTAATTCTTTCTAGATTCATCCATGTAGTTGTGTGTACCAATAATTCCATTTTTTATTACTGAGTAATATTTCACTGCATGCATAATCTGTAATTTATCAATTTACCTGGTGATGAATATTTGGTTTGTTTCAGTTTGGGGCTACTTCAGTTAAAACTGATGCACATACTCACATACATGTTTTTGTAGGGACATATAATTCCATTTTTCTTGAAAAATATCTAGGAATGGAATGGTTGATTCAAATGGTAGGTATGTAATGTCTAAGAAATTTCAAGTTGTTCTCCAAAGTGGTGGTGCTCTTTAATGTTTATATTAGCAGTGATGAAAAGTTCTACTTGCTCCACATTCACACCAATACGTGATGTGATTATTAGTTTTTCTTAATTTTAACCATTCTGGTGGGTGTATAATGTCATTTCATTATGGTTTTAGTAAAAGTTTCCTTAATAGATAATGATGATTAGCATCTTTTCATTTGCATATATTGTTTATGTAATGTCTGTTAAAATATATTGAGCATTTTAATAATCGGATTGTTTGTTCTTATTAATAAGTTTGAGATTTCTCAATATACACATTCTAGATAAAAGTCCATTACTGAACACATGATTTACAAGCATGTTCTTTCAGTGTTAGGTTTTTTTTTTTTTTTATCCTCTTAGCAGCATATTTTGAAGCACTGTGCTGTGAAAAGTCGCTTCAGTCATGTCCAACTCTTTGCAATCCTATGGATCGTAGCCCACCAGGCTTCTCTGTCCACGAGAAATACTGGAGTGAGTTGGGTGCCCCTCTGCAGGGGATCTTCCCCACCTAGGGATCGGACCCGCCTCTCTTAAGTTCGCTGCACTGGCAGGTGAATTCTTCACCACTAGTGCCACCTGGGAAGCCCTATTTTGAAGCACAGATGTTCTTAATTTTGATAAACCTTATTTTTAAATATTTGCCCTATAGATCATGGTTTTTATGTTTTAGCTAAGAATTTGCTTTTACGCTATATTTTTTCCAGACGGTTTATAATTTCAGGTTGTATATTAAGATTTGTTGTTTCATTGAGTTAAATGTCTTCAGTTCTGTTGCTCAGTCATGTCTGGCTGTTTGTGACCCCAAGGACTGCAGCAAGCCAGGCTTCCCTGTCCATCACCAACTCCCAGAGCTTGCTCAAACCCATGTCCATCACCATCCAACCATCTCATCCTCTGTCGTCCCCTTCTCCGTCTGCCTTCAGTCTTTCCCAGCACCAAGGTCTTTTCCAATGAGTCAGTACTTTGTATCAGTGCCAAAGTATTGGGCCTTGAGCTTCAGCATCAGTCCTTCCAACGAATTTTCAGGACTGATTTCCTTTACAATTCGGCTTCCCAGGTGGCTCAGACATTAAAGCATCTGCCTCTAATGCAGGAGACCTGGGTTTGATCCCTGGATCAGGAATATCCCCTGGAGAAGGATATGGCAACCCACTCCAGTATTCTTGCCTGGAGAACCCCATGGACAGAGGAGCCTGGTGGGCTACAGTCCATGGGGTCGCTCAGTCGGACACAACTGAGTGACTTAACTTTCAACTTTTCAACTTTCCTTTACAAGTGAATGGTTTGATCTTCATGCAGTCTAGGGACTCACAAGAGTCTTCTCCAACACCACAGTTCAAAAGCATCAATGCTTTGGCACTCAGCTTTCTTTATGGTCCAACTCTCGCATCCATACATGACTACTGGAAAAACCATAGCTTTGACTAGACGGACCTTTGTTGGCAAAGTAACGTCTCTGCTTTTTAATATGCTATCTAGGTTGGTCACAGCTTTTTATATAAGCATCTCTTAATTTCATGGCTGCAGTCACCATCTGCAGTGATTTTGGAGCGCAAGAAAATAAAGTCTGTCACTGTTTCCATTGTTGCCCCATCTATTTGCCATGAAGTGATTGGACCAGATGCCATGATCTTTGTTTTTTGAATGTCGAGCTTTAAGCCAACTTTTTTACTCTCCTCTTTCACCTTCATCAAGAGGCTGTTTAGTTCCTCTTCACTTTCTGCCATTAGAGTGGGGTGATCTACATATCTGTGGTTTTTGATATTTCTCCTGGAAATCTTGATTCCAGCTTGAGCTTTATCCAGCCCAGCATTTTGCATGATATATTCCACATATAATTAAATCTAAAGATTGATATGGAAAGAACTGACATACTGACATGTTAATAACTATTGAATTTCTGATCCATGGGCACAGTAGATATTTTCATTTACTTAAGACTTTTTAAATTACCTTCAGCAATATTTTATAGTTTTCAATGAACACAGGTCTTGTGCACCATTTATCAGATCCATTCCTTAGTATGTTATATTTTGTTGCTATTATAAATAGAATTATTCTTTCAATTTTATAGTACATGGAAATACAATTAATGGTTATATTGATTTTTTTTCATCTTGCTAATATCACCCACTACTTCTAGTAGCTTTTATCATAGATTTTCTATGTATACAATCATGTAATATGTGAATAAAGACTTCTGTTTTTTCCTTTTCAATTCAGATGCCTGTTATTTCTTTTTCTTGATTTACTGCCCTGGGCCCAATATCCAGTACAATGATGAAGAAAATGGGTAAAAATGGACATCCTTTTGACTTTCCATAAAGTTCTTGCCTTTAGGGAAAAAGCATTCAGTGTTTTACCATTAAGTGTGATGTTAACCATAGATTTTGTAGATATCCTTTATCAAGCTGAGAGTTTCTTTTCTACACTAGCTTGGTAAGATTATATTTCTTAATCAAAATTGGATATTGGATTATGTTAAATACTTTGCACCTATTGACCTATTGGTCATATATTTTCTTATTTTATCTGTTATTATGGGGAAATACATTGATTGGATTTTGAATGTTAAACCTTATTACTTGGCTAAATCCCACTTGGTCACGATGTAGTAAACTTTATACATGGTGGAGCTCCATTTGCTAAAATTTTGTTGAGATTTTTGAAGTCTATATTCATGGAGGATTTTGGTATATAGTTCTGGTATTCATGGAAGATACTGGTATACCGGGATGTAGTTTTCTTTGCTTATAATGTCTTTTCCTAGTTTTAGTGTAAGAGTTATGTCGTCCTCATGTTGGGACATTATCTCTTTCAGGGAATGTATGCATTTAATTCAAATCATCAAATTACTTGACAAAAGTTATTCATAAGATTTTCTAATTATCACTTCTAATTGTTACTTTCTAATTATCTTTAGAATCATTAATAATGTCTCAATTTTTCTTTCTGATGTTAATTTGTGTGTTCTTATTTTGTCTGATCAGTATGATTAGAAGTTTATAGATTTTTTTTTCTTTTTTTTTCTAATTTTATTTTATTTTTAAATTTTACATAATTGTATTAGTTTTGCCAAATATCAAAATGAATCCGCCACAGGTATACACGTGTTCCCCATCCTGAACCCTCCTCCCTCCCCATACTATCCCTCTGGGTCGTCCCAGTGCACTAGCCCCAAGCATCCAGTATCGTGCATCGAACCTGGACTGGCAACTCGTTTCTTACATATTTTACATGTTTCAATGCCATTCTCCCAAATCTTCCCACCGTCTCCCTCTCCCACAGAGTCCATAAGACTGTTCTATACATCAGTGTCTCTTTTGCTGTCTCGTACACTGGGTTATTGTTACCATCTTTCTAAATTCCATATATATACATTAGTATACTGTATTTATGTTTTTCCTTCTGGCTTACTTCACTCTGTATAATAGGCTCCAGTTTCATCCACCTCATTAGAACTGATTCAAATGTATTCTTTTTAATGGCTAATACTCCATTGTGTATATGTACCACAGCTTTCTTATCCATTCATCTGCTGATGGACATCTAGGTTGCTTCCATGTGCTGGCTATTATAAACAGTGCTGCAATGAACATTGGGGTACACGTGTCTCTTTCCCTTCTGGTTTCCTCAGTGTGTATGCCCAGCAGTGGGATTGCTGGATCATAAGGCAGTTCTATTTCCAGTTTTTTAAGGAATCTCCACACTGTTCTCCATAGTGGCTGTACTAGTTTGCATTCCCACCAACAGTGTAAGAGGGTTCCCTTTTCTCCACACCCTCTCCAGCATTTATTATTTGTAGACTTTTGGATCGCAGCCATTCTGACTGGTGTGAAATGGTACCTCATAGTGGTTTTGATTTGCATTTCTCTGATAATGAGTGATGTTGAGCATCTTTTCATGTGTTTGTTAGCCATCTGTATGTCTTCTTCCGAGAAATGTCTATTTAGTTCTTTGGCCCATTTTTTGATTGGGTCGTTTATTTTTCTGGAGTTGAGCTGTAGGAGTTGCTTGTATATTAGAAGTTTATAGATTATACAGATCTCAGAGAGCAGTTTTTGGCTTTGCTTATTTTCTCTATTGATTTTTTGTTATCTATGGCCTTGATTTCCTCTCTGAACTATGTATTTCTTTTGTTCTGCTTTCTATAAGTTTCATTTGCTCTTCTTTTTTCTATTTCATAAAGTATAAAATGAGGTAACTGATTTTGGACCTTTCTTATTTTCTAGCATAGGTGTTAGCACTATACATTCCTATTTATTTAACTTCATCCCAGAGATTTTGATGTGTTCTGTTTTGTTTTCATTCAGTTCAAAATACTTTCTAATTTCCTTTTCTGATCTATGGTTTATTTTGAGGTATGTGATTTAGTTTCCAAATATCTGAGGATTTTCTAGATATAATTCCATTATTGATCTGTACTTTAGTTCCCTTGTTATCAGAGAATAACTTTGTATAACTTAAATTCTTTTAAATTTATTGAGACTTGTTTTTTTGCCTGTTATATTATCTATGTTTGGAAATGTTTTATTTGGATTTGGAAAGCATATCAGTCTATTGAGTGTCCAAATGTAGAAGCTTTAGGGTTGGTAGTATATATCTTTAAATCATTAGACTGTATTTTCAAGTGATATAATAATATTTCAAGTATAATATGAGAGCCTCATAACAGAATTTCTCCATTTCTTGCTCCCAGACTTTGTGTTATTGTTGTCTTAAACATTGCTTTATATATGTTATAAGCCCAACTATATTTTAAAATGTTTTGCTTTAAACAGGTATTTTAAATAATTATAAAATATTTACATTGTAGTTAACCATTTTTGGCATTTGTTTAGACTCAGATTTTCATCTGGTATCATTTTTCTTCTGTCTGAAGGACTTCCTTTAATATTTCCTATACTGCAGGTTTTCTAGTGATGGGTCTTTTCAGCTTTTATATGTCTTAGAAAGTCTTTATTTCATCTTTGGGGTGTTTTATGTTTTTTCTTTTGTTTTGTGTTAAAATATGTTTTACTTGTCAAGCAGCATTTTAAAACTTTTAAAATTTTCTTTTAATTTATTGAAGTTCTAAGAATTTTTATTGTGGTAATACACACAAAATTTGCCTTTTAATAATTTTTTAAGATAAATGATTGACATTATTGTACAACTCTGCTACTATCTATTTCCAAATTTTCACCAACCCGAACAGAAACTTTGTACCCATTAAGCAATAATTCCTCCCTCTCCTTCCTCCCAGCCTCTGGTAACCTCCAATCTAATTCTATCTATATGAGTTTGCCTATTCTATAAATGAGTGGAGTCACATGACACTGGTCCTTTGGTGTCTGGCTTATTTTACTCACCATAATGTTTTCAAGCTTCATCAATGTCATAGCATATATCAGAACTTCATTTTTGTGACTAAATAATATTTCCTGTATATGTGCATATCACATTTTGTTTATCCATTCATTTATAGTTGCCTGAGTTGTTTCCACATTTTATCAGTTGTGAATAATATTGCTATGAATATTGGTGAACAAGTATCCATATGAGTGTGTGTATGTGTGTGCGTGCTCAGTTATGTCAAATTCTTTGTGACATGAACTGTAACCCGCCAGGCTCCTCTTTTCATGGGATTTTCCAGGCAAGAATACTGGAGTGGGTTGCCATTTTCTTCTCCAGCAGATCTTCCTGACCCAGGGATTGAACTCAGGTCTCCTACATTGCAGGAAGATTCTTTACCACTGAACCACCGGTGAAGCCCTTCTTAATCTGTGTTTTCAATTATTCGGTATCTAGCTAGCAGTGGAATTTCTAGTCTTCAGTCATTCCATTTAATTTCTTGAGGAACCACCAAAATTACCTTTTATTTTGAAAGATATTTTAACCAGTCAAAGATTTAAGGTTAATATTTTTGTTTGCTTTAGTACTTTTTTCAATACTTTAAAGATGTTGCTTCACTGTCTTCTGGCTTGTATTCTTTCTAAGTACAAATGATGTCATATGTATTTTTGTTCCTTGAGATATAATGTGTCTTTTTACGCTCTCTGATTTTAAGATTTTCTCCTTATTACTAGTTTTAAACACCTCGGTACAGTGTACTTTGGTGTTTTTTTCTTTGTTACTTGTATTTAGATATTTTGGGTTTTTTGAATCTGCAGTTACAGTTTTCATCAAATTTGGAAAATTTTTCTACCACTAAATTTAAAATAGTTTTGTTCTCTCTGTCCTTTTCTTCACCTCTCCGATCACACACACACACAGCACACATTAGAATTCTTGAAGCTATTTGATTACACTGACACACTGGTTTGTTTGCTTATTTGTATTTTCCTCTCTGTGCTTCATTTTGAGTAGAGTTGCTATATCTTCAAGTTCCTATTGAAGAAAAGCATAAGATGAGACTCAAAAGAGAGAGAGAGGTCAAATAAGAAAGACCTTGAATACCATTCTAAAGATACCAAGCTTTAATTATCAACAAAGGAAAATGAAAGCTGCTTAGTAGTTGTGTGCTATGATCAAAATTTCACATTACATTAACTCCGCTGGAAGAAGTACCAGATAGATTAGCAGGAGTCAAAAGTGTAGCCCACGGGCCAGATCCAGCCCACTGCTTGCTTGTGAATAAAGTGTTATCAGAATATTGTCACACTTATTTGTTTACATGTTGTGCTCCAATGATAGAGTTGAGTAGTTACAACAGAAGCCATATGTCCTACAAAGCTGAAAGTATTTACAATGAAGACGTTATGGAAAAAGTTTGCCAACCCATGGATTAGAGTGAGTCAAGAATGATCTCAGAAACTAATTAGAAAAGGTTCTAGCAATAATTCTAATGAGGCGCTATCAGAGTCTGACATTTAACAGGGTTTCTCAAATGTTTAGCATCATTGGACCACAGTGTTCACCATTTCCTTCAGCACTAAATCAAAATCAGGAGGCATTTTGTTAACCACCAACTGGTGTCTACGAATAAAGCAGTATGTGGGCAAAGCACTGAGTGGATGACATTACTGCGTTATTCAGTCCGCACACGTTGCTTGTGCTCCCTCAGAAACAAGCCTGAAGCGCCTTCCCCACTCTACGTCAAGGCTCATAAAGATTTATTTTTCTCCTATAGCTTCTTGTTTCAAAATGAATATCATAATTATCTATTGAGTATATGTCTTTTCCTGCACATATATTAAGAACAGATTCCCATTTTGTAGGTTTCATCCAGCTATAAGTCAAAAATCTCTTCACACTCTCCCAATGTAGTGTTTCTTTTCTTAGTAGTATGTTTGTTGATATACAAAGCCAAATGGTGTCATTCGATAAAGGAGCTTGCCAACAGCTTGCCTCACTTTCTTCTGAGCATAATATTTGTAACTTTGCAGATGGTTTTATATGCTTCTTGGCAATGTGTGACCTGCAAATGGTGTTGCTATAAAGAAAATAGTAAATTTTGATTATTTCCTATTTTAGCAGAAAAATTCATCAATTTCTTGCTAAAATGCATGAGTTTGTGCTTGTTCTGGAGATATTTGCCATCAAGGTCATTTTGTTTGAAAAATGATATAAAACTCGCCATAGCTTTATGTCACTACTTAATCATACTTTATCATAGACAATATCCTGAAGATTAAGATGATCTCTAGTTAGTTGAATAAAAGGCAATTTTCAGATATTAAGTGTCACATTTTGTTCCAGTTTTATCACTTTTCTTCAGAAACATCATGATATGTACTCTCATTCCTGGATATACAGCTTTACATTTTATAAGTTTCCTGGAGTATTGTTAAATATTTAACTATGGTATTTTTCTGAACAGTGCTATTTGATTTTTAAGACTTTTGCTTTTCAAAGACCAACTTTTGAGCCATTTATAATACAAAAAGTTAGGGACCTAACACAACCTATTAGTTAAAATAACAATAAATACTAAAAATAAATACTTGAAATACAGAATAATATGAAAAAATTAACCAAGTGAGCTGTCTCCTGAAAAATAAATGCAACTGAGATAAACTGTTAACTACATCCTTCTCAGTACCTTCACAATCTTTAGTACAGTAAAGATTACTAAGCAGATGCTAGAATTTTTATGATAATCAGCTTTCTTATTCAAATTTCTAAAATGTATATTTGTGCAATAACTTTTCTTTCCAAACTGCTGAACTCCCTGTGGACTGATTGATCAAATCACAATTCTTTGAGAATCACAACCATAAATTGTGGTTAATATGTTAGCAACATATAAAAATATGTAGAAAGCTTATTCAACTCCCTGGCTAAACTGCCATATATTTTAAATTTCAGTGAGAAAATGTATATAAATTGCACTTGGTGAAATATAATAATAATTATAAAGAACAAGAGTAAATAAAAATAAATAAGCTCATAGAGTTATAAATAATCTTTATTACTATTTATATATTTGTTTCCTATTCCATTTCACAGAAGTATTTAAAGAACATTACACAAATACTAGTGATTATAAAAGGATAATATTAATAGCCAAAAGAATATGATTGAAAGGAAAATGCAATTAAGAAAAAAGTCCATGAGAAAGATTAGCTTGCAAAAATGCATAGTATATGTTCCTATAGAGTTAAGAGCACTGGATCATGAATTTGGCTCAAACCTCTTGATAGCCAAAGCAAAACCATAGTGTTATTTATCTGAAAGAATTGTTACTGAATTATATGATATTCAAACAAACAAACAAAGCAAAGTCACTCAGTCATGTCTGACTCTTTGTGACCCCATGGACTGTAGTCTACCAGGCTCCTCTGTCCATGGGATTTTCCAGGCAAGAATACTGGAGTGGGTTGCCATTTCCTTCTCCAGGAGATCTTCCCGACCCAGGGATTAGAACCTGGGCCTCCCGCATTGTAGGCAGACGCTTTACCGTCTGAGCCACAAAAGAGGATGCCAAAAATCCATTCCTATCGTCAAAATCCCTTGACAAACAGTTCCTCTTAGTTCAATATGCTATTAATCTGTATCACTCTCTACTGGCTTAATTTGTCAATTTTTAAATTTATTACTCAAGTTTTAAAAGATTTTAAGACAAGTCATACAAAGCACATATCTAATACATGATACTCTTGATAAAAATTACATCTTTGTGGTAGACAGGTAAGAAAGTTACTGTGAATAAGCCAGACTTTTCTTCTTGAATCACATCTCATTATAGCTAAGAGTAGAGATATTTCTCTTCACATATATGAGTATGTGATATTTTCATAGTCTCACAAACATGCTTTAGCACTTTTTCATTAAGGATAAATAATATGAAAACAAAATTCTGAGGAAGATATGATCATTAAAGTCCTTCTTACCTTGGTTGTATTAAAAGTATCTCAATAAAAAAATTGATTAATTCAAGTAATAATTTTATTCAGACCTCCAGAATTACCTACTTTTTGAGCATTTCTACTTTGCCATACAACATTCAGAAAAACTTTTAAATACAACATTCAGAAAAACACTCAGAAAGTGTAACATGGTGCAGTGTTGCAGGAAAAAGCAGGTATGAGAAGCACTCACTGACATCCTATAGCTAATCATTTGGTTGATCAGATAATATGTAGATATTTAGATTCATTAAATAAAGCAGGAATGATTGAGTGGATTTGATAATCATTTAAACTCTAAATTAGAGGTTCTACTGATTGGTCATATCACAAACCAAAACCAACGGTACAAGAAAATGTCTGTTTCCCCTCCCATTTAAAAAACTCATGTTATAAAAGAAATGCTGAAACTTTGAAACTGAAGGAACATGCCTCTGAGCGTAGAGCATAGGAAAATCTCCAGAGCCAGAGAATTTTATAGAATTCTGATATTTAGAAGTTCTAGTGCCAAATCTTACACCAGTAATGCTGAAAGCATCTCTTGCCTATATACCTGTCAGCTCTATATATAACTTGTAACTTTGAGAAGATGCATTAAGACATTAGTAATTTAACAAGTATAACATTAAATTCAGAATGTACCTTAATAAATCTTATTAGGTGTTTTTTAATATTAAGAACAAGAAGCAATATATTAATAATGAAGTAAATATTATAGCAAGTAGAGCTTATACTTGAAGCTTATGCCTCCCCAGGGAAGAGATATTTAATTTGTGGTTATGATAAAAACAACCTAATGAACTTCACATCTTTCAGGAGAGCTTTATAAACTTCAAAGAAGACAAAACAAGAATGGATGAGTAAAAGTACATCCTTAGCTTTTCATTAGGCAAAATGAGCATGAGCCCTGGCCCAGCATGGCTTCCAAAGTTAGCACTCCCAGCTACAAAGCAAATGTATGCAGAGAAATGTACAACAAAAGACATAGCTTTTAAAGCTCCAGTTGAGTTTCCACAAATGTTGCTTACAAAAGACACCATTCTCTGTGTTAACAAAAAGTTGTGGATCCGTTCTTCACTAAATCCTCTTTTCTTGCATAATCCACCTTGTGCACTTTAGCTTGAGTGTGTTTTATCTGATCTAATCCCAGGCTCATTCACTCTCAGATAGAAGAAACAGGATTATTTCACACTTAAACGAGGTCCAATCTTTCTGTGATCCCTAAAAGGACACCTGGCTGACACAGAATTTAAGCAAAAGATTAACCAGGTGCTCAAAGCACATAATGATTTCAAATATAATAACAGTTTATGATAAAAAGAATTACTGTCAGACCATATCAAAGATGCATTTGCAAATCCACATATTAAGGTCTATACAAGGCTATTATATAGATATTTTATGCATATAATGTTTACACACCTAGACACTTAAGGGTATTCATTTCAAGAAAAGAATCTAAGTTCTATTGGGAATTTTATGACTCAAAGAAAGTGTTCACATTTTCATTCAAGTCTTCTTTTCATATTCAACACATCCACAGATTAAAATGGGTTGAGAAGGACTAGGCTTTGTGGCTTAGCAAAATAGTGTCTGATTTTTTTTCTTTTAATGCAGCAGATGAGAAATTTCAATAGAAAATAATCTAAGCCCCTGTGATGCTAGAAAACATGGATTAACATGAAGTAAGTCTAGCTTCCACAGCTTGGCTCCACAAAACCATTACATTTATACATACACACAAACACATGCACTATATATATGTATGTGTATATATATATATATATGTATGATATGTGTAGTGTATATATATATGTGTGCATATGTTGTGAACATGCATATTTTACGTTTGTTGAGTGTGTACACACATGTTTCCTATGAATCTTAGATGCTAGCTTATAATTACCAATGTGTTGAAGACTCAAATTCACTTTAAATATAGTTTTCTGATTCCAAAGTCTACAAGTCTACAACATAAAAACATTTAGTTATATTTAAGGGGGGAAGATCAGGGAGGGAAGGATTGGGAGTTTGGGATTATCAGATGCATACTATTACATATAGAATGGAGAAAAAACAGGGTCCCACTGTATAACACAGAGAACTATATTCATATCCTGTGATAAACCATAGTGGAAATGAATATGAAAAGAGGACTATATTCACTATCTTATGATAAATTATAATAGAAAAGAACATGAAATTATGAAACCATAATGGAGAAGAATATGAAAAATGAAAAATAATATGAAAATATAAATATATTTGAGTATTTTACTTTATAGCAGAAATGAAACACAACCATAGTAAATCAATTATATTTCAATAAATTTTTTAAAAAAATTTAAGTCAAGCAAAGCTATAGAAATACTCACTTGACCATTAAAATCTATACAATTGCTATACATACATATATATATATATCCCCCTTTGAAATTTGTATAGCTTTTTTAAAAGGAATAAAGTGTCATAGACACTTCAGAAAAATAGAGGATAATAGAGACACTGATATACATCTTGGCAAGTACCTCTTGACTTTTATATCTGCATGAGAGAAATAGAATGTGAATCATATGTGGGAAAGAGTGGAAAGCACAATGACAGCAATGTTTTGTTGGATATTTTAATACTCAAAAACTTTTAAATAAAATTAAAATTTAAAAAGTTAAATAATCAACAACTTATAAATAAAATTTAAAATAAAATGCCATTTTTCTGGATTCTGTGTGTGTGTTAGTCACTCAGTGGTATCTGACTCTTTGCAACCCCATGGATTGTAGCCTGCCAGGCTACTCTGTCCATTGGATTTCCCAGGCAAGAATACTGGAGTGGGTAGCCTTTCCTTTCTCAAGGGGATCTTCCCAACCCAGGATATGAACCCGGGTCTCCTGCATTGGGCAGATTCTTTACCATCTGAATCACCAGAAAGCTCTAAGAATATTGGGGTGGGTAGCCATTCCCTTCACCAGGGTATCTTCCCAACCCAGAGATCAAACGCAGGTCTCTTGCACTGTAAGCAGATTCTTTATCATCTGAGCCATATTAATATACAAAGTTTGTTTCCCTCTTTCTGACTGACTTCACTTTGTAGGCTCTAGGTTCATCCACCTCACTAGTATGGCTCAAATGTATTCCTTTTTATGGCTGAGTAATATTCCATTGTATAAATATACCACAGCTTCTTTATGAATTCATCTGCCAATGGATATTTAGGTTGCTAGGACATATTCCATGTCCTAGATACCATAAACAGTGTCACTATGAACACTGGGGTATGTGCCTTTTTCAATTATGGTTTTCTCAGGGTATATGCCTAGTAGTGGGATTGCTGGGGCATATGGTAGTTTAATTGCAGGGTAGGAATAGAGATGCAGACATAGAGAACAGACTTTGGACAGAGTGGAGGAAGGAGAAGATGGGATGAACTGAAAGAGTAGGACCGACATGGTTGTCATGTCAGCCAGTGGGAAGTTGCTGTAAGGGCACAGAGAGCTCAACCCAGTGCTCTGTGACAACCTAGAGAGGTGGAACGGAATGGGGAGTCGGAGGGTGGTCCAGGAGGGAGGGGATATATATGTACTTGTGGCGGATACACACTGTTATATGGCAGAAGCCAACACAAAGCAAATTATCCTACAATTAAATTTTTTTTTAATTGGCCATCTAAATGACTGAAAAGCCAGTGGAAATAAAGCCAGTGGAAATAATATAGATCAAAATACTTTCTCTTTGGGACTTCCCTAGAGATTCAGTAGTTGAGACTTTGCCTTCCAATGCAGGGAGTGTGGGACTGATCCCTGGACAGGGACCCCAGATCCCATATGCTTCGAGGCCAAAAAACCAAGGCATGAAACATTCTTGTAACAAATTTCTTAAAGACTTTAAAATGGTCCACATCAAAAAGAGCTTACTCTTTGAATGCTATTCACCAAAAGTCATATCTCAAATAATGAAAACTTCATCTCCCTGAAGCTCAGTTTCTTTACCTGCAAATGAGAGAGTTGGACCAAATCTTAGTTCTCTTTTTATTCTAACATTACTCTCAAATAGATAAAGATTCTTATATTTTATGGACAGAAATATACATTCCAGATAGTTATACTTCTAGCATTTTAGAGTAATACATCAATTAAAGAATCTCTTAGTAACAAATAAATGTCATAGCAGAATTAACAGTGCTACTAATACAACTTAATAAATTATGAAGAGCCATGTTTATGTGATCAGTCAGTGCAGTAGCTGGATTTCCACCAAGCTGTGTGTGTGTGATGTGCAGAACATAAATAATGACAATCACCTCTACAATAAAAATGGTCAGATGTAGTTATCACTATTATCTGTAATATCAGATAATATCAGATGTAGTTATTACTGTAACTATTATCTGTAGTTTAACAGATAATAAAATAAAGATATTATGGAATTTGAAGTGCACATATATTATATTAAATTTTTTCAAAACTAATTTAGAAAATTTTCTCAAATAGAGAAAATGAAAACTAAAAGCTAAGTTCATCATTTTGTGCCAGGCTCCTCTGTCCATGGAATTCTCCAGACAAGAACACTGGAGCATGTAGCCATTTCCTGCTCCAGGGTGCCTTCCTGACCCAGGGATCAAACTCAGGTCTCCTGCATTGCTCTCTGAGCCATAGGGGAGCCTCAGAGTTCATCATGAAAATACTTAATCAACTTATTCACTCCAGTTTAAAAAAACTCACTAATCTTTTTCTTAACAAATATATTAATAAAGGCAGCGGCTGAGAGGAGCTACCCCACACCCAAGAAAAAGAAATGCAAAAAGCAAAATGGCTGCCTGAGGAGGCCTTACAAATAGCAGTGAAAAGAAGAGAAGCGAAAAGCAAAGGAGAAAAGGAAAGATATGCTCATTTGAGTGCAGAGTTCCAAAGAATAGCAAGGAGATAAGAAAGTCTTCCTCAGTGATCAATGCAAAGAAATAGAGGAAAACAATAGAATGGGAAAGACTAGAGATCTCTTCAAGAAAATTAAAGATGCCAAGGAAGCATTTCATGCAAAGATGGGCTCAATAAAGGACAGAAATGGTACGGACCTAGCAGAAGCAGAAGATATTAAGAAGAGGTGACAAGAATACACAGAAGAACTGTACAAAAAAGATCTTCATGACCCAGACAATCATGATGGTGTGATCACTCACACTTACCTAGAGCCAGAAATCCTGGAATATGAAGTCAAGTGGGCCCTAGGAAGTATCACTACAAACAAAGCTAATGGAGGTGATGGAATTCCAGTTGAGCTATTTCAAATCCTAAAAACTGGTGCTGTGAAAGTGCTGCACTCAATATGCCAGCAAATTTGGAAAACTTATCAGTGGCCACGAGACTGCAAAAGGTCAGTTTTCATTCCAATCCAAAGAAAGACAATGCCAAAGGATGCTCAAACTCCTGCACAATTGCACTCATCTCACATGCTAGTAAAGAAATGCTCAAAATTCTCCAAGCCAGGCTTCAGCAATACGTGAACCATGAACTTCCAGATATTCAAGCTGGTTTTAGAAAAGGCCAGAGGAACCAGAGATTAAATTGCCAACATCCACTGGATCATGGAAAAAGCAAGAGAGTTTCAGAAAAACATCTATTTCTGCTTTATTGACTATACCAAAGCCTTTGACTGTGTAGATCACAATAAACTGTGGAAAATTCTGAAGGAGATGGAAATACCAGATCACCTCTTGAGAAACCTGTATGCAGGTCAGGAAGCAACAGTTAGAACTGGACATGGAACAATAGACTGGTTCCAAATAGGAAAAGGAGTATGTCAAGGCTGTATATTGTCACCCTGCTTATTTAACTTATAGGCAGAGTATATGATGAGAAACTCTGGGCTGGAGGAAGCGCAAGTTGGAATCAAGATTATTGGGAGAAATATCAATAACCTCAGATATGCAGATGACACCACCCTTATGGCAGAAAGTGAAGAAGAACTAAAGAGCCTCTTGATGAAAGTGAAAGAGGAGAGTGAAAAAGTTGGCTTAAAGCTCAACATTCAGAAAACTAAGATCATGGCATCCGGTCCCATCACTTCACAGCAAATAGATGGGGAAACAGTGGCTGACTTTATTTTGGGGGGCCCCAAAATCACTGCAGATGGTGATTGCAGCCATGAAATTAAAAGACGCTTACTCCTTGGAAGAAAAGTTATGACCAACCTAGACAGCATATTAAAAAGCAGAGGCATTACTTTGTCAACAAAGGTCCATCTATTCAATGCTACAGTTTTTCCAGTGGTCATGTATAGATATGAGAGTTGGACTATAAAGAAAGTTGAGCACTGAAATATTGATGCTTTTGAACTATGGTGTTGGAGAAAACTCTTGAGAGTCCCTTGGACTGCAAGGAGATCCAAACAGTCCATCCTAAAGCAGATCAGTCCTGAATATTCATTGGAAGGACTGATGTTGAAGCTGAAACTCCAATACTTTGGCTACCTGATGTGAAGAAATGACTCATTTGAAAAGACCTTGATGCTGGAAAAGATTGAGGGCAGAAGGAGAAGGTGATGACCAAGATGGCTGAGAGAATAAGATGTTTGGATGGCATCACTGACTCAATGGACATGGGTTTGGGTAGACTCAGAGAGTTGGTGATGGACAGAGAGGCCTGGAGTGCTGTGGTTCATGGGGTCACAAAGAATCAGACACAACTGAGCAACTGAACTGAAATAAATATTAGTCAATAGTAGAATTATTTTACTTTTTAAATAATCATGTTATACTGACACACAAAGATATATATCAAAAATAGGATAAGTGTTTACAAAATTAATTGTCTCAAAGTAAATGATGGTCACATTCTCATTAAAGGTAGCCACTTATCATTGACATTAGTTGGATCAGGCCTCTTCTTTTTTATTAATCAATATGCTAGAAAATATATCTCTTAAATAAAATTAAAATTCAGGTATATAGCTGATTGCAATGGAAGAAATCCTTGGCATAGATTTAGATTTTCATTGGTGAAATGGGGTTGGAATAAAAATGAATTTTAGACATATAGAAAGTAGCACTAAAATATAAAATGAACTTAGAATGAAATTTTAAAAAACATGTACAGAGACTGGGGAAGAGGAGTTGCCTATATTGTCTAAACACACATCAATTAAATTTAATTGATTAGAATATAGAGTCAGAAAAAATCAGTGCCTCCAATATAGAAGACACTCATTGGAACAGACTCTGATGCTGGGAAAGACTGAAGGCAAATGGAGAAGGGGGCAGCAGAGGATGAGGTGGTTAGATAGCATGACAATGGACATGAATCTGATCTAACTCGGGTAGATAGTGAAGGACAGGGAAGCCTGGCATGCTGCAGTCCATAGGGTGGCAGAATCAGACGTGACTTAGCAACTACACAGCAACAACAACATATATACATAATTGTGTCATATACTGGTAGATGTCATGACAATAAGGGTTAGTTAAACATTTGTTTACTGATTATTACTTGCTCAATACTAGTTCAAACACTTTCTACAGATTACCTTATTAATTCCCA